>NC_056519.1:6329528-6348887 GCF_014905685.2 Nematolebias whitei | reverse complement strand
ACTGGCCAATTAAGAACAGGGATACCATGGTCCTTAAACCAGGTACTGGTAGCTTTGGCACTGTGTGCAGGTGCCAAGTTCTGTTGGAAAATTAAACCTGCATCTCCATAAAGTTGGTCAGCAGCAGGAAGCATGAAGTGCTCTAAAACTTCCTGGTAGATGGCTGTGTTGACCTTGGACCTCAGAAAACACAGTGGACCAACACCAGCAGATGACATGGCACCCCAAACCATCACTGACTGTGGAAACTAGACACTGAACCTCAAGCATCGTGAATTCTGTGCCTCTCCTCTCTTCCTCGAGACTCTGGGACCTTGATTTCTAAAAGAAATGCAAAATTTACTTTAATCAGAGAACAGATCTTTGGACCACTCAGCAGCAGTCCCAGGTGAGACGCTTCTGACACTGCCTCTTGTTCAAGAGTGAATTGACACAAGGAATGTGACAGTTGAAACCCTTGTCTTGCATATGTCTGTGCGTGGTGGTTCTTGAAGCACTGACTCTAGCTGCAGTCCACTCTTTGTGAATCTTTCTCACATTTTGGAACGGGTTTTGTTTCACCATCCTCTCCAGGGTGCGGTTATCCCTATTGCTTGTCACTTTTTTTCTACCACATTGTTTCCTTCCCATCGCCTCTCTATTAATGTGCTTGGACACAGAGCTCTGTGAACAGCCAGCCTCTTTAGCAATGACCTTTTGTGTCTTGCCCTCGTTGTGCAAGGAGTCAATGGTCATCTTTTGGACAACTGTCAAGTCAGCTGTCTTTCCCATGATTGTGTAGCCTACAGAACTAGACTGAGAGACCATTTAAAGGCCTTTGCAGATGTTTTGAGTTAATTATCTGATTAGAGTGTGGCACCAGGTGTCTTCAATATTGAACCTTTTCACAATATTCTAATTTTCTGAGATACTGAATTTGGGCTTTTCATTAGTTGTCAGTTATAATCATCGACATTAAAAGAAATAAACATTTGAAATATATCAGTCTGTGTGTAATGAATGATTATAATATACAAGTTGCACTTTTTGAATGGAATTACTGAAAAAAAAAATCTACTTTTTCATGATATTCTAATTTTATGACCAGCACCTGTATATTGGAAATATGAAAGGGGTCAACAGAGGCAAAAGAAAAATTCTGTTTCTCCTTCCAACTCTAAACATTTGGAAAGCTTCTCTTGTACTCAGAAGTGAGACTAAAAACTTTTGTGACGGAGCAGAATGGAAGCAGCTGCTGACCTGCACACGGACAGCAGATGCTCCCAGCCGTGCAGCAAGCTGACTTCTCTGCTGCGTGCGCAGTCAGTGAGGACTGCTGCGAACAATCCAGGCGGTCTGAAGTTTGGGAATGCATGCAGAGGTCTGTACTGGGGTGCACAGAACCTAAATATTGCTCCTGAATCTCCCCAGGTACTGGTCAAATGTAGCTCTTCCACGCTCAGTAGGAATATTTTGTAATATCAGCAGTCTGTGGGCAACACATTTGTGGGAGGTTGCAGGTTTTATTTGATTTAAAGCTTCAGTAAACTGCAGTTGTGTATTAGAAACACTCTTCATGAACCAGGCTGCTTTAAGATAATCCAAAAAATTGACCTTGGTCAAAATTTTATATTCTTTTTGTACATAATGGATGCCATTTCCTCTGGACTGAAGGCTGTAATCAGTAAAATAATAGTTTGAGACCAGGTCGTTATGGTGATAACTTGGACAAACAAGTGGGGAATATCTTGTATATACTCGATGGTATTTGTGGCATGTTTTTCTCTGATGTTTGTATAAGTGTTGGATATTTCAAGGGGAGGAAAGATTGACCTCTAGATAACAGTGAAGTGACTTTTATTGTTTAGTGTTTTTACCATCACATCCTGGTCTTCTGTCTTTGTGATGTGCACACAACTGTATTGTTGCAACAGTACTAAGAAGAAAAAGTGGCTTTATCATACTATACATGGGTTTTCCTGTTACATGCACTTTTTGGTGCATCCTAAATATCTTTAACACAAAAAAAGCTAACTGGGTGCAGCAACTTGTTTCGAAATAAAGTTAGCTACAATTAACGATGCATATAAATATAGATTTTTTTTTCTCCATAATGTTAATAGAAATATATATTTGGATCATCATACTGGTGCATTTCATGCATTATATAATAAAATTCAACATGAGCACTAATTCAAAGCAATATTCATATAGTATATAAAACGATAAAGTTGTAAAATATTGATTTTAGTTTCAGGCCGTATCACACAGACTTATTTCAACAATGAACATTTATAGTTTGAAGCAGCATATTCAGCCACTGAGCTAATTATTTTATTTTCTGAACCAAGCTGTCCCTAAATTAAAAAAATATATATTAAAAATGCTGCTAATTTTATGCAAAAGCACAGCACAGTAAAAAAAAAAAGAATGAATGTGAATGCTTATTGCAGAAGACCTTGCTGAGAAACAGCTGAAATTAGCTAAAAACATGCTGAAATGTAGCTGAAATGGAAGAACAAGCCTAAATTAGCGGAAGAAAGTAGATAGAACACATATTTGCTGAATTAGGTTTACATAAGCAAAAAATAGCACAACAAATAGGAAATTAGCTAAAAAAAAATGCTAAAAAGGTAGCTGAAAAGGTAGAAAGAAGCTTAAAACTACCAGAAGGAAGCAGTAAGAACTGAAATAAGCTAAAAAAAAAAATCAGAATTAGCTGAAAAAGCTAAAATTGGCATCAAAAGGCTAAATAGTAGCTGAAATGGTAGAAAAAGCTGAAAGTAGCAAGAACAATCTGAAAGGAGCATAACAAGCTAAAATTAAATAAGCCAAACTGTACGTTAAAAGAGCTAAGATAAACGTTCAACACTAATGTAAAACAATATAACGTAACAATTTATTTGAAACAGATGAAATTAGCTAAAAAAAAATGCTAAAGGTGAAAAGTTATAAAGCAGAAAGAATAAATGTTTGCCCAGTTAGGTTTAATGAAGCAGAAATACAAAAAGCAGAAATTATCTGAAAAAAAAAAAAGCTGAAATTAGCAACAACAAAAAACAGCTGAAAATTAGCTAAAAATGCAAAAAGAAGCTTAAATTACCAGAAGGAAGTGGAGAGAACACATTTTCTCTGAATTAGGCTGAAAAAAGTTGAAATGCATGTACAAAAATGTAGAATTAGTCAAAAAAGCTAAAATCAGCATTAAAAACTGCTAAATAGTAGCTGAAATAGCAGTAAAAGGAGCACAAAGCAGCTGAAAAAATGCTGAATTTAGCTGAAAAAAGTTTAAATTTGCACAAGAAGCTGAACAAAATGTGAAAGGAGCAGTAAAAGGTTGTAAAGATCTAAAGATCTGAAGGATGTAAAATGAGCTCAATTCATTTTCTATGAGGAAAAAATGGCAGAAAAGGCTAAATATTTCAAAAAGCTAAAGTTGCACCAATACCAAAAGTCACAGCATCCTTCTCCTGAACGAGCTGTTTTGATCTAAGATTTGTTGAAATAGCACAAAAAGTGTGAAACAAGAAAAATGCTGAAAAACTTCCAGAAAAAAACGTATCACCATAGTGAGAATGCTTCATAAACACAATAACAATAAATAAATTTAAGATTTTCAAAGCATGTTGCTTATATAACATTTATTCATTTTTGTTATAAATGCAACAAAAGTTTAAACTATTTTTAATTTAGTTTCGTGGATATTTATACGGCATCCTGACATTTCTCTTTGATTCCAATGAATTTGTATATAAAACAAACATTTTCCAGGTTGGTGTTAAATCAGTGATGATGTAATCATTCTCATTTGCACCCTCCAAGCTGTGCAGACGTGATAAACATGTGATTGTCATGCTCTGTTGTGTGCTTTTTTTAAAAAACAAAAAACATTTTTCCTCTGGTCTTTCTGGCTCCTGAAAGCTGTTACAAACACTGGCACATGTAAATAAACCAGTAAACACACCAAATTCCTCCCAGCCACCACCAATCCAGCGCGAGCGCACCAATCTAGATCCTGTGTTTCAAGCTGAAACAGAAGATTTCCCCAGCGCTCCACCTGGATCCCCGTGGATCTTCTGTCTCCTGTTTAGCAGGCACAACATGATGGAGCGTGACAAAAGAGGCTGTTTAAAATTGAGCGTCGTAAGTGGGGACAATGCGGTAGGCGGGCCTGTTATCACCACCCATATGCCTGGGAGAAATCTGCCACCTTCTCCTTTTGACTCCCCGTACGGCTCCCCTCTCTCCAGCTCTCCTCGCCCTCTGGGACCAGCCCTGCATCCCATCCATTCGATTGCCCTGCGTGATGGATGTGCAGTGTGAGGAATGGGCTGTCCCGGGGGCCGCGGCGTCGTTTCTGGGTTAAACAGCATCCTATATCAAACCCATCTATACCTTCACAAGCAGGAAGCCTGTTTACTGGGGCGGGAAAGCACTGCAATCCATTTCTTGTCAGGGCGTCTCGCCAATGCAACAAAAACTTGGACGGCAGCAGATTTGGGGGGTGTTATATAAAAAAAACTGCATGTGGTGATAAATACGTGTTGTGGGTTTTTTGCTGTTTTCTGCATCCCTGCGGAGAACTTTTTAATTACCACCCAACTGAAGGAGTAAAGACAAAGTCCAATACCTGTCAGTTGGTGTTTAAGACCAGGCGTTGCCATTAAAGGCCATGGCAGCATCTTTGCAGGTTTTAGCTTCTCCGCTTCAGGTTCGATTACATTTTGTGGGAGACTGTTAGTTCCCTGCTCTGTGTTAAGTTTAAATATTTAAGGCCAACATTAAGAGCTGCTGTTTACCCCTCCAGTGTTTTACTGGTGCTTGCACCGGGACTACGTAGTGGCAGTTGCTCGTGCTGCACCGTGCACGCGCGCCATCGCTGCACACTTTATTGGACGTACAACCTTGTTTGTTACGTGATCGTGAAGATTTTTGCTTTGCGTCCAGCAGAGGTTTTAGACAACATTGTCAACCACAATTTTAAAAGATGGTTTGTTGTTTTATGTTTATGTCTTTGGTTATGAAGAATGGACGAGATAAACAGATTATTTTATGTGTTGAGTGTCTGATTACTTACATTGACATATATTAAATTAATTGGTTTGGATGTTTACTATAAAAACAAGAAAGATGAAGTAAGCAGGTCATGAAAAAAGACATTTGTTGGAAAAAAAACCCAAAAAACACCATAATTTCTGGACTATGGAGCGCACCTGAATATAAGCAGTGCCTATAAAATACAAAATAAAATTTGTACATGCAGTATATAGACTGGTCTTGTCTGTCAACCATGAGTGTTCATGTTGTAACATAAGATATTTACACAAAGATTCTTAAACTTTTGATTAAATTTGTATCGGTAGCTTACACAAAGTATGTATAGTAAATGTTTTTTTTTCTGAACAGTGCCTGTAACATGGCTGTAAAAAAAAAAACATTAGCCTACCAGAAAGTCACTGATCGCTGTCCTCATCTTCCTCCTGTGCACAGTGCTCTTGAGCTTGTGCTGTCCTCTTCATGACGCAGCTGCCTTTCGAAACCCATTGGTGTTAAAGGTTGTATAAATTGTTCAAAGCGTGTGAAAAAAGTGGCGACTTATAATCTGGAAATTACGGTAATACACTCGATAAGTCACTGAGATAAATTATTCTAACTTTCTGATTGTAGAGCTGGCCTTTTATAATTATTATCTCTAGAAAAGTCTCTAATTAATATATATATATACCAGTTAATTTATTTAGAGCAAACAAAGTACTTTTTTTGTGGATGTTATATCATCTTATCAGGACAGTGGACGATCTGTTAGTGCTTCATGGACCACCTCATCGTCAAACGCAACGTGTTCATAAATGTGTTTGCTGGCAGAGTTTTTTGACATTTTAAATCGTGATAGGACAAGACGTGAAGAGATCTTGTGTTGTAATGCCACTACCCTCTCCTCATGGCTTTGTCCCTTTTTCTATCTAAAAAATGGATTCTGACCAGCATAAGAAGGCTGCGTGTTACAGCAGCAGCTACATGCACTCCGCCCATCTTTGGACGACTGTACGGACCAGTGGTGTAGTCTATGTGATACGCAGGTATACGGAGTATACCCACTAGAAAAGCTTGGGCATTTCATTATAACCACTTAAACGTGCCCAATGATACGAGCCATGGGCTTGTGTCATTTTAACATATTTGGAACATTTTATAGATTACTGAGATGGTTCAACCTGTTTTTTGTATAATTAATACTTCTGTACTTACTAATACTTGGACATGTTTTGCTTTGATACTGTTTCATAAATTCTAGAACGTGTTTTTAATGCAAAGCCAACCGTTGTACAAAGTTTGTTGTACATTTATTCAAATAAAAGCATCAGAGACATTTGGAAATGTTCATTACGCTCAAAAATCAAAATAAATTGACGATTGCAGCGCACTAACTGGTGTACTTTGATTTCTAAGCACAGTATACGGGAGAGAGGGGTGCTCTGTGGTTAAAAGGGCTTAGACTGCAGGAAAGGTTTGATGATAAATTTCAGTTTTGACGTTTGTGGATTTAAAACTCCACCATGTTTTAAACTGGTTTATTTTCAGCAGTTATGGCTTTGTAACGTTAAATACTTAATGAGACCATGAAATATGAACTCAAGCTGTCTGAACCGCTTGTTTGTTCCAAACAATTCTGTTTAAAAAATCTAGTTTAGGTGCTTTATTTCAAATGCGAAGACCCGAATTAAGCTTTATTGTTTCTATATAACATGTTAATGATTCTTATTGGTAGTTTTTGAGTGTTTTGTTAAAAAAAAAGATGCTGCAACACGTCATCCTGTTCCAGTATTCTTGACAAAGCTGATGTCGGTGCATCATTAGACTGCAATGATTGAAAGGCCATCGGTACTTCCTGTCGGTGCCTCGTCATTGAAAAATAATGCCAGTTGTTTAGTGACATGGTTGTTGGTGGCTCTCTCAACCGAAGCCCCGCTAATTAAACAAACGACTGCAGTCCTTGCCTTCGTACCCGCTGGCTTTACGCCGCGATTCTCTCCTCTGCCGCTAACACACTTTTCATAACTTCTGCAAACCGAAATGGAAATGGAGTGGAGCCTCGTTATGCAAGCATATATTATTTTTAAAGCTATTTTTGAATCCTTTGATTTCCTGCAACAGCCTGGGAAATAAACCCAGGAATCACTTCTTTCAAGGCCCTCTCAACAATGGCCACCCAGGGATTGGCTTTATATATATATATATATATATATATATATATATATATATATATATATTATATATAAATGACATAAAATAATATTTGAATTCTTCAGATGATTGAGTGCACACAGTAAGTGCTGTTTCCGCCCTCCTTTGAATATCCCAGCAGCTGGGGGGTGTGCACGGTTTGCTGTGTATGATGCGTGTTCATACCTGTGTGTGTGTGTGCCCGTTTATTTGTGACGCAGTGTGTCATGTTTCTTGGAGATAAGGCTGCCTTGCTTGGTCCTCCGCAGCCCTCTCTGCAGGCAAACAGTGATTAGAGGACATTCTCATTCTCTGCAGGGCCGCCCTCTGCAGTCGGAGCCGACGGCGTGAAACCCTTAATGTTCACACTGACGCACGAAAAACCACTTCTGGTGACTTTATCTCCTTTTGAAGCATGATGCTGAGCCGCTCTTTTGCTGTTTGAAAACTGTAATAAAGAGCGAGCGCCGTGTCTGAGAGGTGCCGGGAATAAAGATCGATTATCAAAGTGTGCGGCTTAAATGCCTTCTAACTCTCTCCGGCGCCTTTTTAAATCCGCCACTGAACTCCACAAACACGGCGAAGGACCTGAGAAGTTGAGATGATATTCCCTTCCACATTACTGCTAATGCGGTGTGGGCTCACCTGCGTGCTGCGGGGAGATCAAGAGTCAATTAGTGGGGATCGGTGGGCGGTCTCAGCCAAGTGGTCCGAGTTGGTGACAGTCTGTGGCGGAGCACCGCACGGCGGGGGCCAGGCGAGGAGCAGAAGAGCCTAAATGAAATGCTAATACAGGCCACAGAAGTCAGGGCTCTCTAATTGGAACACAGCTGCTGCAGGGACTGAGTATCCCGTGAAGCGTCGCAGAGGTACAGGAACCAGTGGGTCACCGTGATTGGGCCAGGTTGCTTCTCTCTCTGTGCACTGCTCTAAATACATGGCCGCCGAGTAAATGCTCGTGGATCAAATGTATTGTGTGTAAACATATATATCAGTATAATAATAACAATAATACTTTATTTATAAAGCCCTTTAAAACAACCACAGCTGCAACAAAGTGCCGCTCACATAAAATCAAGACCGTTCAAACACACGAAAGAATTAAACAGTTGTTAAAACATTAAGATCAAGTAGTTCCCTGGAGAATCTTTGACGGGGACTGCCAGGCTGCTGTCGATTTAAAATCGTGATTTGACAGTACTTTGTGTTTGAGTTTGCTCTCAGCTACCAGTATACCAAATTAAAGCTGGATCGCTCTAAAACTGGCTGACTTATCATAAATTTTATTTTTTTAAAATTTGGATTCAGTACGTGATAGTGAATGTTCTCAACTATAAGCTCACCAAATTTCTGCTCTGTATGTGTAAAAATGGCTGAGTTAAAGCCATTTAAAAGTAGTGTTGGTGGCCATCTTGGATTTTGATTTTACTATCGCGAAACCAAGTTTCAGCTCAATATCACTAAAACTGACAGATTTTAGAGTATTTTTCCTTTTTTTGCTTAGGTGTCCATCTTGGATTTTTGATTTTCAGTCGGAGTCTATTAGGGATCATCCTCATCTACAAATATGCCAAATTTCAGCTCAATATCTCTAAAAATAGCCGAGTTATCATATTTTTTCTCTTTTAATGGAGGTGGCCATCTTGGATATTTGATTTTCATTAGGAATATATTACAACTCACTCTCAGCTTCAACCATACTAAATTTCAGCTCAATATCTCAAAGAATGACCGAGTTATAGTCAATTTAGTGTTTGCTGAGGTAGCTGTGAGTTTGGTTTTTTCATGGACCTCTACACTCTTAAGTCATGTGATTTAACAGCAGCAGTTAGTGTGAGGAGTGTTCTCTTTCATTTCCTATGGGGAAATATGGCGTCAGATATATGTGGCGTGAGACCACTTTATGTTGAGGAATGAAGTTGTAGCTGAACGTAACAGTTTGCAGTATTGTGAGACATAAAACGGATGACTCAGAAACTACCAAACTAAATTTTTGCCACACAGTTATAGCCATTTTTGTGCTTTCTAAGGTCAGTTGACTGTGGCAGCCATCTTTAATCAGGCTGACTCTAAACCTAATGAGTTAATTTACACCCAATAACTACCTTTTGTAAGTGCAATCAAAATTTGTCTGGTTGTTCACAAATTACACGGCCTGGCCCCAAAATAAGTTGCCACCTGGATTTAAAGAAGCAAATAGGTACGAGCCTCCTATTGGATAATTACTGCATGGGCGATTTATCTTTCAGCTGGCAACAAGTTATTTAACCCCAACTGGTGCAATGAGTTGCTTCTCATTTCTTAAACAACCATGTTGAAAGACACGTGGCGTGGTCGTGGAAAAGATGTCAGTCTGTTTGAGAAGGGTCAAATCATTGGCATCAAGCAGAGAAAACATCTAAGGAGATTGAAGAAACTATTAAAATTGGGTTAAGAACTGTCCAACACATTCCAACATTTTTCAGTCAGGTCATCTGGACAGTTTCTTTTTTTTGTGCTGAAACGTTTCGCCTTCGATCCAGAAGGCTTCATCAGTCAAGGAAACACACAAAACTGACACTACACCCAACAGCTTATTCCAAAGTGGAACAAACCAGTTATGTTGGTGCTAATATGGAGGAAGGGGCGTGCCAAAGAGACCATCTTAGCACCAACATAACTGGTTTGTTCCACTTTGGAGTAAGCTGTTGGGGAAGTATCGGTTTTGTCTTGTGTGTTTCCTTGACTGATGAAGCCTTCTGGATCGAAGGCGAAACGTTTCAGCACAAAAAAAAAGAAACTGTCCAGATGACCTGACTAAAAAAAAGTTGGATTGTTTACCTGGATTATTGAGCATGGACTTTGTTGTCCAGCACATTATTAAAAACTGGAAGGATAGTGGGGACCCATCATCTTCGAGGAAGAAATATGGTCAGAAAAAAATCCTGAAAGATCGTGATCGGTGATCACTTAAACGTTTGGTGAAATCAAATGGAAGAAAAACAATTTGCTAGGAAGCATAAAGATTGGACTCTGGAGCAATGGAAGAAGGTCATGTGGTCTGATGAGTCCAGATTGACCCTGTTCCAGAGTGATGGTTGCATCAGGGTGAAGTGATGCACCCATCATGCCTAGTGCCGAGTCATCAGTGCAAGATCTTGGTGAAAAATGAATGCAACACTGGATGGAAATAGATCTTGTGATGTTGCAGAAGTTTATTGAGACAACGCCACAGTGAATGCATGATGTAATCAAAGCTTAAGACGGTCCAACGGAATATTAGTGTGACCTTTTTTTGGTGGTGACTTTTATTTTTGGCCAGGCAGTGTATTTTGCTAACAGGCACAAGAGCATAAACACTGACACAGGCGGTGGACAATAAAAAGTTTGACCGATTTGATAAACCCATTGCGTGAATTGAGAAAGTGACATATTTTCTCTGTTTTTATTCACATTTTATAAAATTTCTTAATGTTTCAACAGCGACTTGATGAATACTTTTATTCATGCTCAAGGACAGAGTCATGCAAAATGGTGTTTAGCAGACGTTGTTTTTGGTGAATTTACGGTAAATGATTGTTTAAAATGAGTCACAAATTACGTTGTTTGTTGACATTTTTGGTGTTTTTTTTTTTTTTATAAATGTGTTTATTACTGGCTGTGTGTCATTGCTCAACACGTCAAACTGTTTTTCCTCTTTAAGCTAATGTGATTGAGCCCAGACATGTTGGAGGTTATTATCAGCACTTTGAGATATTGCTGTCCAACTTTTAAAGTAATTTGGCTCACGGGATGTTCCAGTGGAGACAGATGTTGAGTTAAGCTGATGGCAAAACAAAAAATAAAAAATTAAAACAATGTCCTCCTTTCATATTGTGACTTTGCAGCACGTATTCACTCCTTGGAGGAGGTATTTTTGGAAAAGAGGATGATACTTAATCACAAGCTGCAGCATTGTGACTGCTTCTTAAACCCTTGCTCGGGCTTTAAGCCTCTTTCATCGCTCTGTTTGCGCAGCGTAGCTTGACGTGAGTTCAGATGAACAAACGAGTTGCTGACGGAGGAGTGCAATGTGCTTTTAGTTTTTCAAACGCAAGTCAAAGCAGGAGGGAGAAATAAAACGCTAACAGCAGGTGGAAAGGAGAAAGAAAGCGTGGAGAAAACATCTCACGCTATTTAAGGTCCACCTGGTTGTCCATAAAGGCCTCCTGCTCCGTCTTGAAATAGAAAAACGAGTTTTCACAGAATAATTCATGAGCTCATGGTGAGCGACAGACAGGAGACGAGGCTCCTTCCTCAGAAGTTTGCCTGCTTGTAGAAGGAAACCCGGCTCAAGAAGGCTGAAGCTCAGGTGGTGAGGTGGGAGGAGAGCCTCTACAGCCGTCACCTGTGATAACGAGGCAGTCACACTAGCTTATCCCTGAAAACAGCCGCACTGACATTTTCTCTAGAAACGATGGCAGAGGACTGTTGGTTTTTGGTCATGTTGAAAGTCCAGAGTGAAACTAAAGCTTCTCTACGTGTGTGTTTGTAAGATTCGTTGAAACCTTGATGACATGCATGCTCTCAGATTCATGCCTGTTTTTAAAATCATCTGCTTCACCACATGCAAGTCAGGTTTTAGTCTTACACTAGGCCTGTCACGATAACAAATTTCGCTGGGCGATTGTCACAGAAATTACTGCGATAAACGATAATATTGATTGAAATTTGACACTAATCAGTAATGTCAAATTTAAGAAGAAATATTTTATTTGTTTTGTGTGTAATACCTTTTTTTAATCACCGGATGGCAGTATAAGACTGTTTGAACCGAAGGAGTTCAAGGTAGGGCTTTAACAGACTACTCGAGTAATCTACACATCGATTCCTAGGACATCTATCGAGTTTTTTAATTGCACGTCTAGTATTCGTAGTGACGTCATTACGTCGCCATTACATCATTGCGTCACGTGTCACGTGATCTGCACCAGGCGTGGGCTACACAATGGATTCCTCCAAGCAGACGGATGGAGCAAAGCAGGCCCAGTCTTGGCAAACCGGTGGAAATGCATCAATAGTCTGAAATATTTCACTAAAGATGAATCTTCTGGTTCAACTACCGTAAGGAAACAGAAAATGAATCAACTTCCTGACTGTTTGGAGCTCGTTGCGAACCGGTGTTGCACCATATTCTGTGACCACCGTGTATTGTGACCGTAGGGGGCGGTGTTGCATGCACTGTTGCAGGTCGCAGAATATGGTTTAACACCAGGTCCAATCGACCGAACCAGAACCAACTTCCTCTGACCTTGTTTCACAAACAAAAAGCAAAAAATATGAATCTTTAAACCTATAAAAAAACCTATAAACATATTAATCTCTAAAACTAAACCTAATGCGCACCACAGCTGGCGGTGGCGCGGGGTGGTCGTCCGCCTCACTGTTTTTAGTTTCGTTTTTGACGTGCCGCATGTTTCTTTCAATTTTGCAGCTTAATAATAAAAACTAATAGTTTTGGTTTTCCTGTGACTTATTTGCAGTATGATAAATGGTAGGAGCATAATATACGCTCCCAATGTTTTGTTGGTCTTTTTTTTTTTTTTATAAATGATGTTTTTTGCGTTTTATTTATTTATTTATTTTTGCATCTTAAGATCCTATGACGTCATCAACTACTCGAGTTCTTCTCGAGTTTTATTATGTTAATGTCGAGTTTAAAAATGATGAAGTCGTTCAACCCCTTGTTCAAGGAGTTCACAAGTAAGGGAGCGAGCGTGTCTCTTTAAGGAAAATGGTAGGGAGGTTCATTCCCCTATCTGTTACAGAAGCACGATGCATAGTGTACTTCCGGGTCGCACGGATCGCGGTTGTTTATGAATAAAAACTGTCTTAATTTACTTAGAAAAGTACGTGCTCTATCTCCACCGATCTTGATGTAGCTAATTTACGCCACTCGTATTTCCGTTACAAATCACTGATGATATGATATATATCATAGATGACATGCGACGCATTAGACCTGACCCCCAGCCTGGGCTGAATGAGAAAACCCTGCAAGATACAGAATTGATTATTTCCACAGTGAAACAGCGCCGCTCAGTGGTGAAGCTGCATATCATTTTAACCATGACTTAAATATGTCAATGATTTTAACGGAAATACGAGTGGCGTAAATTAGCAACATGAAAATCGGCGGAGATGGAGCATGTACTTTTCTAAGTAAATTAAGACAGTTCTTATTCAGCATTAGTGTGGCTAAAGAAGAAGCTACTTAACTGTTGCTACTGTCTGATATAACGTGTTGTTCTTTGAACATGGGAGGATACAAGTCTTGGAATCTAAAGTCCGATTTAAAGGATGGACCAAATGCATTCAGTTCAACTACAGAGGCCTCTGTTGCTGTTGATGATGGTGAGGTGTTGTGCAATCTCAAAGATTTGGACTGTACCCAGTTGTCTGCTGTTGGACTGGGTGAACCTTCATGAAGAAGTACAGATGACAATGAAGGCCTTGTGATGAACCAGATTCTACAAAAACATCTATATTTAAAATGTTATGTTTTTTCATCATTTGATGTATTTGCACTCACTGTGTCTACTTTTATTGTTCAATTTAGATATGTGGTTTTGTTTCTTGTTCACATGTATATATATATATATTTTTATTTTTAGCTTTGCTTTAATGTTCTTGTTTTGTAATTTGTACATCTGTGGGTTGGAATAAAGTTGAACTAAAGGCTGTAGCTCTTCTTTAAACATATCTGAGGGAAATATTCCTGAGAGATCCAATAATTTTGTGTCTTTAGTGAAAACAGGATTTCATGATAAAGCTGGCAACGTTTATGTATTTATTAATTTTAATCTTCACTGACTAAAAAAATACATGATTTTTTTTATACATAAAATATTTTTTAAAATCGTTTCCACCTTCTGTTCCAGACCCGTCCCGGTCCGCCCGTCTGCCGGGATCGGAGTTCAGTCTTCATGATCACGGGGTCCGGGCAACGGCCTTATGCAAGTCAGCGGCTCGTATGATCCTCCGTGGTGACCATCAGAGCTCGGAGCCAGGGAGATGATGCTCTGCCCGGGGTGAGGGGGCTCCGAGGCTCCCGTGGAGAGGACCGGAGAGTGTCTGGGACCAGTGGAGCTTCATCTAGCTCGCTCTGAATTTTGTCATTGGCCGCCAAGCACAAACAATGCCTGCACTTCAGCATTAGACCACGGTGTTGTCATTGTTTTTTTTTTTTATCTTAAAAATAGGTCCAATCGCTCCTCGAGTTAGAACACCAGTAATTGCAAATGGTGGATTGAATGTTTTGAAAAATTCTCAAACCCCCCTCGTGACTCCGCCCCCTGACCAATCAGAGACAACAATGTTCTGACGTCACGTTTTGGTGCCAGCTCGGCTCGCTTGGCACCACAGAGAAGAAGGGACCAAAAAAAGGCACCGTTTCCACGAAAAAGCGCTAGTGGAAACGGGCTCGGAAGCGTACAGAAACGAGTCGAGTCGTGCTAAAGAGGAACTATGGACAAGGGGCTTAAGTACCTTCTGGACTGACAGTGTTCTAATTCTAGATGTTAAGGGCAGCCATTTACTGCTTTACTTCCAAAACCGATAAAGATCCTGATGCATGGTACAAAGATATGTTTCAGGGTCTATGAGCCACCATATAAAAACTATCCGTTTCTGTAGTTTTCCTCTGGACTCGATAATTTCTATCTTCTTTGCTGTCAACATTTGTCAGCTACTTGCATCCCCTCGACGGACCCTGCATGGACACCTCTGGACGTAGGACACAAAAACATACAGAGGGACTGGCAGATAGAAAACTGATTCTTTACAAGTGAGGGCAGAAGACTGTATCCAAACCTTCTGGCAGAATACACTAATATCCCCATGCCGAGCAGCTTGGTGCTGTTTAGTGCGACCATGCGCATCGGTCGCACTCCACTGCACACAATGAGCCCAACCCATGGAACTGATGGGCAACGGGAGGGAACGTAAGAGAAAGGAGAGCGTGGGGGGAAGAGGGCGTATTATCCCTTCACAGAAATGTGAAGATTCTTTTAAATGGGAGCAGAGCGAAGTGATTAGTTTACAGTTTACAAAAGAAAAAGTTTATTAAAAGAAAACACCTGACGGCAATATGGAGCATTTATTAGTTGGGGACAGTTCATTACTGCCCGCCACAACAAGGAGAAATGTAGATGAGAATGTTGTTTTCTGTGTGCACACCACCGGAGCCTTTTACCTGTTTAAAACGCTCCGTCTGCCCCCTCCTCCGGCTTGGAAATAAAAGTCTGCTGTTTTGTATCATCAGTCTCCAGTGACATTTGATGGAGTGCTGGATTAAAATCACAAGTGTCTGCAGGGAGAAAACAGCAGCAGCGAAAGAGGAAAGTCAGTCTACTCAGTCGTGATGGAATATTTCCCACCACATTATCTAGTCAGTTTGACTTACATGCAGATAAAATGCAGCGCTGCAGCTTTTATTAGAGCACTGAGCAAAGATTATGGCTCAATGCAGAGCTATGAATTATGCAAGCGCTTTTCACTGGGTTGCGGTGTACAGCCGACCACCCCCCAAACCCCCCAATTTTCCTGTTCGTCATAATATGAGGAACACACCCACGGGGCATTCCTCAAGCAAACGCACATTGAATGCACAAGCGTTTCAGATTAGTCAAACAGCCTGCTGCACAAATACACACGTAGTCGTGTATTAGCCTTGAAAAGAGCAATCAAAGCAATCATCATTTCCCTCTCGAAGGCTCTTCCTGCCAGTGAAAAGACTACTCACTCATAATATGAGCTCTTGCTTCAGCTTTTACACTATTTTACTTTTCATATCTTTTCTCTCCTTTTGAAAAAGGTACAGTTTTGCCCATGAGTGAAAACATAAAAAAAATACACACCACATTGATGCAGATCGTTTCTCATTTTAACTACTTCATTTTAGTATTAATGTGACAAAACATTTTTCAAAGGGAAATTGTTTTGTCATCACTGTATGTTCCCGTACAATTATGCAATTTATGCTCTAGATTTAAATTTTAAGGGTGGGTTCTTCCTCAAGTGGAGGAGTTCAAGTATCTCGGGGTTTTGTTCACGAGTGAGGGAAGAATGGAGCGTGAGATTGACAGATGGATTGGTGCAGCATCTGCAGTATTGCAGACTCTGTACCGGTCCGTTGTGGTGAAGAGAGAGCTGAGCTGTAAGGCAAAGCTCTCTGTTTACCGGTCGGTCTATGTTCCTACCCTCACCTATGGTCATGAACTCTGGGTTGTGGCCGAAAGAATGAGAATGCAGATACAGGTGGCTGAAATGAGTTTTCTCTGTAGGGTAGCTGGACTCTCCCTTAGAGATAAAGTGAGAAGTTCAGTTATTCGAGAAAGACTCAGAATAGAACCGCTACTCCTCCAGGTCGAGAGGAGCCAGTTGAGGTGGTTCGGGCATCTGGTAAGGATGCCCCCTGGGCTTCGGGCATGCTTCGGGCATGTCCAACTGGGAGGAGACCCCGAGGAAGACCCAGGACACGCTGGAGAGACTATGTCTCTCGGTTGGCCTGGGAACGCCTTGGAGTCCTCCCAGAAAAGCTGGAAGAGGTGGCTGTGGAAAGAGATGTCTGGGCCTCCCTGCTCAAGCTGCAGCCCCCGCGACCTGACTTCGGAATAAGCGGATGGATGGATGGACGGATGGATTTAACCCATCACACAAGGTACACCCAAGTGTAAACGGTCAGGAAAAAGGTAGTGACTACCGTACATGTCGCACCGCCGTATAAGTTGCATCAGTCCAAATATGTCTAATAAAGTGGAGGAAAAAAAAAAACATAAATATGTTGTTTCGCCGTATAAGTCCCATCTATTATGCGTCACCGCTGACACGTCACGTTTGTTACGTGTCACCGCTGACAACTCAAAAACATGGGCCGGTGTTGTGCCAAGAATTGCTTGGCTGCCAAATCGCGGCCGCAGGAGCATGCATGGGAGGACTTTAACAAGAATTTAACTAGATTAATGCTTAAAAACAATTATTTGTTTGCTCAAAACTATATCAAAGGTGTGTCTTAGTCTAACCTTTCCTTAATCAATGCACTTTGACAATCAAATCAGCTTCAGAAAAAGCCAATTTGTGGCTGCGGGGGTACACAGAGGGACGCCTTGCTGTACATTTCTTAAAAATTTTAACAATAACCACCTAAAAACAACTATTTGTTTGTTTGACATTATAGTAAAGGTGTGTCTCTGTTCAACTTTTACTTAATAAATGCACTTCAATGGTCAAATAAGTTGCATTTTGCCAGGGCAGCGCAGCAAAATTAATCTGATTTGACGGTTGCTCCAGGCGAACTGGACGAATGTGGCATCAATGGCAAGCTGATTGTGTCATTAATAGCCACTTTTGCCTATTACATGATACAACTGTATGCCATACTACTCTATTGCCATCTAGCAGTTGAAAATGGTAGTGTTCAGTATGTTCAGTCATAATGAATGAAAACGGTCATATCTTAGCCAAAAATTGGTTCATAAATATGAAAAAATCCATATCACTTCGGCGTATAGGTCGCAGGGCATGAAAATTATGCCAAAAAAAAAAAAAAGGCGATTTATAGGCCAAAAAATACGGTAGGTGTCTTGCTCAAGGACACCACAACATATAGGCATGGTGCTTAATCGAACCTGTAACATTCTGGTCCCCAGTTGGCTGCCCAAACTGCTCCACAGCTACTCCTATTGTATATGTTTGGAAAGCCTAGTGTCATTTTTTTTTTTTTACACCATTTAACTTTGGCTGTACATTTAAATATGGCAAGGAAATGTAACTCTTGTCAGGAGTTCTCCTGATGCATGCTCAATAATCCAGGTAGAAAAATCTAAAAAAGTTAAGTCAGGTCTTCTGGACGGGTTCGAAAGATAAAAAAAATTGTAAAAACGTTTAGTCTTTCCTCTGAAAGACTTGTTCAGTCTGAGGAGCTGTACTAAGCTGGTACAGAGGACCAGATTTACATTTTTTAGATTTTTCTACATGGATTATTGAGCATGCATCAGGATGTACAAAGCTCAGTCGTATAAATACCACCTTCTCATAGTGGATCAACCAGTTTGTTCTGGCATTCAAATCTAACTGGTTCTCCTTTAGATCTGCCAGGAGATGTCCCTGATGAAGGTGTTTGAACCATCACTGCTTGAAGTCATGATGTAACATTGGTACAAGGAAGATAAATGGTTACACCAAAGTTCATGCTCTGAAATCCAGGTACAAATCCACCAAAGTTCATTCAGGTCATCTGGACGGTTTATTTTTTTGCTGAGACGTTTCGTCCTTCATCCAAAGACTTCTTCAGTCTGAGGAAAGACAAACGATCTGGAGTCCCACAAGCGCAAACTCCCATAGTGGAGAAAAAAAAAACAGTTTGCTGTGATAAGATAGTTTCTGGGGCCCGTCCTCTCCCTTGTCAACTCCTCTAAGGCAGCCATGCCAAAATGGTTCAAAACACCAAAATTCATTCTCAGTAATTCAGGTACAAATCAAACAATGTTGGATGAGGGGGGAGAGGGCAGGCCCCAGAAACCATGTCATCACCAGCAAACTGATTTTTTTTTCCCACAATGGAACTCCAGTTTGTTTGAGTCTCCTCGGACTGAAGAAATCCTTTGGTTGAAGGACGAAACGTCTCAACAAAAAAGAAACCGTCTAGATCACCTGACTGAACTTTGGTGGATAAATGGTTACATTTTCTACTACAAAACGGGGATTATTTGTTTGCGCCTATGAATTTGTCTGATGAATAAGAGTTGAATATGAGGATCTGTGACTAACATCTGAGAATCATGAAGTCTGTTTGTTCCTCATGTCGAACAACAAGCAATTCAGTTTATCTGTATAGCGCCAAGTCACAACAGAAGTTGTCTCCTTTGATAGTTTAGTGTAGTGATTTGTGTAAAAAGTAGAAAACCTAAAATCAGCTAAATGAAATGGCCAACTTTGCTGCTGTGTGCCAACTGCTCCTTATGGGGCCCGGGCTTTGGGCCCCATAAGGAGCAGTGCCGATGGTGGGTTAGGTTTAGGACCAAGGTTTGATTACAGGGTCAGTTAAATTTAGGGTTCGGTATGTACTGGTAATGGTTAAGTTTAGGGTTATGTATGTACTGGTAATGGTTAGGTTTAGGGTTAGGTATGTACTTGTAA
>NC_056519.1:6329232-6329518 GCF_014905685.2 Nematolebias whitei | reverse complement strand
GTACTTGTAATGGTTAGTTATGGACTGTAATGGTTAGGTATGTACTGTAGTGGTTAGGTATGCACTGGTAATGGTTAGGTTTAGGTATGCACTGGTAATGGTTAGGTTTAGGTATGTACTGGTAATGGTTAGGTTTAGGGTTAGGTAAATACTGGTAATGGTTAGGTATATACTGTGATGGTTAGGTTTAGGGTTGGTATATACTGGTAATGGTTAGGTTTAGGGTTAGGTATGTACTGGTAATGGTTAGGTATGTACTGTAATGGTTAGGTATGCACTGGTAATG
>NC_056519.1:6328930-6329222 GCF_014905685.2 Nematolebias whitei | reverse complement strand
TGTAATGGTTAGGTATGCACTGGTAATGGTTAGGTTTAGGGTTAGGTATGTACTGGTAATGGTTAGGTTTAGGGTTGGGTAAATACTGGTAATAGTTAGGTTTAGGGTTAGATATGTACTTGTAATGGTTAGGTATGTACTGTAATGGTTAGGTTTAGGGTTGGGTATGTACTGGTAATGGTTAGGTTTAGGGTTAGGTGTAATCTGTAATGGTTAGGTTTAGAGTTAGGTATGTACTTGTAATGGTTAGGTATGTACTGTAATGGTTAGGTATGTACTGGTAATAGTTAGG
>NC_056519.1:6313248-6328920 GCF_014905685.2 Nematolebias whitei | reverse complement strand
ATTTAGAGTTAGGTATGTACTGTAATGGTTAGGTATGTACTGGTAATGGTTAGGTTTAGGATTAGGTATATACTGGTAATGGTTAGGTTTAGGGTTAAGGCCAGGGTTAGGCTATAGAAATGAATGGAAGTCAATGTATGCAAAGTTCCTGTAAAGACAGAAAGACATACTGTGCATGCGTGTGTATTCTGGTGGACAATATAGTGAAGGTATTTTAGAAAAGCTATAAGAAAAATGTAGTGGAGTTGTGTGTCTATTTATTCCATCACTGTCAGAACCAAGCATGTTTTTTTTTTTTTGTACTTTCCTAGAAACGTCGACAAGTTTTTAGAACTTTAATAAATCTGTTCAGATGGCCTAAAGGCATCAAGTGGCTCAAAATATTACAGCCATCATCACTTTTTCCTTCTCATATCCAAAAACTCCCGAAGCTGTCCCACTTTTATTACAGTTTACATTGCACTCGCACATTTTATTGTTTGTACCTGCAGTTATGATAGAAAATAAAGTGAAAAGCAGTAAAGGACCATTACCTGTTTTCTCCCGAGTCCCCCTGACCCCTGAGCTTTTTTTGGCGACAGCCTGGTGTTGATTTTAGCCCACAATCAATTCATTTTAATCACGTTGGGCAGCGCAGGGAGCAGCGCGCTAATTGATTGGCAGGTATTTGCATATACAGTACGCAACAAAATGTCACGAACGGCCTTGGCGGTGACCTGTGTGGGCTGCTGGCAAAACAAACTGATGAGGGTAATTTATCATGCCGCTTGTGCTCTACTGAGCAGGGGCAGCCGCGCCCACTATTGTTAGCATTGTCAGTCACTTGTCACGCTGCGGTGGGCAGAGATGAGATGAGTCAACACAGGAGGAGACAGAAGAGGAGCAGTAAAGACAGAGATAGGAGAGATGATTCACCGATGTGTAGGACAGTGCTTTACTTTTTGTGTTTTTTGTTTTCCCCCAGATCTTTGGTGTCCGTTTGACCAGATAAGACCAAAAAACATACCGTAGTTTTCTTCAGCTATTTCTTTAACAAATATTAGATTTAACATTGCTTTTTGCTATTTGAGAGATCAAGAATTTTGCCCAGTAATGCATGTTTTGTTTTAAAGAGTGAAAGTAATAGACTCATATTATATTTAAAGATAATTTTGTCAAGACGAGCTCATTCAGATCTCAGGCGAGGATTCTTAAATTCCATCCCAACGTATTACAAAGAAGCTAATGTATTAGCACAACGCTAGCCAAATTTAGTCTTTTTCTTGTGCTTTCAAACCATAATCCGGTTATCTTCCAACCCTTTAAATAATCTTTGTACTTTTACCTGTAAAGCCTAAAGAATACATACTTCCAACTTTTTCAGAAAACACAATTTAGTTTTCTTTTAAAGAGCCATGAAAGCAAAGATGGTATTTTACAATGAAAGCAGGAGATTGAACCTCTCAATCTTTATCACACCAATCAACCAATAAACCAATGAATCAGCTAATATTTGTCTTTATTCTAATATTTTACAGCAACTGTTGAGGAAAAAGAAAACAAACCTCACTAAAATAGTTTATAAAATTAAAAACACATCCACAAAACCCAATCAATCTAAAATTGGTTGAAAAATTTTAGTGTCATAAATCAGTTTTCTCAAGTATATGTCAACATATTTAAGGGTTTATGGCTCTTAATGCAAATCCGGTAGATGTAAGTGTGTTCTTTAGATACTCCGTCCGTCCATCTATCCATCCAACCATCCATCCATCCATCCATCCACCCACCCATTATCTTTCCCCGCTTTTTCTTTTCAACTCATGGGGCAAAATCCCACAGAGTTGAAGGCAGTTTACCAACACCAAATCTCTGTTTCATTTTCAGAACTCACATTTTCTGTTTTCTGTCATGTATAAAGTTGTACTTTGGTCTGAAAAGGGCAAACAGTTCCACACTCCTGTTCCTGTTGTGTTGGCAGGGTGATGGCGCAATGATCCCTCCTAGGGGGATGATAAAAATCTGCCACAGTTCCTTGCATGGAGGAGCCCATTGTTTTGAGGATTAGGGAGGATTAGGGCAGGATGCTGGTGACTGAGAGGCTTGAGCTGTGTGACCCTTTCACTAATCATTATGAGACAGATATAGAGCAGTCAAACTCCTAAACCCCAACATCGCTTTGTATTATCAATTATTCATGGCTGACAGGAGGAGTCCAGGATTGACGGAGATGGAGATAGGGGAATATGGCAAAAAATGGAAAAGTCCCTACCCAAAGTGCCAAAAAATACCCCGAGTGCTACGCTGTGCAAGTTTTATGATTGACCCCAAAATTAGGCTCTTATATTCCTTCTATTAGCAGCCAATGTGCGTAATCATTTTAAGCTTTTAATCTGATTGACATGCTGAGTTATGGAGCGAAACATTCTGTGCAACAGCCCTCCTGTGGCATCGGGCTGGTTTTATTCAGTTATACGCCACACCAGTGTGTTATGGGAGAATACGTAACTACACCCTGATGTTCCTAGAAAGGGAGACTGAGGAATATACAGTGACCTGTAAGAATGGAGGCAGGAGTATGCAGGTAGACTATATTCTGTGTAGAAGAGGAAACCTGAGGGAGATTGGGGACTGTAAGGTTGTGGCAGGGCAGATCGTGGCCAGGCAGCATGGAGGATGACTCTCTGTGGCGACCCCTGAGGAGGGATAAACCAAAAGAAGAAGCAGAGTGGTAATTTTCTGTTATTCAGGTTCTCGGATGACCAACATGTTACTTTTGAGTTTTCAATGTCCTGCAAGCCTTATGAGTAAATTTACAAGTGCTGCTTAAATGTTTGAGCGGTAACTTTCACAAAGTGATTAAATATAACAAAATTAAAAGTAGAAAACATTTTAAAACCAGACTCTTTCAATTTTTTCCATTGGCAAGAGATTAATTGTAAACGAGTTTGATGAGTTACATTATGCTGCTTATGGTTTTGTCTTAAACATGATAAATTATAAAAATGTATTTTAAATGGGTGCAGTCCCTTTGGTCTGGATTACCTTGAATTAGTGCTGTTGCAATAAACAATAAATCAAGTAATCATATGATAAATGAAAATTATCAACCTTATTTTCATGTATTGGCTTTATCGTTTCTTGTCTCTCTTTCTACTGACAACATGGCTGAACTCCGGTTCTCTTCACTGACCCCTCCCTTTTTCTTTAAAATCCATTTTAACCGTCCAAAATTGCGTTTTTGGATCGTTAAAAGCAGCTAAGCTACGAGCTAAGCTAGTAGGCCAACCTCGGGGAAAAAATCTGTCAAAGCTCCAAAATTCACAGTTGAAACCCGTGCCTTTGTGTAAAAAGTTGTTTTCCTCTGCAAAAAGAAGCTAAGAAGTTGTTTACTGTTTTTTTTTTATTAAAAGCTTTGTGTGAAAGATGCTAAGCTAAAGAGCTCAAACCACACCAAGTGTCCTTCATTTTAAGAAACAAAAAACAGGAAGGAGAGACTGCCCATGTCACGTCAAGAAACCTCCCTCCCATTTTTCTTAGACACTCTGCTCGCTCCCTCACTATCTATCCTTTGGTTCAAACAGTCTTATACTGCCACCCAGTGGTCAAAAAAAGGTACTGCACTCAACAATTAACCAACATTTCCTTGTAAATTTAACAATTACTAATTATTGCCAAATTTCAAACAATATTATCGTTTATTGCAATTATTTCTGAGACAATCACCCAGCAAAATTTGTGATCGTGACAGGCCTACCTTTAATTTAGATCTAAATGTATTGCAGGAGGAAGATGACCATGGTTAGCATGGCATATTGACCGTGTCTCTGTGTTTCAGTGTAGTGGTTAGTCTTGATTGGTGTTGCAGGATGGCAGATACTCGGTTAATCAAAAGTTACACCCAGCTGTTTCAGTCCAAGTTTTCAGAATAATTCCAAAGTACACTGCTCAACACTGTTTGCACTGTGGAAGCTCACAGCACATTTATTTGGAGGTTAACTTTTTTTTTTTTTTTTTACTTTTGGCATTTTCAAAAACATTCAAGACAAAAACAACTGGACTTTATTTGTAACAGAAGACTTTTGGCATATCTTTTGCTGTAGCTATGTAATTTCTCTAAAGCTAAATAAACAGAACATACTGCACTTAATTTCCTCACTGAAACGAGCATTTCTGCAAGGAATGCATGTCACCCATCACCAAGGTTTAAGCAAAGATCTTGTGCAATCTATTAGCATTCTAGACGTAGACTCAGTTCACGAAAGGAGACCAAATTTAAAAGATTTTTCTGAACCACAAGCCACTTTCAGTCGATGCATTAACTCGAGTCAGATAGCTGATATCTTTTCTAGGTTGCAGGTTCATGAACAAGAGTTTGATCGTTCTCATATTGTTAAAATTTTTAACATGATTTGACAAAGTAATTGCTGGGATCTTACAACAGCTGTGACATAATTTGGTGACTCTTTCCACATCAGAATCAATAATGTCAGAATGATCCAACCGTCTTTCTTGCTTCAAAGTTGGCCAGCTGGCAAGAGAAGTCGATACTAAATGATGTATTTTTCATTTTTCAAAAGAAAAATGAGAATAGATACAATATTTTACATTTAAATTATCTCCTTGGGGTACCAGATTGGGCTCACGACTCTTGAGTTTGACATAGGTCTTAGGGATGACTCTGAGCTACTACCACACCAAAGTTTAGTTCAGTATTGGTCAAATTGACTCAATTATAGCCATTTTTGTGTTCACTGAAGTCATTCATGTCATAATAAATCAAGTAGTTAAAGTTATTTACAGTACTTGTAGATATACACCATTACTTTCTGAGATGTTCACCTAAATCTGTCCAGTGGTTTGGGATATTTTGCTAACAGACAGACAAATGAACACAAACACACAGCAATTACATTATGGCCCACCTTTCATATCTGTGGGCAACATTCAGAATAAGTATTGCTCTGGAAAATGTTTTTTCTTCCCCAAACTACTGCCATTCAGAGATGGAGAGCTGCAAACCATAACTTATTTTGTGGTTGAATGATGGTAAATGGTAAATGGACTGTACTTATATAGCACCTTTCTATCTTATTTCAAGATACTCAAAGCTCTTAACAACAATATGTGTCCTCATTTACCCATTCAAACAGGACTCTACTAGATCTCTACAAAGCTAATTGAACAAATCATTCTAAAGAGACTAATCAGTACTTTGAGATCACATTCATACACTGATGGGACACACATCAGAGGCTATGAGGGGTTCAGTGTCTTGCCCAGAAACACTTCAGCATGTGACTGCTGGTGGATTCGAACCTCCAACTCTCGCATTGGAGGACGACTGCTCTAACCACTCAGCCACAGCCGCCCATCCATGATGATGAGTATATACAGTTTGAGCTTGACGGAGCAACGGACGAGTTCATTGGGAGGCATCAGAGAAACTGGCTGCCCATTGTTACACTCACACTTACAAAAAACAATTCCTACAGTCCTGCTCATTGAGTTGTGGACTCGGTCTCAATGGAGACACACCTACACTTGAGCAGAACCAAGTAGAAATGAAGTGATTAGAGCCTAATGCACCCAGACAAGCAGCTGGTCACACAACCCAGCAAAATAAGGACAACAACCCAAGGCCTTGAGGCTCCTTGGTACTCCTTCACAGCAGTGGCCGTAAGGAAACGTCCATCTCATGGTTTTCAGCTACTATCACACTAAAGGTTAGATCCATATCTGTTAAAAGGGTTGATATCTAGACATTTTTGTGTTTGATAAGTTTAACTGTGGTGGCCATTTTAAATTGCATTGACTCCAAGTGCTATTCAGTTACAGCTGTTCATACAGTTATTACTTTCAGAAAGCTTTATTACTGTATTTTCCAGCCTATAAGTCACACATTTTTGCCTGATTTGCATATTCTGTGACTTATTTATGGATTTTTTCCCCCATATTTATAAACCAATTTTTGGCTGAGATATGACCATTTTTATTCATTCTGACATTAAAAATATTGAACACTACTATTTTCAGCCACTAGATGGCACTCGAGTAGTATGGCATGCCGTTGTGTCGTAATAGGTAAAAGTGGCTATTAATGATATAATCGGCTTGCCATAACAACCACCTTCATCCAGCTCTGGGATCACGCTTTCATTTAATTTCACTGCCCCGCCCCGGCAAAATGCAGCTAATTTGACAATTGAAATGCATTCATTAAGTAAAAGTTCAACTGAGACACACTTACTATAATGTCTAGTAAACAAATAATTGTTTTTAAGTGTTAATCTTGTTAAATTCTTGTTAAAGTCCTCCCGTGTACGCTCCTGCGGCCGCCATTCGGCAGCCAATCGATTTTTGGCACAACACCCGCCCATATGTCCGGGTTGACAGGGTGACGCATAAAAGATGCGACTTATATGACCAAGTGTTGTGTTTATGGATTTTTCCACTTTATTAGATATATTTGGACTGATGCGACTTGTACTCCGGTGCAACTTATAGGCCGAAATCAGCACAAGCTTTTAAGGATATAAATTACACTTTTTAACATGAGTTTAAAAATTAATTGCTGGGATCTTAAAATGTCTGTGGCATAATTTGGTCATCCCTGTTCAGAAAAACCGGTTCGATGTGTTTGGATGTAGTCAGACCTGTGCACAACTACGCAAACAACTACGCTTAATATTTATCTAATCACATTATACCGTGCAAGCTAACCTAAACTGCCCAATGTAAGAACTCGGAGTGACACATACTATTCTTGTCTAGCAAGTGAATATAGCTTTTGTCTCTAAAACAATACAAATATATTTTATATTTAATACAACTTCATTCCCTTCCTTCTTTTCAGACACCTGCCCAGCTCAGAGTTCTTTCAAGGTGATGTGAACTACCAGAACTACAGGGTATAACTGTTATTTAGGTTTTTAAGCAACAAACTATAAACAAGCAACTTCTGGAAGGAAGGGCCTTACAATGTAATGATTAATTGAAAGTCCCCTTTATTGTCATTTTAATTAAATTAAACAAATTAAAGTTGCAAACAAAATGTTGTGCTGATTAGAAAGACCTTTTGCTTTAAAATTACGGCAATACTAATTGCAGTGCATTAGCACACGTGACTGAAATGTTTGCCACTGCTCTGTTATTTCCTGCTGCTTCGCTCTTCGTAAGAGCATCTATTGATGCAGAATGTGTAATGATTCTTTTGTTTGTCTCTGCGATCGGCATGGTGCTTTAAGTGACTAACGCCCTGTTTACATGGGAACAGCTTCTGCAAACATTTGTTTTTTTCAATGTTTATTGAGGGTAATAAACAAAAAAAGAGAGCGAGTTTGCATGAAAACTCTGTAGTTTCCATGTCAGTCGGGTTGCCAGATAACAAATTATGAACTACAGTACTGAGGCTTTAAAATGACAGTAGTTTGACCTAAACTCTCATGTGTGCTGAGTAAAGATATTCTAAGATGAGGTGCGTTGTGTTTGTTGAACATGTGCACAGAAAAAGAGACATTTTGAATTTATCTGGCAACCTTGAGCTGGGCTCAGCTGCATTCATCACGCATGCAACGTCTGTAGGATACAGTTACGTCAGTGTTTCCCCCCGTCAACAGAACGAGCACCCTGTCTACTGACACACCCCCACCCCTGCGTCGTGGGGTGGGGGTGTCGGTAAACGCGTCATGTAAACGCAGCCTAAGAAAGTGAGGATTTTATATGTTTTTACTACAGTCCTTCATTTTAAAAATAAGCTTAAATGCATGTACCGTATTTTCCGCCGTATAAGTCGCACCTTTTTGCATACATTTGCAAGTCCTACAACTTCTACACCGAAGCGACTAATAAACATTTTTTCCATATTTATAATCCAATTTTTGACTGACATCTGAAATGTTCATGCATAGACACGAACCAGTAAACATTACCAGTTGCAACTGCTAGAGGGCCCTCTAGGTGCCACTACCTGGTCCCCTCCACACACACACGCACACATGTTCACAGAGACAACTGAGAAAAACTCAACACAAGTAAAATGCCCCCAGACAGGGGGGGGGGGCAGTAGAGCACGTGTTCCACGCCCCCGGGAAGCAGCGAGGTGCGGGCGGACGAAGACTCCAGAGTTCGCGTTCGGAGCCTTCGTCCGCGCTCCAGCGGCGGAACAGGGAGGAACACCAGCACCCAGGCGAAATGAAGCTGTTTTTACACTTAAAGTGCATTTATTAAGGAAAAGTTCAACTGAGACACAACTTTGCCGTAATGTCGAGCAAACAAATAATTGTTTTTCACTTGTTAAATCCTCCCGTGCACGCTCCCGCAGCTGCCATTTGGCAGCCCATTGATTTTTTTGGCACAACACCGGCCCATGTTTCCCGGGGTCAGCGGTAATGCATAATAAATGTGACTTATAATAATAATAATTTTATTTAAAAAGCACCTTTCAGGACACCCAAGGAGACTTTACAGCAAGAAACATATCAGAAAGATTGTGTGAAAACAAACAACAAGCAGAGTGCAAAGATCAACAGGACTAAATTGAAATATAAAATACATAAAGCAAAGTTAAGAATAAGTGAGTCTAAAGAGATGTGTATTCAGAGCAGTCTTGAATATAGAAAGAGAGGTGGTGTTTCCTAAGTCTGGTGGTAGAGAGTTCCAGAGATGAGGGTCAGAGCAGGTGAAGGTCCTGCTCCCCATGGTGAGGAGGTGGGCAGAGGGTACATGGAGGTGTAGTGAAGAGGAGGATCTGAGAGAGCGAGAGGGGATGAAGATGTGTAGGAGGTCAGATAGGTAAGGAGGGGCAAGGTTGTGGATAGCTTTGAAGGGGAGAAGAAGAATTTTGAAGATGATGCGTGATTTAGCCGTGGGCCAGTGGAGCTGCTGCAGGACAGGAGTGATGTGGTTATAGGAGGAGGTTTGAGTGATGACACGGGCAGCTGAGTTCTGGACCATCTGTTGGGTAGGCCATAAAGAAGGGAGTTGCAATAGTCAATCCGGGAAGTCACAAGACTGTGAACAAGGATGGCAGTAGAGCGGGGTGTGAGAGAAGGGCGGAGACTTATACGGCGAAGCGACTTATTTATGTTTTTTCCCCATTTTATTAGACATCTTTGGACTGATGCGACTTATAGGGCGTTGGGGCGTTTACGGCGGAAAATACGGTAAATTTCAAGTAACGGCTTAATGTAAGAAAGACCGGCCATGATGACAATAGAAGTCACAGTTCAAAAAGAAAATAAACTTTTCGGATGCACCTTCACCCTAAGTTTGAGGGCACAGATTCTGTCCCTGGCACCACCAGCAGCCGTGCTGTAAATTGTGTTGTAGAAGGGTCACGTCCTTCTTTTTATCTGCAAGTGTCCTCCCAAAGAGAATTCTTGTGTGAAGCTGTTAGTGTGCTAATCGCCTCTGCCACACTCCATTATCAAGGTGCGGTGTGTCTTTAGTAAGTGCAGTCCCTCACTTCTCACCTCGTCTTTTGGGGACAGTTGGAGGAAGTTGATGATGGCTGCTGGAAAGTATGGAGTTGTTGATGATTCACTGTGCATCAGCTATACTCTCATAAAGTCTCTTTAGTTTAGTCTCAGTGGAATAAAGATTTAGCAGTTTGAAGGGTGGGTTCACGGTTCTTCAAGGTGGTAAGATTAGCCAAGATTTAATATCTGTTTAAAATTAATTCTAAATTTGATCAAAATTAAATTTTTTATTTATTTTTTGGCAAATTCTCTTCCGTCTAATTTTTCTAAGGTATCCTGTAAGAAACTAATATGGAGAACAGGCTACAATTACTGCCGAGTACGAACATTATAAGCTACTCAAGTCATGTTACATTGCTGCTATATATGTCAAATAAAGGTGGTTATGTTGATTCAACAATGATTAGAGAAAGGTTGAATACAAGGAGTCAATTGGAGGCACTGAACACTGTAATATACACAGTCTTTACACAGGGAGAAGGATCGTTTCTGTGAGAAACCAGTAAATCTGTTGGTAATTTAGGTCTTGACCAAAGAACATGTAGACCGAATCAGCACATCTGGATTAGGCCTGTCACGATAACAAATTTTGCTGGGCGATTAATTGTCTAAAAAATTATTGCGATAAACGAAAATATTGTTTGAAATTTGACAATAATTATTGTCAAATTTAAGAAGAAATGTTGGCCCATTTGGTTTGCTTGTAGTCCCTCTTTTTTGACCACTGGATGGCAATATAAGACTGTTTGAACCGAAGGATGGATAGTGAGGGCGCGAACAGCGTCTCTTTAAGAAAAATGGGAGGGAGGCCCCTTGACGTGACATGGGCTGTCTCTCCTTCCTTTATTCGGTTCTCAACATGGCGTACGCTTGGTGTGGTTTGAGCTCTCTAGCGTAGCATTTGTCACACAAAGCTTGGAATACAAAAATCAGTAAACAAGTTCTCAGCTTCTTTTTGCAGAGATAAACAACTTTTTAGACGAAGGCACGGGTTTCAACCGTGAATTTTGGCGCTTTGACAAGATGGAGGTTTTTTCCTCGAGGTTGACTGTTAGCTTAGCTCGTTTCTTAGTTTCTCAGCTTAGCTGCTTTTAACGGTCCAAAAACACAATTTTGGACGGTTAAAACAGATTTTAAAGAGAAAGGGAGGGGTCAGTGAGGAGCACTGGAGTTGAGCCTTTTGTCATCCAGTGTCTTCAGTAGAAAGTGAGAGACGAAGAAATGATAAAGCCGATAAATGAAAATGAGGTTGATAATTGTCGTTTATCATGCGATTAACTGATTTGTTTATCGTGACAGGTCTAATCTGGATCATTAGCGTCTGCAAATTCTTCCATCTTTTATTTACTTTTATCGATATGGCATTGAGTCAGGCATTCTCATTTACAAGAGTGACACAGACATAAAATCATTTACGTGAAATAATACAAACAAATTATTTGGGTTAAAGAATCCCTCTGCTTAGACTGTAAGGGAACCAAGCTCCTGATGATGTTGCTAAGAAAACCACTGCAAACGAGACTAAAGCAATTCTTTACAACCTTTAAGTGCCTAAATATTATGGCAAATTATGATTCAGCCAGTTTTTTCTCGTTTTCTCTTTTGGTGTATTTTTGTGGCACCACATGGTTATGAGTGTTTTGGGTCTTCTTTATTTTTATGTTCATTTAGACATTTCTAGAAATGTTGCAGTGTTTGAGGATGTTTTTAGAAATTACACACAAAAAAAAAAGGATTGTTTTTGGAAAATCAGTGTTTTCATGTGGACAAGGCCTTTTACCAGTGCAGAAGTTCCTGACCTTGCTGAACACGTTCGGACTCCGAGGACGGAATGCTGTGATTTAATCATAACATCGATTTTCATTTAAACACTTAAGGTTTATTCGCATTTTTTTGCACTCTTATATTTCTAAAACCTCAATAAAAGAATCCAGTAGATAAAAGTAAATGGGTATAGATGGCTAATAAATAGTTTATAAATAATTATTAATTCCTCTATAAACACTTTATAAATAATTAATAACTACTTATTATGTAATAATTAAAGGCGAGAAAGAGATGAAATTGACCAGTTTGTTGCCAAATAGTGAGACAAATATCAGTGACTCTGACAGTATGTTCACTTTAAAAGTCTGTGGTAATTGTAAAAGACGAGTGAAATGATCACCGTGCTGGAGTTGTGAGATTTTACACGTACATGTACTGGTCTTATAAATTTGTTCTATGAGATTTATCAGGCTGCTCTGGATGTTTTATTTGTTATTGTTAAGTCCAATATTGTTTGTGTTTATTTGGGAAAGTTAAAATGTCAGTCTGGTAATAAGTTTCCAGCTCCTTTTCGCCAGTAGCAAATGGTGCACATCTGGTTTATTACAGCTGTAAGCCCAAATCAAGAAGCCACGCTCATCTTAAAATGTAATACAGTTCATGCTGAAAAGGTGTTGGTGTTCTCAGTAAGCTGGTGATAAATACTGCGCTTGTGCTGCTGACAAATGTTGGTTTGAGCCGATGAAATAATCCACGTTTGATTGTATCACTGACTTTGAGTAATATAGCTTATATTGGTTGCAATTTTTCAGCGATCAGTAACACAACCCAGGCTTTTCAGAAAATTGCTTTAGAATAAATCTATTTTCACCCGAACATGGGCGAGACACGGCGGCATTATTTACGATGGAGATGCGTCGTCGCGTGCCGTGCGAGATGTTTTTAAGTAAGCGGACAGCTGAATGACTCTAATATACAAATAAAACGTAGACTGTTATCGTGAGTTATGTTGAGAGATGGAGCTCATGCACCTCCGCCATTATGCCCCGGCCCCATGTCATCAATCCTGCTTTTAGCACTAAATCTTGGCCTGGATCTATGAACCCCCTATTGGTATTGGATTTCAGGACAGCTATGAAACCTTCAGTCAAAGCTTTAAAACATCATCTTTGTCTTAATCCACTGATCGATAGGTCTGACAGGTTGAAATAACACAATAAAGTAGATTTAGAGGTCTGGCAGTGTGAGGACATTTCATACGTAAGATTAAGGGCCGGAGTATTGTGCTCTGAGAGGAGTATAACATTGTCTCTGCTGTGGAGAACATCCTGGGTGTCCGCACGGATCACGCAACAAACAAAACTATTAAGCACAATAATAATTTAAATTGATTTTGAGAGCCTGGCTTGTTAAGTTAGCTGACATAATTCAACATCTGGTTGTTCAAACTAATTAAACGACCTAAAAACTAATAGAAATTCATTAAGTTGTAATAATTATTATTGTGGACAGAGATTTGCCACACGCGAGTAAAATGTAGCTGCTGTACAGATTAAGATAGATGGACAGATGATGGATGGATGATAAATTTATAAATGATAGATGGATGACAGATGGATAGATGGATAAATATATGGATGATGGATAGGTGGATGACAGATGGATAGCTAGATGAAGGATGGATACTGTAGACAGACAGACAGACAGACAGACAGATAGATAGACATAAATGCTTGTCAGACAGATAGATTGATTGATTGATAGATGGATTGATGGATGGATTGATAAATTGTTCGATGGATTGATAGATTGTTCGATGGATTGATAGATGAATTGATGGATGGATTGATTGATGGATGGGTTGATGGATGGATTGATGGATTGATAGATGGATTGATAGATGGATAGATGGATTGATAGATGGATAGATGGATTGATGGATAGATTGATAGATTGTTCGATGGATTGATAGATTGTTCGATGGATTGATAGATGGATTGATGGATGGATAGATGGATTGATGGATGGATAGATGGATTGATGGATGGATAGATGGATTGATGGAAGGATTGATGGATAGATGGAAGGATTGATGGATTGATGGAAGGATTGATGGATAGATGGAAGGATTGATGGATAGATGGATTGATTGATGGATTGATAGATGGATTGATTGATGGATAGATGGATGGATACATGGATTGATGGATGGATAGATGGATTGATTGATGGATAGATGGATTGATGGATGGATAGATGGATTGATGGAAGGATTGATGGATAGATGGAAGGATTGATGGATAGATTGATTGATGGAAGGATTGATGGATAGATGGAAGGATTGATGGATAGATGGATTGATTGATGGATTGACGGACAGACGGACAGACAGATGGACGGATAGATATATGGATACATAAATAAATGGATAATGGCTGGATGATTGATGGATGGATGGATGGATAGATGGAAGGATTGATGGATAGATGGAAGGATTGATGGATAGATGGAAGGATTGATGGATAGATGGATTGATTGATGGATTGACAGACAGACGGACAGACAGATGGACGGATAGATATATGGATACATAAATAAATGGATAATGGCTGGATGATTGATGGATGGATGGATGGATGGATGGATGGATGAACTGAGTTTCAGCAGTTCACCATCTACAACAGGTAAGATAATTGTTCCTAACATTTGCGGGGAGTCAAACAACAAAATGTCAGAAGTATTGAAAAGGAGGAGCTTGTTTCCAGCATGAAATACATTTACCAGTTCCACAAGTGGTACCAGCACATTAATCATCTAACACTGCTTATAATCGTTTGTGATTTGTTTTTATTTTTATATTTCCATTATCAGTTAACTTAAGTGGGACATATTATACTTCTGCAAGATCCCTTTGCTGTTTTATATTTTTACAACAGAGTAAACAGTTTATATATATATATATTCTCTCCATTTGTCCAAGTATCGTAGCTTCATATTTGGTGATAGTGCTCTTGTTTTTAGGCTGCCATGCCTAAAAGCTTGCCATACAAACAACATTTGTATCTGTAAAATAAGAAGTTCCATCATGGCTGAAGATGGGAGTGGAAGTTTTATTTATTCATCCTTCTATCCCTCTATCCATCCATTCTTCAAACCACATCCTGTGCACGCCTTTATAAAACTTTTAAAAGCCTGTCTTTGGCAGCACATGCTGCAAAACTGAACATGGTTTTTGTTTTTCAGAGAGACTGGGTGACAAAAGCAACGTTTAATTAGGACTGCACGTGACAGAGAAATAACTTCTAGTCGTTTCTTTTAAAACTATTATATTTTGCCATTTGTTCAGAATAATTGAGTGCAAATGTGCATTAGATGTTCATATATGGTCATGCTACATTTTCACAACTTTTACTATAACAGCATTTATAAATAATTCTGCTTGACTTTTGCTTTTTATAGTTTAACGGACAAATAAAAAAAAACATTTACATACTCAATTAATTAAGCCTGCATTTATCAAGGAAACTGCTAAGAAAAAAACTAATTATCTTCCATCTGTGTGGCAAATGAACTCTGAGTAATGCTTAAAAGCACTTTTTTCTGAGCAAGGTATGTTTTCACTGTAAGAAGCCACAGCCAGAGTGGCACTTTCACTGATCAAAGGGAAAATTGGACCAGCCATAAGGGCATCTGGCCCACTCAAATGTCCATCTGGTGTGACAGTCAAAAAACAAGGTATTCTTGCACGTATACAGTATGTCCCGAAGAAGGCTAGTTTGGCACTCACTTTATTCTAGTGTGTCCTTTCCTTCTTATTTTACATAAACATGCATCTCATGGCGTGTTCACATCTCACATGATCTCGTTTTTTGTTAAATTAATGAGAACAAAAGTCTTTATTGTTTGCATGGGGCAAAAATATACTTGTAATCTGGATTGGTTCTGCTTGTATGAAGTTACACGTGTGAAGATATTCCCAGTGAAGATAGTTAACCATGTATTTACAGGCTGAGATTGAAAGAAAGACAACGGTTCATTCCCAATTGTTATTTGGTCGCACAAACCTGTTCAGTCATATTTAACAGGTATAACTACATTAATTTATTTGAGCATTCTAACACTTGAAAAAAACATTAGCTGATGCAAACTTTAGCCTAATAAATTTATATCTTTGACAAGATAACAATGTTTTCTTAAGACGGTGTTTTCTGTCAGTGAAAAGCTGGAGCTTGCAGCTGTCCAATAGGTTTGTTGTTTATTTGTCATGTGCAGGTCTAAAAAAAAAAAGCAACATATGTATAGACAAAAGCACCAAAAGTGTAAAAGAAATACATCTACAGCAGCATGGTACTGTTAGCAGTGTAGTACTATTAGCAGTATGGTACTGTTAGTAGTGAAGTTTTTTTAGAAACTTGGTCCTGTTATCAGCATGGTACTGTTAGCAGTG
>NC_056519.1:6303189-6313148 GCF_014905685.2 Nematolebias whitei | reverse complement strand
TATATAGATAGCCAAATAAGGCTCATTTATTGGCTGACTTGTCAATTTTCCTTTACTCCAGTAAAAATTTTTTTATCTTTACCAACAAAACAAAGCGTACTGAGACTTATGACACCTATTATGTAGTTAAAATATAAAAACTAACAAATATGTCATTTAACAAAGTGCATCTTTTTATTCATGTTCGACTATTATTCTTAAATATTTGGAAAATTTAGGCCTAAATATGCTATTATTTAAAAGGTCTCACATGTGCTATTAATCCGGGGTTTTTTTTGTGTGTGAAAAAAAGTGTCTTTAAGAAGCTGCGCAGTTAAAAGATCTCTTCTGTCAATAGTTCACAAACTTTGCAGGTTCTGATCCGTAAAAAAAATGACAGCTCCAACTCCTTAAACAGCTGATGAAGTTGCTTTTATATCAACTTATGACTGGATTTTTTAATGCATTTTAACAGATTTAGGTGAAAAAGTACTACTTTTAAATTTGTATAGTTCCCAAAACTCCTCATTTGTTGCACGACACACAGTCGGGTCTTGACCCAAACTTCGTGAACCACAGCTTTATATTAAGTAATATCGTTCCTCCATGTTCTTCTATCAAAGTTGTAATGAATCAAAAATCATTACACTATAAAAGTTCAATGTTTTACTTTTGCTAAAGTAAAATATCACTCCTGATCTCTTAAATTCCCACCATTGTAAAGGCTAAAAGGGTAAACTGCATTTCCTATGTAGGCCCTCATCGACACGGGCACCGTTTAAGGCCGTCAGGCCCCTTCACCACCGCCACCACTTAGTGGAGAAAGGTCAGGCAATCAGGCATCTGGAAGGACAGCTAATTTGTCATCCCTTGACAAACGTGTCAGCATCCGATCTTGTCCGCAGGGCTTGATACTGCAACAAGCCGTAAAGGTTAAAAGATTCAAAGAACGCCCCTCCCCTCCCCTCCATACTCACCCTGCCTCAACATGCGACGAAGCAGAAAATTCAATTTTGGATTCAATACTGAGAGGGTTATGCAGTTTCATGGCTGTAACTCTTCAAAGTTGTTAGACATGTTGTCTGCCCGGCTTAGTTAAACTCTGCAGAGGCCTCCTTGATCCAAATGTTGCTGTCTGCACGTCACTCTCTGCAGGTTCATCTCGCTGAACTCATCACTGCACCTCTCAGCTGATGAGAGGATTTATGGAGACAGTCTAAAACTGAGCCAGCATCAATTTAGCTGTAGAGATTTGTTCCAAATGTTTGAATAATCCTAGAAATTAAAGGTAGAAGTCCCGTCCCCACAGTACTTTGGAATTTTAAACCATAAGCAGCCTTTGTGATTATCGAGGCGTCGTGAGTTGACCCCGTCATCTCTGAACGCATCCTAATAGCCTGTTTAGTGAGGCCAGCTATAGCCGCAGGTGTGTCCCTTTTGAATTCCCAGGGGTGTAAGTGACAGAGTTTATGAGGGAGAGAGATGAATGAGTCACTTTGATCAGGTGGGCTCATCAGGCTGTGTGTGTGCTCAGTGTGGGATAATGAAGAGTCTGGCTGACGGCTGCATGTCAGATAATGCATCCATCGCCAGGAGCAGCTTCAGCATAACTGCACATTAAGTGTTTACTGTAACTTTTTGGGGGCTCTGCTTTCACAGCAGTATACCAAACTTCTAATCCAGTCTGTAATGCATCACACACTCTGCCTAAGGCTTCAGTAAACTATCTTTCCTTGCATTTTTTCTAGTCAACTGTCTATAATAAAAGCATCCTGCTGGAGGTATTTAGACATTTTATCGTGCTATTAAACATTATCAGCATTTTTTTTTTCTTGAGTCCACCCTCAGCTCTGTAGTCTTGCTGACATTGATAAACAAATTGTTTCCACAACAGCTAATCTTTTCACCTTCGAAAGGTTCATGCTAATACCGATAGTATGTGTCAGAGTAAAAGCAAGGGACCGAGTACACATCCTTTGAGGTACTCCTGTGCTGATTAAAGCCTGTATCTCACAGATCTGCAACTGCTGGAGACTAGTTTCACACATTTGCAAGAAAATATGCAAATTTTTACTTTGAAACTGAGTTTGTACTTGAAAAACAATTGCAGCGCACCTACTTGAAATTTGTAACTACAAACTATATTGGTTGATACTTGCTTAACATCCCTGCAAATGATGCACAAATTTATTCGTTTCATTTAACTGTCTCAATTATGTCTCAATTTTCTTTTTGTTTTCCAGTCAAACATAATTTGGATTCATAGATGGTGAAAATCTTAAAACTCATTGGGAAAAACTGCGCATTTAATCGAATTGATTGACACATAAAAAAATGGGCTTGTTTGATAAGCAGATCTGTAAAAAAGTTCTGACTCTCCTCAAAAAGACGTTATTTAAATGCTTTTTGTTTTTGCCTCTGTTTGATTGTCTGTCATGTTAGCAAAGTTCCTAATAAACCACTGGACACATTTTATTCAAACTTCAAGTAATCACTCATTGGATGTATGTGTTTAAAATATTCAACTTTGCCGTCAACCTGATAAAAAATGCTCATCGCAGCTGATTATCTTTAACAAACACAAATATGGTTTTTTCATGACTGGGTCAATTTTGTTTGTAAAATAAAAACAAAATATCTCGAGAAACAAAGGATGGATTAGATCAAATGCATAAGAAGTAATCCTAACTCAACTAAGTTAAGTCAGTTCCTCCGGACAGTTTCTTTTTTTTTGTTAAACCATTTTGTCCTTCATCCAAAGGACTTCATCAGTCCAAGGAGCCACAATGAACTGAGTCCCACAGGCAGCACACTCACATAGTGGGCCAACCAGTTTGATGGTGATAAGATGGTTTCTGGAGTCCGCCCTCTCCTCCGTTGACTCCTCTGAGGCAGCCATAGCCAAAGTGGTTCAAAACATCAAAGTTCATGCTCAATAATCCAGGTAAAAAAATCCAACCAAGTTAAGTCAGGTCATCTACACTTTTTTTTTTTTTTTTTTAAACATTTCACCCTTCATCCAAAGGACTTCATCAGTATGAGAAGCCACAACGAACTCAGGCTGCCTCAACAGAGTTGACGGAGGAGAGGGCGGACTCCAGAAACAATCATCACCATCAAACTATGTGAGTGTGCTGCCTGTGGGACTGAGTTTGTTGTCTCCTCCGACTGATGAAGTCCTTTGGATGAAGGACGAAACATTTCAACAATGACAACAACGAGATGGTGTAGAGGCAGGGCAGCCGGCTTGGGACCCGAAAGCCCCAGGTTCGATCCCCAGTCACTGCACATCACGCGGCGTCTCTGGGCAGCACGCCTCATCCCCAAAAAATGCCCCCCGGGCGCTTTCAATAGCTGCCCACTGCACCACCTGGTGGTGGATGGGTTAAATGCAGAGACTAATTTCGCCATTGTATGGAAACATACAGCGCTGACATTGTGATGACATTATTATTATTATTATTATTAACAACAAAAAGAAACATTCAAAGGACCTGACTTAACTTTATTGGCTTTTTTGACCTGGATTATTGAGCATGAACTTTGATAATCCCAACAGTTGTTTTTACTGACGTGCTAAAATGTTTGGTAGTAGCTGAGAGTCCTTAACAAACACGACCGCTGACTGATCATACATTGTATATAAAGTGAGATCTTTTCAACATTTGATCTATATTTACGTGTCATTTCTCAACATAAAATTATTTTAGTATAGGACTCTTAGTCAGCAGCTAGAGGGTGACATGCATTCCTTCAAGGACGGCTAATCCTTTCTTTGGCTCTTATTTTGTAGCCAATGGATACAGATAAGGAATGTGCGATATGGCATAAAATTCATATCACGATATGTATTGTGAAGGGTGGCGATAACGATATATATCACAATATGTTTTTGGTATAAAACTTGCAATAGGAATGAAAAAAAAAGCATAGGGTGTCCTTTTGCCATCATATATTTTGAATTGAGAAAATTCCACTACTAGGTCCAGAGAGTTTTTTAAATATTAAACAAATCAAGTATTAGGCTTCTATCTTTTAGTGCAAAACTGCAAAATATATCAAATGTAGTTTTAGCCATATGTTTTAAACAAAAGAATATGTTAACTCTTAACAGTTTCCAGTCATAAGAAATGAACATCAACAGAGTAGAAACTGAAACACTTCACCCTCCAAACCTCTAGTGGGCGACTCCTTCTGCTTTAATGGAGAGCTGACACAAAATGAGTCTGTGGCTTTGACCAGAGGGTCTCGCAGTAAAATCACACAACACAGCGTTCTTTTCAGAGAGCAGATGTCTCTAAAGTTGACAAACGCTTACTTTAACTTTCGACGGAACTCAGCGTTTTGCGCATGCGTCCGAATACAGCAACACTACGGCAAGCCGGACGTAGTTAGCGTGTAGCTTCGCTACTTAGCTCTCGAAGAAAAGACTTCAACGCCACTTACACAGTTTTCAACTAAAAAAAAGTAACAAACTGACAGCTCTGATTTTACATCAGACGCAGCATTACTGCGGTTAGCCGGTAGAAGACAGATCTCTATCGTAGACTAAATTTCTATGGTTTCTACCGTGTACTGTATATATTGCGCATTCCTAATACAGATGTTAGCTCGGCTGAATTCAAGTGACTTCTTGCATCGTTTGTCTCTCATGCTCACTGAATCTCAGCCTAAACCATGATTAAACACCACAATCTCCTCAGTGAAGTTTGTTTCCTGTCCTGTGTATCTGGTTATTGCAGGAGGTGAAAAGGCAATCACAAGCAGCTTCTTATTGTTTTCTCCAGCTCCTCTGTCTCACACTTTAAATGTTTTTTGGGGGGTTTCATTTCATTGCTTTTGACTTTTTGCCTCTTCTCTTCTCCTTTATACCCCGGCTCCTTCTACTTTTAAACTTGAGCTACTTCTCGTTCTGTTTGTCTCGCTGTTCTCTCCATCTCCCCTGATTTCCAGCCTGTCACTTAAAAAGCGCTATCAAGTGAAACGACGCACCGTACCCAATTGTTGTCGCGCGCACCTGTCAAAAGTGTATTTACAGAAGCAGTACGAACAGAAATAAAGGCCTGCCTCCCTCGCAGAAACCGAGACAAATAGTCACTTTCTGTACCTGCTAAAATCTATAGATAGCTGAGAGGGTTGCCTGTCAGCGCTGCGAGCTAATGTGACTGCAGGCTCTCCTGTGAAGCTGAGAAAGGGGCTCTGAAAGGAAAGGGAGTGGGAGAGTTGAGAAAGCGAGGGCAGGTGGATGCCATGCTGTGAAAGCGTCGCACTCGTGTGAAGCCCAATCAGGCACAATCTGCTTGACTATGACACGACGTGCTGACTGATTTTACTTTGTATTTATCTCAAATTAAAGCTATTCCGCTCTCGCCGCCGCAGGTTCATTATGCAGGGCATTAAAGGCGTCCAGTGGAGTTGATGAGATGTTGGTGGAAATGGCTCCTGGGTATCTTTTGAATCAGCTGCTCTTTAAAAGTGTCAGCAGGGGAGCACAAACATCAGCAAGATCTGTGCCAAAGGAGGAAGGACATTTTTCAAAGTTTTCACGTTGACCAGGCTTGAATGTGTTGCCAGTGATGCAGTGTTGCCAGAACAGACTTTAGGAAGCCCAGGCTCGGTTTATGCCACAAAACGAGCTCTGCTGTCAAATGTATTGATGCTCTTGATGTGAATTAACACCCTTTTTTATGAAAAAGGAGCAGTTAGAAAATACATTAATTTTTCAGACTACCTTTTAAGAAAAGTTTAGAAAATATACCTTCTTCACATTTAATCAAGTATTGTAAACTCTTGTTCAGTTGGAGGATTCACTTTGTAGGAACTTGAATATTTCGGGTTCAAAAACTTAATAAACATTCAATGAAAAAGTTTTGCATACCGTATTTTCCGCTGTACCCATCGCACCGTCCTATAAGTTGCATCAGTCCAAATATGTGTAAAAAAGTGGGAAAATCCATAAATATGTCACTTCGCCGTATTAAGTCGCATCTCTTATGCACCGCTGACATGCCGCGTTTGTTACATGTCACCGCTGACAACCCGGAAATGGGTCAGTGTTGTACCAAAAATCGATGGGCTGCCAAATGGCGTCCGCGAGAGCGTGCACAGGAGGACTTTAACCAGAATTTAACAAGATTAACACCTAAAAACAATTATTTGTTTGCTCTAAATTATAGTAAAGGTGTGTCTCAGTCTAATGTTTGCTTAATAAAAGGACTTGAATCGTCAAATCAGCTGTATTCGCTGCCTCGGTGCTCTGGGAACTCAGAGGGAGGAAAAAAAAAAGGAGAAACGTTGCTTGTTTCTTTGAAATTTAACAAGAAAAGCACTTAAGCTATTATTTATTTTCTCGAAATTATAGCAAAGGTGTGTCTCAGTTTAACTTTTACTTAATAAATGCACTTTAATGGTGAAATTAGCTGCATTTTGCTGTGGCGGCGCATTAGTTTGACTTGGTCCAAGCAGCGAGCAGAAGGAAAGTAGGGGTCTATGGCAAGCTGATTTTGTCATTAATAGCTGGTGAAGATTCTCAGTCATCCAGGACATGGTAAATTCAAAATAAGTTCAAGCCAAAAAACAATAAAGTATAAAGTATAATGCATAAAGTCCAGTTGTTTTTGTATTGAACTTTTTTTAATTTGTCATTATAGCCACCTTTACCTATTACATTATACAACGGCATGCCTTAAATTACTACTCTGCTCCCATCTAGTGGCTGAAAATGGTACTTTCAAAAAAAATTTCAGTCAGAATGAATGAACACGGTCATATCGCAGCCAAAAACAAATGTATTTATAAATATGGGAAAAAAATCCATAAATATGTCACTTTTGCCTATAAGTCGCAGGGCATGTAAATTATGCAAAAAAACACGATTTATAGGCTGAAAAATACAATAATTGTCTACGCCCCTTCAAAGGCTCTGTCCATCTTTAAACTTTTTCTTGTCCTGCCCATATCTTCTGGTCCACTCAAGACATTTTAACAAAACTTCAGACACACTCATCACTGGCTGGAGAGTCACTACTTTTCAGCACCCCAGCTTTAACGTTAAGTTCACAAATTAAGGTTCGAGGTTACACAAGGTTGTTGCTTGTCCAGATCTTGGCTATAGTTTACTGTAGTCCCTCATTTATCACGGGGTTTAGGGGACCACGCCCCCCGTGATGAGTGAAAAACCACTTAGTAGGGACACAGTAGTTCAAGTTTCACTCCCAATCTCCCACCTTCTATGTAAATAAACTATTTAAATTTAAAAACTGTAATATTTTAAATAAACAATCCATGCAGCATGGATTGTTTCTGTAAAAAAAAAAAAAAAACTAAAAACTATAGACAGAATATTTTTGAGCACATTATGGCACAGCACTTTACAAAAAGGATAAATGTTAACAAATGGTTAGCACAAGTCATTTAAGGTAATTAAGATGTAAACACTTAAAATGACACTAAGCAATTCTAGTACTTTTGATAAAAAAACAACACTGACAATATTTGTAGGAAGCACAGTTAAAGTGCTTCAAGTGAATTCTTTCTAAGTCTGTTCATTGAATAAGATAATGGTAATATAATAAAGTGAAAATCATACAACTAAATACACAAAGAAAGAAAAATGACATGTATAAAATGTGGCTTTAATAAGCCATCATATATACAAAATATAGATATGACACTGCTTAGTACAGTGAGACACTGCCATTTATAAATGATTGTGATTTGTTTAGAAATTAAATCACAATCATTAGAATTTAACCCAATTAAGCCTCTTTCATCAGCACCAATGTTTAATCCTATAATCTTAAGTAATTGGTTTAAGTTTAAGTTTAAGTTTGCTGCCCTGAAACGATCTGTTTAATCAACTTTACCATTTCTTCCATGCAGCTCAGCGCTAACACAGCAACCATTATCACCATTGTTTTGATTATTGTCACAGTCAGTCCAATTACTCTGCATTTTAGGAACCATTAGTGGGAAAAAAGAGCCACAGACAAGGTTTTTATTTTAGATGCCAATCTCTGTCGGGTGAAGACCTTGTGTTAATTTTGTTATAAAGCGACTAATATTTATGCAGCTCTTTTCTACTCTTGATGACCACTCAAAGCCCTTTTACACATGAGCTACATTAATGGATTCACGCAGGCTGCATAGTGCTTTTTCCTTTATCGTTCAGAAACTCACACAGCATTGAAGGATTTTAAGGCTGGTGGGTGGTGTTTTTGGGATTAAAAGTTTAATGAACTGTTTATCAGGATCTTATTCAAAAATGTCCAGTTTTTTTGAGTGGTGTTAATCAGAGTGGGTAGCAGATGTCATTTTCACAGTAGAGCTGCTGCCAGGTGTGAATGCCCTCACCTGCATTCAAATCTTGTTCTTGTATTTGTTCTATTTGTTCTTGTTGTTCTTGTTCTTTCTCTTGTTCTTTCTTTTTCTTTTTGTTCTTTTTCTTGTTCTTGTTCTATTTGTTCTTGTTCTTTCTCTTGTTCTTGCTTTTTCTTTTTGTTCTTTCTGTTGTTCTTGTTCTTTTTGTTCTTGTTCTTTCTCTTGTTCTTGCTTTTTCTTTTTGTTCTTTCTCTTGTTCTTGTTCTTTTTGTTCTTGTTGTTCTTGTTCTTTCGGCTTTTCGTGAGTCATCCTCCTCCATCTCACTCCGTCCTCTGCATCTTCTGTCCTCACTCCAACTACCTCCATGTCCTGTCTAACTGCATCCATAAATCTCCTCTTTGGCCTTCCTCTTGTCTTTTACCTGGCAGCTGCATTTCTCACATCCTTCTGCCAATCTACCCACTGTCCTTCCTCTGGACATGTCCAAACCCTCTGTCTGACCTCTCTAACATATCACAAGACAGATATTTAATGCCAGGTCTGAACAGCCTCTTTGAAACCCACCTGTAGCTGCTCCATCAGCAGCATGTATTCACTGACTGCTTCGGTTCTTCTCCAAGAACAAACAGTGATGTAACTTTCCTCAGTAATCCTAAATGACTTCTACAAGCTCCTCTGTCTCCTGCCTGAACACACTTGATTAGCGATCTCTCGCGCGTGCACCGTCCCCTCAGAGAAGAGCCTTGTTTGGGAGCTTTGTGAGTTGTTTTGAAGGGAGCTCCAGTCACAGTGAAATGGTGACTAATTTGGGGTAAAGAAGCGTGGCCTTTGATCTTTGCGCTGAATCAAGCTGACTGTGCCTGCCTCAGTACCCCTTAGGCCTCATTGTCAGCCTGCCAGAACGTCATCTTTCTCCCATCACTGAATATAAAGCTGTGGAATACATCATGCAAATAATCAGGCTGGAAACAAACACAAGCAGCGCTTTGCCCCCAAAGGAAGAGGCAGCCGTCTCTAATGAGCACGGTAGAATTGGAATATTCATACCTCTTCCCCTCCGTAGAAAAGACTAATTCCCCTCTTTTTCTAACTCTCTTCGCTGTTCTCTCAATAGTTCCTTCTCGCAACCTTCTCTTTTCCCACTTTCCCTTCTTTTCTCTCCATGCTTTTGGAACCCAGCAGTAAACAGTGATGCAAACAGGCAGTCAGTGATGCGGATGAAGTGGTTCATAGATGAACACCCCTGGATCAGAGTCACGGATTTGTCAGATATGAAGTTTTTGTTTTTGTTGGAGACCCCGTAACAAATGAACTACAGAGAAAGTGAGAGATTTTTCCCATAACAAAAATTACCTGAATAAACAATTCAGGCATCTATATTTGGACTAAAGGCTTACCTTCCCCTGGACTATGGACTTAGTCACATTTGTTTGTCATGGTACGCATCACAGTCAGACAATTAGACATCCGGTTCAAAGGCCCCAGGGCCCCGAGGGTCATTTTACTTATTTGCAATGAGATGTACTACCCACGTCACTGGAAGTTTTAATTTTAAGTTTTAGTTTGCTGAAGCCATTTTGGTTAACTTTTTATGGTTTTGGGAGGTTTCTGTTTAGTATATATATAATATATATATATATATATATATATATATATATAT
>NC_056519.1:6298010-6303089 GCF_014905685.2 Nematolebias whitei | reverse complement strand
GTAAGCAGGTGGGCATAAATAAACTACATGTAGTCATTTACAACGGTTTGTGCTAATTTAGAAAAAGAACAGAGCATCGTTAATCTGAACAAAAATCACTACACCCTGTATAATTTCAATAATAAACTTCATAAATGAAAGTTTAAGTAATAAATGAATAACTAAATTTAACATTTATCCATTACAACTGAATAAACAAGTAGTTTGAATACATGCAAGGTGTTTTACAACAAAAACAAAACAACATTCATATCAACATGATCAATGTCATGTTAAACACAATTGTTGCTTCTTCTTACCTAGTAACGGGTGCTGTTCGGTGCCGCTCTGCTGCGTGTTGCCCGGTGGCGTAGATGTACTCGGAGCTGGTGTGGTCGGGAAGGGTCAGAAGCGGGGAGGATTGGACAGTCAAAAGCAGAATCTGGCGAACCTTCATGTTCAGTGGGACTTTCTGCATCAAAATAAGAGTGGAAAAACAGCAACAGAGTACAGTTAGCAATGATGCTAACTAATGACGACGTAACCGCGTCAGCCTCGTTTGTTCAGAGTACTTTCAGAAAACGCAAAGAAACGGTTGCATGAGGGAAAGGAAATATGCTTAAAGTAAATAAAATACACTCACCATCAGCTATTAGTTTTTTAAGCTTTCCTCTTTGCTTTGGTGTGCGATGGAAGCCCTGCACCTCCATCTGCGCAGACACCTCTGGAAAAATCTTTTCATTTCGTTTCGTTCCATCTAGCTCGCGCTGCACTTGTTCATCGGCCAGCAAACAGAGAAATGCCTGAGCTTCAGCATTCGACCACGGTTGTGCCATGATTATTTGTTTTACCTTATAAAATATTCCAAAATAAGCTCCTCCGATTTCTTGTTGTCTGTTATGCGGGTGAAAAAGAAAATGGTGGATTGTGATTTCCGGTGGAAGACTGAATCTCCGCCCTCCACCAATGAATACGCCCCCTGACCAATCAGTGACCTACAGTGCGCTGATGTCACAACTAGACCCTAAAAGAACCAGACCTGGGACCTCAGTGATTTAGGTCCCAAAAATGGGGTGGGTTCCACCGTTAAAGGCATTGTTGATAAATCCTGCAATCGGACACAACTAGTTACATAGGAGTACCAAAAAGACCCGTGGATAAGGGGCTTTAGCAACATGGTCCCGTTAGCAGCACTATTAGCAGTTTGGTTCTGTTTTTTTTTTTTTTTTTGTCCTGTTGGCAGCATGATGATAATAAAGACCGCAGCAACGGACAATGGTTGCCCTCCAGAACCGGGTCAAACAAACTCAGAACATCCCAAGTTTCCCCGCAGAACCGAACTGTTCTGTAAAGTTCGGTCCATACGGGCAGGTGGATGATCAAGGAGATGGCCGCCATGACATACCGGAGCCTGAGCTCTAGGTGGGAAGGGGATCAGAAACTGAACCACGTTGGCGCAATGGCAAGGCAGCGACACACAAAACTCCAAAAGTGTGTTGCTGTCATACCTGTAGTGTAGGTGAGAAGTGTAGGTGCAAAAACGTCAAAATAAAAACAACAGGAACAAAAGAAGGGCGAGCCGAAGAAGAGCTCCCATCAGTGCTGCCATACTGCGGCGCACGTGACGTTTGAGTGTGTCTAATTTTTCATACCCTGCCAGATATTTTCACAGGTAACTGGCCAAGGTCATTTTTACAACTGTTCTAGCTAAACATATAAAGATAGCCAAATACCTTGTGGAAGGACATTGCACAGTTTTTGTGCACAGAGGAGACGGTGAGGAGGCACAGGTGGCTCTCCATGGCTGTGCTGTCTGAGAGGGAGTGCGCCTCGGCATGTTCCCACACCTTCTATGCTTCTCTTTGGTCAACAAAAAAAATTCCAGATCTTCCTCCTCCTCCATCATCAGCTGACAATAAACCTCCACTCTGATAACTGTACTGTCTGTGTTTACCAGGACTTCTCCCTCACGGTTTCTCTTCGAGTATAAAAGTCCATGCAACAAAGAAAACTACAACAGCGAGAGCAGAAGTTTTGAGAAATATAAGCCAGCCTTAAGTCTTCGCTCATACGCAAACAATTAATAAAAACAAGCTTTAAACTTTATTTAAACTTCTTTTAGGCACGTAGGATTTTAATAGCCATTTTAAAGTCATCTTAATCCCACAGTTCCAAAATTAGGTAAAAGGAAGTCGTCCTGTCAGAAAGCTGCAGAAATGATCTGATGAGCTTTTTGTGTTTGAAACGTTACATCTCTCATCTGTCTGTTTCATCAGTTCAACACATGCATGCCATGCAGCTTGACACGTAATGTCACACACATGCATCCCTCAGGGAGACAGACTGAGACCAGAGCCGCTTCGCACTTCAAGTCAAGCTGCCACCCCTGATAACGGCCCGTTTAAATGTATAGAAGAATGTCGAGCCAAAAATGTGTTGCTGGAGGTTAGAAAAGTCAGTACAGTCTATCAGGAGGGTCCCCCCAGGGGTGGTTGGAAGCAGAGCCGCTGTGCGCTCACCCCATGAGGCTTATTGTTAGTCGAACAGACAGAATTTGATTAAAACATTTCAAACATCATTTGGTCCACAATATGGTGCCCAGAAAGTCCAACCCCCCTCCATAGAGCACACTTAACACCCCGATGATCTGAGGTGGGGGGTCTCTTACACCAGCTCAAAGGTGAGCCCACAAATCACTGTAATGCATCCTGGAGGGGTTTCTTTCACAGTATCCGCTTCCCTCTCTTCTCCTCCACTGTTCCCAGCGCTCGTCGTTAAAAATTCATTAGACACTGTTTGTATCGCCTCCGCCAGGATGTCACCCTTGATGGCCAACTGTGTAGGGAAAGGCAGCTTCCGTGGGCTGGAGGGGATTGATGGAGCTCCCAGCGAGTGCTGAGGTGCCCTCCGTAGCTTTGATGTGTGCGTCAGATCACGTTGCTACAGACCTGCTCGGAGTCGGAATGAGATGTGCAAGTCGTTGAGCGCACGGCCACGGACTGTGGGCCCTGTGGGTTCAGCTGCTCTCGCAGCCAAAGTTCACTCGTCAAATGTTTGTTTTCAAATTGCTTTCATGCTGCAGGAAGTGTGAACCGTTTGCTACAGAGACCACGATGAGAGATAAGACAAAAGCTTGAATTAAGTCTGAAACTACACCAAGTTGAAAAATACAGTCGTTTAATCATGACTAACTGGTTTATCCACTGGTCTAAGTTTAAAATGAGATGGTTGTCAGTGACGTAATGGTTGGAGTCAGTCCAAGAAAGATGGCTAGCACCTCTAATTAACTGAAGTTCAAACAAAATCGTCATTATGGTCAAATGTGTACATAGTGTACTCAGTGTACAGTACATACTCAATACATACTGAGTTCTAACAGATTGTGATACTGTGTGAGCTTGCATATTGCAGCATATTTATACAAATTAATATGCTGCAATATATCAATGTAAATGGTTGATAAAGAAAAATGTAAAATGGGCTATTTTCTCAGAAGATAAAGGTACGTCTCATGAAGGATCAGACAGACTAGAAGTTTGCAGTTGCAGGTGTCTTATATTTAGAGTGAAGAAAAATATATACATATTTACAACATTAATGAAATCAACCATATGGCCACATAAAGAATGTGCCAAAAAAACAACAACAACAACACAAACAGCTGGGGGGCAATCCCACAGTTCCATAAGCAACACACCCACACCCTTCAGTTTTTTCACCCCAAGCTGGGGTTGATTCAGGTCCCATGCAAGTTACTTATAAAGTGCTTGGTTCAGTGCAGGTGTTTCTTTAGGGTGTAGGCCTGGACCTTCAGCTCGCCATCAACCTGGCCCGGTCCGCAGTTTCTATCTCATATAACCTTTCTTTCATCTCTTCTCAGCTCGTGGTAGTTGGCTCCTGCAGCTCTGCTCCTCCCAACGCGTTCTCAACTTTCCTCCTTCCCCGGTCCAGCTAATATACCTAACAAATAGGCTGCAGTGGAGCATGTGACCCTGATACTCAACAGCGATTGGCTGTTCAGTAATCTCGCGAGAATTTATGATGGCACATTTGAACTATCGCGAGATTTGATAAAGGGAATAAAGAGGGAAAGTCCAGAGAATGGAAGTTAAATTTACACCTGGGTTACAATAACTTTTTTCAAGGTTTGACCAACAGCACATAGTCTAAACCTCCAACCCAGGGGTGCCCAATATGTCGATCGCGATCTACCGGTCGATCGCAAAGGTAGTTTCGGTTGATCACATGGCATTAAAAAAATAGATGTCAGCCTATCGTCGATCCTCACTATGAAATTTATCACTTGATTGACAGACAGGGCAGCCGGTCTGAGGTCCCGTTTTGTTTGGCTGTTCATTTACACAACAACAGCCCTCATTCTCTCTTAAACCGAAGGTCCAGGTCTCAGAGTGGAGATTTTCGGTGGAACCCCCCACGGAGGTGTGAAATGCTCCGCAACTGAAGTTGCACATGTGCACTACAGACAGCTGCAGTCCGTTTTTCTGCACTAACAACAGTTATAATAAATAACAACAGTTATAAAAAACGTCAGAGAGCAGAGTGTTTTTGTGCTGCTCACCCTTTGTCAGCATGTAGGAGCAAAACTAATAAAATCCAGTTCCAAAGAGACAAGCTTGGATGTAACTGTCATGTAAATGCCGCATGCAGCTGAGCCCGGCATCAGGGTTGCCAGATAAATTTGAAATGTCTTATTTACCCCCTCCTTTTCTGTGCTCATGTTCAACAAACATAACACACATTTCCTCTTAGAATATCTTTACGCAGCACATATGACAGGGGTCAAAATGAGGTAAAATTAGGTCAAAATACTATCAATTTAAAGCCACTGTACTTTAGTTCATAATTTCTTATCTGGCAACTCAAATGCCATGGAAACTACAGAGTTTTTGTGTAAATCCGCTCATTTTTGTTTATAAAAATTAAACATTAATAAACATTGAAATAGCACTGTATCCAGAGGTTGTTCTCATGTAAATGGGGCCTGGATGGATGGATGGATAGATAGATGGATGGATGGATGGATAGATGGATAGATGGATGGATGGATGGATGGATGGATGGATGGATGGATGGATGGAT
>NC_056519.1:6293163-6298000 GCF_014905685.2 Nematolebias whitei | reverse complement strand
GATGGATGGATGGATGGATGGATGGATGGATGGATGGATGGATGGATAGAAAGAAATTGCGCACAAAGAATAATTTCCATCAAAATTCAACTGGTGCAAGTCATACACATGATTACCCCTCAAAAATTAGAATATTGTGAAAAAGTTCAATATTTTCAGTTGCTTCAGAAAGTGAAACTCATAGATTTGGTACACAGAGTGAAAAATTTTAAGCCTTTATTTCTTGTAATTTTGATGAGTATTGTGAACTGATAATGAAAAACCAAAACCCATTGTCTCAGAAAATTAGAATATTGTGATAAAGTTCCATATTGGAAACTCGGCACACTGTGCACAGATGAATCATGAACTATAAATGTCACATTCCTCAAGTCCAGCCACTCCTGAGACAATGTCTGATGTGTCTCTCTTGGACTGAGGACTTCAGAAAACCCAGTGGACCATCACTAACAGAGGACATGGCTGAAAACCATCACTGACTGTGGAAACTTCACTCTGGACTTCAAGCAACATGGATTCTGGACCTCTTCTCTCTTCCTCCAGGCTCTGGGACCTTGATGTCCAAATGAAGTGCAAAATTTACTGAATCTGAAAAGAGTTCATTTAAGCACTGAGCAACAGTCCAGTTCTTTGTCTCAGCCAGGTAAGACACTTCTGATGTTGTCTCTGATTCAGGAGTGGCTGGACTTGAGGAACAAGACATGTGTAGCTCATGTCTAGGAGTTAATGAGCTGATTAGGGTGAAACACTTGGAGTTTACAATATTCAATTCAATACAGTTTATTTCTATAGTGCCAAGTCACAACAGAAGTCAACTCAAGGCACTGAACAGAATCAGAATAAACTATATTGGCATTGCACCGAGATACAACGCGAATATGTACATACAGTCGTCCGAAAGATGGGTGGAGTGCACGAAGCTGCAGCTATAAATAGCGCAGCCCTCTTATTCTTCTTCAGAATATTATTTTGCTTAGATGAGAAAAGTGAAGAAAACATGAGGAGAGACGGTATAAAAAAAGATCTCTCACGCCGTATCCTAGACAGGGCACGATTTGAGACATCAAAAAAACCTACCACAGCAAAGCAACATAAACAGATGTTATACATTTACATATAGGCCGGTGAAGACATTGAATTTTTAAGGGAAATTCGCAGCATAGTCCAGAACCCCCCCTCTCAGCCATTGTTCAGATAAGAGGTGACATTCATCATCAGCTCAGTTGAGGTTCTGTTACATGTCCACGGCCTTGGGGAAGGGAGGGGTGAGGAAACAGTTAAAGCATATTTGTTGTTTTCAAAACATTCTAGGAGGAGTTGGGATAAGTCCGGCATCAAGGCCACAGTTTGGGTCAGTCAGAACTCCTGAATTGTTGATTCTGCCTTTTTAAAGTCTCGCTGGTATATATTCCTCTGATGGAACTCCAAAACAGCCGAATTGATCCTTTACGCCAAAAGTCGAGCTCACAGCTTCTCCAAAATTATTCCCACCGTTCATGGGTGCTGCCAGTGAGTTCACAGTCCTGATAACAGCTGCTCCAGCTCCCTGCTGCAGCTCCACAAATTCAGTCTGAGTGCCGTTGAGATACGACACATCCACACAAATTTATAGACAATCCAGAATTCACCAACCAAACAGCAAAATAGCCAGTTGTCATCATGAATCCAATTTGTTTCCGTCGAGGTAACAGGGTCCTCCTTATGCCCTGACTCCTGTCAGGAGAAGTTGATCAATTTTGTTGAGAGACCAGCTGATCCTTCAAATTAAGAGGTGTGCAGAAAAAAAGAGGCTTTTTAAGGGTTCACAGGACAAAAGAGTGCAGCAGGGAAGCGGGTGGAGGGTGGGGAGACCAGGGAGACACGTCTGGTTTCACCGGAGGATAGAGAGAGAAAAAAAAAACCATCCATATATAAAAATAATCATTTAACATTATTTATCTGAGGAGCAGACTGCTTTGAGTTTAACTCCATCACAGAACTCTCATCTTGAGCATAAAGGCGACAGTGGAAAGGAAAAACTCCCTCATGAGGAAGAAACCTTTAGCAGAACCAGGCTCGGGTCAAGCGGCCATCTGCTTCAACTGGCTGTTTGTTAGATACACAATGGCAGGTCAAGAATCACATTTAAGTTAGAAATAGTATCAAATGAAAACTATTAAATTTTAACAATTCATTTAAGGAAATTACGTCAATTTGTTCTCTATTAGTCTAAGTCTATAGCAGCACAACAAGCCAACCCTAACTATAGGATTTTTCAAAAAGGAACGTCTTAAGCCCAGTCTTAAAACTGGACAATGTGTCAGTCCTACAGACAGAAACTGGGAGTTGGTTCCACAAGAGAGGAGCCTGATAACTGAAAGATCTTCCTCCCATTCTGCTTTTGGAAACTCTAGGAACACTGAGTAAGTCTGCAGTCTGAGAGCAAAGTGCTCTCTTAGGAAATTTGGGACAATAAGGTGTGTAATATAAGATAGAGCTAGGTTGTTGAGCACTTTGTAGGTTAGAAGTAAGATTTTGAGTTAAGTTCTGGATTTGACAGGGAGCCAATGGAGAGAAGCTAAAACTGGAGAGATGTGATCTCTCCCACTAACTCCAGTTAAGACTCTGGCAGCAGCATTTTCTATTAACTGAAGACTTTTTAAAGAAGTATTTGGACACTCAGAGAACAAACCATTGCAATAGTCCAGTCTAGACATGACAAATGCATGAACCAGTTTTTCTGCATCATTTATATTGAATATTGAACTTCGTCATAATTTTGTTAATTTTCTGAGACACTGAATTTTTTTTCATTATCATTATTAGTAAGCCTCAATCATCAAAATTACAAGATGCTCCATATTCAATGGGTTTATATTAGTTTCACTTTCTGAAGGGACAACAAATATCTTCTTTTTTTTTTACATGTAACTGTAGTTTATACTGTAGAGCAGGGCTATTCAACAGACGGTCCTTGGGCCACTTCAGTCCGGCCCACCAGTGAGATGGGGTTTGGGTTCTGTTTATTGTATTTATCATTCAGTGCAACAAAATAAACAAATTTAAAAGGTAACAGATCATTGTAATACTTGGGTTATTTAGAGAATGACTTGAATTACTGGATGTCCTGCCCCTGAACTGCTGTCTTTCAGAAACCGTGGCCCCCTGAGCAGTTTAGTTGAATAGCCCTGATGTAGAGGAACAATTTCCTCCACTGGCCATTTTGGGAAAATGGTGGTATTCAACACATTTTATATGATTTATAAATGAAATGCACTTAAAAGTATTTTCTTCTCCTGCTGCGGTCATTTTACAGCCTGACTGTAAAAAAGTTTTGGGAAAACGTGGCATTTCAAAAACTTTTTTATCTTGAATCTTTTTAAAAGCACAAACTGAACCATAATTGTTCACAATAGAAGAGGGTTCCCTGAAAAAAAAGCACACAAAGCTTTAGCTTGTGCATGGAGGAATAAGTGAAGTGAGGAGGAAAGAAGCCAAAAAATCCTTGACACGGGAGAATCAGCTGTCTATTGCACTAGTGAGTCGGGTCGGGCTGGTACGAGTTTGGCCGGCACAGTCGGTGCACTCGGGCGAAGTTCTGTCCTGAAGCTCCAGAGCCGGTTTCTGGCCATAATGAAATCTGACAGAATGTAAATGAGTTTTTAAAAGTGCTGCTGAAAGCTGGTCATTTTTCTCGTTTAGCGGTCCAGCGTGCTGGCCGGGTCCCTACCTGTCACCCTGCATTCCCACCTTTCTGCAGATTCACTACGTGCTCCGTGTAAACCAGCAGGCCTTACTTAGCAGAGCCGTGAAACAGATGATGCATTTTACACTTTGAATGCCTTTTTAACAAATAAACTTAACAGGGCACTTTCATTTGTTACTATATATATATATATGTGTGTGTGTGTGTGTGTGTGTGTAATATCCTGTAATGATTTAGATAAGAGTAAATAAATCAAATATACAACCTTTCAGTTATACTTTAGAAAACTTCACTTTTTAAAATTTCATAATTTTAGTAGGGGTTGAATGACTAAATAGTTTTTAAAGTCGACATTAACATGATGATAGCTGAGTCGATGTCGACTAGTTGATGACGTCGTAGGAATTCAAGACGCTAAAACCCCCCCCAAAGAATCGCAACCCCCCCCCCCAATCTTTTATTGTTTACCCAAAAATAAATAAATAAATAAAACATCGGGAGCATATATTTATGCTCCTACCGTTTATCATACTGCAAATAACAGGAAAACCAATACTATTAATAAGCTGCAAAAGTTTGTTATATTTTTTTTCTTCCACTAAATAAAATAAACCACCACAGCGGTTGTGGTCGTGGTGCATAGGCGTCGCAACCATTATATGTGAAGGGGACAAGTCCCCCCCCCCCCCCACATTAAAAAAACGTTCATTTGGACCCCCCCACTTTTACTATGAAACATTAGTTCAGACGGCGCAGTTTCTCTTTCTTCGTGAACAAATCCATTCCACTTGATCAATAGGAGAATACTCAAGCCACTAAAACTCTACTCCAGGTTTTCCTGGTTTCCAGCAGCTGCTGAGTCTCCTGCTTCGGCAGAAAACGCACACAGGTGGAGGAGATGGCGACACCTCTGTGTTGCTCGCTCGCCATTTTAGCAAGCTTAGTGCAGGCAGTTGTTGACCAGGGGTGCTGCTTAAACATATATTCATGTTAGGAGGATGCTTGAGAGGAGCGCTACATCTGTAGCATGTTAGCTTAGCAGTAACTGTGACGCTGCAGGTGTAAGAGACGCTGCAGGTGTAAGAGAAGCTGCAGGTGTAAGAGACGCTGCAGGTGTAAGAGAAGCTGCAGGTGTAAGAGACGCTGCAGGTG
>NC_056519.1:6261738-6293063 GCF_014905685.2 Nematolebias whitei | reverse complement strand
CTGCAGGTGTAAGAGACGCTGCAGGTGTAAGAGACGCTGCAGGTGTAAGAGACGCTGCAGGTGTAAGAGGCGCTGTGTGTTGAGGTGCATTAAAGTTGAAATGTCTTTAAAACCCCACACCTTATTGTCCTCAAGCTTCGTTAGAAACATCATTTAGATGAGTAGTGTTGAACACAAGTCCAGTGGCGATGTTTTTGATTTATTTCTCTATAAAGACAAATAGTGCTGATCTGAGGCTCTGTGTTAAAGTGTATTAAAGTTAAAATGTCTTTAAAACTCACAGCTGAATTTATACAAACTTGATGAGAAACTTGCTTTAAATGTGTGGAATTAAAGGAAATATAGGTGAAACGCTGCTTTTTTTTGTACAGTAGTGTACACTTCTTTGCGCGCACACGCGCATGCACACCCCTACACACATCATTGTGTCCCCCCCCCACATTACGGATGCTTCTGACGCCCTTGTCGTGGTGGATTCTCCACCGCTAGTGGTGCGCGGTGGAGTCTCCGGTGGTGCACACCGTTGTTTTTTATTTTTATTTTATTTATTGGATTAAATAAAATGAAAATAAAAACTATTGCGCGCGGTGGTGGATTCTCCACCAGCGGTGGTGCGCGGTGGATTCTCTGGTGGTGCACACCCCTCTTTTAAATTTAATTTTATTTAGTGGATTAAATAAAATAAAACTAAATACAGGAAGCTAGCGGTGGTGGGATCCTAATGTGGATTAAATAAAATAAAGCTAGAAACATCATCTTTAGTGAAATTCTTCCATACCATTGATTAATTTCTACCCGTTTGGGAAGACTTTTCCTGCTCCTCACCTTCCATCTGCTTGGAAGAATCTGTTTTGTAGTCAGCGACTCGGCGCTGATCACGTGACACAATCACTGACTGCGACTAGTCGACGTGAAATTTAAAAACTCGCGAGATGTCCTAACATCTACTCGTCGACTAACCCCTAATTTTTAGCTTTTCTTTTTTAGTTTAGTTTACATAAATGTGCATTCTGTGTTGAGGACTTTATGTAAATTGTGGTAACCACTCAGATGTACTGTAGCTTTTTAATAATAATTAAAATATACACGTTTGGACAGCAGTCATTTTGAGGCACGATCATCCTTTTATTCCATTAATATCTAGTGGTGACAAACTGCTAACAAGGTGACAAATTAAACATTTGTTGAACACTAGAACAGCTCAGTCATTGTTTTTGTATTTTAATGTTATTCTTTTGCACAAGAGGTCTGTGTGTCTGTGCGATATTAAAAACAATCTAAAACTAAACGTATTTTGCTGAAAATTTCTTAGTGGCTTTTAGATTAGTTAAATAAAACCATTTTATGATTTTGAACAAAAAATAAGAAATCTCAACTGCAGTTATGAAATGTTTTAGTTGACTATCAAGTCTGGAAGAAGTCAATAATTTTACGACTTCCATCCTTTATGCTTAGACACGTTCTGTTGCTAATACATGTAGGACAAGAGTCTGAAATGGTCCGAAACATAACATAACCATAGCTGTTCCTTATTATTTTCAGATATCTCAACTGCATCAACCATTTACTGTTTATTCATGGTCGGTCCTTGGAAGTCATCAAGGAGGGAAACCCATACATCCCTTTCCCTGGACACTTCAGCTTATCCTGCTGCATTCAAAGCAACACAGCTCTACTCTGAGCTCCTCCTGAATGACAGAGCTCATCACGTTATCTCCAAGGCTGAGCTTGCCCACCCGATAGATGAAAGCCATTGTTACGATGAAAGAGGGCCGATTTGTCAACCCGTCTCCTGCTCCATCCTGCCGTCAACTCCTTCGCTTGAGGCAAAAACTCAATTCAAGCTGGTTTGTAAAGGTTTGTAAAACTTTTAAGATTACAGGGAAACCAAGAAGGGAGTGTCATACAACCTGTTATTGCATATGTCTCATTTAAATGAGGTCCAAAGACACATTAAAAAATGACATCCTAAAAAGGCCAACCAAAACTGTAACATAAAAAATGCAGCATAACGTCTAAATGATTCTAAATGATACATTATCTAAAATGAGGTTTAAAGACAAATATAGCTAGACATCTGAAACGAGGCCAAATGACAAATATAGCAGAACATCAGAAATCACACCAAATTGGACATAGTATATATATATATATATATATACGTTTGAAATTAGGATAAATGGCTTGTACTATATATAATGTCCAAAATTATGCAGAAGTACACATACAAAAACATAAATCAAAATAATGCTAAACGACACATATTTTTGGTATTATGGAAACTAATAATGCCATTGTAAATGACACCTACTAAATTATGACTTTGAAATTTATATCAATTGACAGGCTATGGCTGCCAAAATGATGCCAAGTGACATGCTAGTATTACTGCCAAAAGTGTGTCCACCGACACTATAGTATGACTTTCAAAATTAGCTCAAACTACATATACTACACTGCCTGGCAAAAAAAAAAGTTGCCACCTGGATTTAACTAAGCAAATAGGTATGAGCCTCCTATTGGATAATTACTGCCTGGGTGATTATCTTTCAGCTGGCAACAAGTTATTTAACCCCAACTGGTGCAATGAGTTGCTTCTCGTTTCTTAAACAATCATGTCGAAAGACACGTGGTGTGGTCGTGGAAAAGATGTCAGTCTGTTTGAGAAGGGTCAAATCATTGGCATCAAGCAGAGAAAATATCTAAGGAGATTGCAGAAACTACTAAAATTGGGTTAAGAACTGTCCAACGCATTATTAAAAACTGGAAGGATAGTGGGGACCCATCATCTTCGAAGAAGAAATGTGGCCGGAAAATAATCCTGAATGATCGTGATCGGCGATCACTTAAATGTTTGGGGAAAACAAATCAAAGAAAAACAACAGTAACACTCAGGGTTGTGTTTAATAGTGAAAGTAAGATCATTTCCATACACACAATGTGACGAGAACTCGAGGGATTGAGACTAAACAGCTGCGTAGCCTTAAGGAAACCATTAATCAGCGAGGCTAACTGGAAAAAAAGGCTTCAATTTGCTAGGGAGCATAAAGATTGGACTCTGGAGCAATGGAAGAAGGTCATGTGGTCTGATGAGTCCAGATTTACCCTGTTCCAGAGTGATGGGTGCATCAGGGTAAGAAGAGAGGCAGGTGAAGTGATGCTCCCATCATGCCTAGTGCCTAGTCATCAATGCAAGATCTTGGTGAAAAAATAATGCAACACTGGATGGAAATAGATCTTGTGACATTGCAGAAGCTTATCAAAACAATGCCACAGTGAGTGCATGATGTAATCCAAGCTAAAGGCGGTCAAACAAAATATTAGTGTGTGACCTTTTTTTTGGTGGCAACTTTTTTTTTTGGCCAGGCAGTGTATAATGACTTCCAAATTGATGCCAATTGACGCATGTTGTACTAAGACTAAAACTATACCAAATGTCACATATTACATACTATAGTAAAATATGCCAAATAGGCCAGCAGTCACTCTTTCAGGGATGAAGATGTTCACATCCTGGACAGAGAGGAACGATGGTTTGAAAGAGGAGTAAAGGAGGCCATCTTTGTGAAAAGAAATCGTCCATCATTAAACAGGGGTGGAGGCCCATCGTGTTCAACTGTCCCCCTCTTACAATGCTATTATTGCTAGTATCACTCAACCCCCTGTGAATAGTAAACAGCCATCAGTGTGCTAATGATCCATTGTTAGGCTGATGGTCCTTCTTGAGCATGTGATCAGCTGGTTTTGGTTGTCAGCAGCAAACTGGTTGATCCACTATGAGAAGGTGCTATTTAAGAGACTGAGCTGAATACAGCACCTCAGACTGAGGAAGTCTTTTGGATGAAAGACGAAACGTTTCTACATTTTTTTTATTTTTATTTTTTATTTTTTTTGAATGTCCAGAGGACCAGATTTAACTTTTTTAGAAGTCTTTCAATTACATATAATGTTGTAGGAATGTCATAATGAATGCCATCATCTCTTGTGCGTATTTTGGTATAGTCATCTCTTGCGTGTATTTTTGTATAGTCATCTCTTGTGTGTATTTTGGTATAGTCATCTCTTGTGCATATTTTGGTATAGTCATCTCTTGTGCATGAATCAGGATATCATCTTTTGTGTGTATTTTCGTACAGTCATCTCTTGTGCGTATTTTGGTATTGTCAACTCTTCTGCATATTTGGGTATAGTCATCTCTTGAGCGTATTTTGGTATAGTAATTTCTTGTACATATTATTGTATAGTCATCTCTTGTGCGTATTTCGGTAAAGTCATCTCTTGTGTGTATTTTGGTATAGTCTTCTCTTGTGCGTATTTTGGTATAGTCTTCTCCTGTGTGTATTTTGGTATAGTCTTCTCCTGTGCATATTTTGGTATAGTGATCGCTTGTGCATATTTTGGTTTAGTCTTCTCTTGTGCATATTATGGTATAGTTCTCTCTTGTGCATATTGTTGTATAGTCATCTCTTGTGCATATTTTGGTATAGTCATGTTTTGTGTGTATTTTGGTATAGTCATCTCATGTGTATATTACTGTATAATCATCTCTTGTGCGTATTTTGGTATAGTCATCTGTTGTGCATATTTTGGTATACTCATCTCTTGTGTGGGGCGGCTGTGGCTGAGTGGTTAGAACAGTCGTCCTCCAATGTGAGAGTTGGGAGTTCAAATCCACCAGCAGTCACATGTCGAAGTGTCCCTGGGCAAGACACTGAACCCCTCATAGCTTCTGATGTATGTCCCATCGGTGTATGAATGTGATCTAAAAGCACTGATTAGTCTCATTAAAATGATTTGTTCGATTAGCTTTGTAGAGATCTAGTAATGTGCTGTATGAATGTGTAAATGAGGACACAGATTGTAGTGTAAAGCGCTTTTAGTATCTTGAAATAAGATAGAAAGGTGCTATATAAGTGCAGTCCATTTATCATTTACCATATTTTGGTATAGTCATCTCTTGCACTTATTATTGTATAGTCATCTGTTGTGCCTATTTTGGTATACTCATCTCTTGTGCATATGTTGGTATAGTCATTTCTTGTGTTTATTATGGTATAGTTGTCAGAGAGTCAGAGTTTTGGATTCAGAATAAAGTCAGACAACAAGAGTGTAAAAAACCAACAAATAATCTTTTTCGATTTGCAGCTGCTGGGAAAAGTCCGGGTCCAGTTGTGGTAGCAGGTCTTCACAGGCAGGTGGGGTGAGAGCCACCTGTCAGAATTTGGAGAGATGACATTGCCAAAACTAGATGCAGGACAGCTGTGGAGGCGTGCTGTGATAATGTGCAGATAACATAAAGTACTATCAGTTATAGTAGGTGTCATTTGAGGTCAACCTAAATTTTAGTTTATGTTCTGTGAGGTCATATTGAACATCCTACTGTTAAACATTATACACCCCTTGAGGACACCCCGAATATCATTGTATAGAGCTAAATGATGCTATGTTCTTGTGTGGCTCACAATTGTATAATATGATGCCAACCTGAATGTCATTACACTTACATTAGCAAGTATGTGTCATTAGAGGGCTACCTTAACTTTATACTATAATATGTTTTGTTCTACTGTATAGTGTGTGTCTTGTGATGTTGATCTGCATGTTGTAGTTGTTTCTCTGCTCCTCAGCAGGTCTTAGATTTCTGCAGAGGTCTTTTGTCACTCTTTTCTTTGAAATCAGGTGTGGTTGTTGGGAAACATCTCAAACATGTAGGACACTGGCCCTCAAGGACCACTGCATAGTGTTATATTATAGTTTGTGTCATGTTGTCAGTCAGATTCATGACAAACTTTACTTTGAAAGTTTTAACACTATTGTGTTAATATAGGTTTAGAAAATGAATTACTTGTTGAAAAATCCTCTATACAGCTTCCCAAAGCAACTTCAACCCCTACACTTCCATGGATAAATGCCCACGAGAGATGAGGGCATAAGACTTATTTTGCTTCAAAGATGTTTTTCCTCTATTTAGACCAAAATACAAAGGTTCTAAAATAATTACAGGCGTCTGCATTTTAATGAGGATTTATATTACCAATAAACTTGCTATAGCATTCTTTTAAGATTGTTTATGCCATTAATTAAAGAACAATCAAGCTATCAGAAGCACGTCGACGGACAGTCCTGTATGGAGGACAGTTTTGCCCTCAGCTGTTTCACCTGCATTCTTTCTGGTCTTTTCACCAGCAGCACTGCAGCGTTAATGAGCGGCCATAACGACCAAAGGCAGTTAAAGTTAAATGGAGCTTGAACGCCCAGCTGACAATGAACTGTTCACCACAGAGAGGTTGATCGGGGGAGTAAAGGCAGAGAAGTTCTGGAGTTTAGCCTCACATTTTCATATGTCAAACTACAAACAGGGCCAGTGAGGTCAACGTAACTCTACTGCTGAAAAACTGCTCTAATTAGAGTTCCTAGATTCAAAGCAACATCCTTTAGGAGCTCTTTGCTACATTATTGTAGCTAGAATTTTTAGTAGAAAGGGGGGAAAAGGCAATTATCTGCATTGATTCTCAAAGATGTTGAAAACATTTAAGGGCATGGCAGATTTTCTTTTCCCTTCTGTAGCAAACATGTCACCCACTGAGACAATGTTTTCTCTTGTTGCTCTAACCCCCACAGATTACTGGTCACACTGAGAATCTGAACCATTTTATGGGCTGAAAATATTGGCAGGGGAAGGCATCCTTGTGAGGTAAGCAGCTGTGCTGGCCATATTGTGTATCGATCCAACTTCTGCTGTGATGGCTGCACTTAATCAGATTTATATTGTAAACAAAGACTCGCAGTATGAAATGTGAATTAGCAGGTAAATGTTATCTATCAAAGGGAATAATAATATTTTGTGCAGTGCAATGCAGTATTGGTATTTCACAGATATACTGTGTCTGGGCTGAAAATGAAGCGAGAATCTTTTCCCCTAAGGGTTTACTGCTGGTTCTAGAGAGTCTTGCTGCTTCTTTCTCTTCGTCTCTGCAGGTGTTTTACTTAAAAATTTTAAAAAAGCACCAAACTGAGACATGCAATGGTTTAAACACTGATACATGCCTTTCCATGAGACCCTAAAAGAACAACTAACATTTATATACATTGATAGCCAAGGTAAAAAAGGACTGAGCAGCATTATACTTCTTTTTTGAGGGGTAAGTTCAGATCATTTTAAAAATAATTCTGTGTAAAGACTGAAATGAGATGGTCTTTTTAAGTGACCCCAGTTTGGAGTTCTGGTTGGATTGATGAGCAAAAAGCTAGGTAAAGTAAAGCCAAGACCAAAGTGGATTGTTGCTAAAACAACTCAAATCTCAAAATGTTCATAGCGGTTCATGGAAACACATTTTCAGAAATGTAATAAACCACTGCCAAGTTTATATTAGATGGGTATTAAAGCAGGAAGTTTAACACAAGCTAGCATAAATGACATTTGTTGGAAGAATAAATATTTTCTGCTGCATTACATGCAAAAGAAAAGAAAAGACTATGACACAACCAAAATATAGCTCAATAGTTGTTCAAAAATAGTTGTTAAAGTTTTTACTAGTTTGTAAGCCATACTATAGTACGAGTCATTTTTCACCAGTTTCCAAGTCATACTATTATAATATGTGTCATTGTTTACCACTTTGGAAGTGTTATAGTCCTGATAAGTTCAGGAGTAAGTGGCAGGACGCACAAAATATAAAGTCCAGACGATTGTATAGTTTTAGACAAAACTTTAATGGTCAACAAATCATCTGAACATAAATGCAGAGTGGGAGCCCCTGCTAAAACAAAACAAAATGGTTGGGAGAAGCCACGAACCAGGCAGCATTTGACTGTTGGATTCATGCTGCTCCCATTCGCCATATGATCCAGGGATTAACCCTACAACCAAAAACCGTTAACTTTAACTAAACGGGTAACTCCCAGTCCCAACAACAAAACAATAAGAGGTGCAACAACCACAGGTATCTCTGACAGGAGCGGGAGCAAGGCTGGAAAAGAAAACCAACAACCATCAGTAAAACTTCTCCTCAGGCCTCCCTCGCTCGTTCAGCAGACAGAAGTTGGTCCTTTTGAACCGTTGTCAGGCGATCAGCTGTTTAGAGAGAGAAAATAATGAGATTAACTAGACACACATTGACAGATGACACAGGAAACATGACTGGAAGTCATACTATAGTATGTGTCCTTTTTCACCTGTTTAAAAGTCATACTCTAGTATGTCATTTTTCACCTGTTTGGAAGTCATACTATAGTATGTGTCTTTTTTCACCTGTTTGGAAGTCATACTATAGTATGTGTCTTTTTTCACCAGTTTGGAAGTCATACTATAGTATGTGTCTTTTTTCACCATTTTAGAAGTCATACTATATAGTATGTGTCTTTTTTCACCTGTTTGGAAGTCATACTATAGTATGTGTCATTTTCCTTTTCCTGTAAGTTTTGTCAGACTTTTAATTTAACATTGATGTATTATTTCTTGATAAGTCATCTTATTATGTATAATTTTGACTAAGTGATTGCAATGTTTGTGTTGACAAAGATCAGGTTTGCTGTGCCATCCCTTTTGATAATTTCTAAAGTTTCAATAAAGCTTGTCCATTTTGGCACAATATTTGTAAAATCGGTTGAATCAAAGCCATTTTCAATGGAATTAACTTAAAAACTTGATAAGTTCTTTCTGGCACAAATCATTTTCTTAACAAACAATGTAAAATGAACAGAGATGGTTCTTGCACCAATCGTTTTGAGACTAGTTGTAAGACGTCAGCAGTCGTCTTCTTTCAGCAGTCGTCTTCTCGACAGGTCACCATGTGAGTGAACTCGCACCAAGACAGAAATACGTCAATAAAACAAGGTTGTTCAAAGCCCTTCTTACCACAGCTATATTAAATGTAATCATATAAAGTGTGCACTGAGGATGATGAAAAGGAAGGTAGTTGGTACCTTAGTGGAGGCAATGGTATACAAGTGGGTATACTGGTAAAATAATGTAACTAGTGCAGCTGCCAGGGCTCTGTCCGACATTAGCTACTATCCTAATCAAATGAAAATCTCAAACATATTCAGGAGATACTTGTGATTCACTTTTAATAAAATATTTCCTCAACTCCTTGTAGTGAAATAATAAAACAAGACCATGTAATGTAGCTTTAACAGCGGTTCAAGGAATAATCCAAAGTCTAGGGTAGGGAAGCAAACTGGTTTAAGTAGAGATGGGAAATCTGCTTCCTGTTTTGTAAATCAGTTTTAGGCTAAATGAAACCACTGCTACCTTTAAACTCATTTGTTAAAGTGACTTCAGACAAAAATAAGATGCTAGCATGTTCAAATAATCTAAAACCTGTTAAAGGAAATGCATGTATAAAAAAAAACCTTTGACATTTACTTTTCAAGGGCACCACTTTTTTCATGTATTTAATTTATTCTTAAAATATTTCATGATAAAAAAATGTATTTATATGACTGTTTTGCAGTGCTATTTCTCCCACTCTCCCCATCGCCTTTGTAGAGTGGCTGGATCTGTGCGAACAAACACAAGCACGAAAATAAATAAAGAGCTCAGAGGAAATGAATCAGTATTCCACATCGTGTACGATACAATATCATAGCAAATTAGCAGATTTCAATGGCTTGCACTGACTACCATAGATTTACAATGTTTTATTGGCTGCAGATCAGTCCTTTATAAATTGTCACTTTCCTTTTTTCCATGTTTCTAATGGACGGTGTTGTAGATGACCATGAAAAGAAAACGGCTACTGAGGTGTGAACAGAAAACCAGGGACTACGAGCCAGCAGGAATGGGAACAGCATTTGTTCACTTTCTACTAAACTGCCATTGTGACCACATTTAAGTCCAACAAGCTTCTCTACAAAGGTACAACATATAAAACTGTTAAATATATAACTTTTTAGGGCCTTTCAAAATACATTAAATGGCAATTCTCTCCTCCGTCAGCGTACATACATTTTGTAAATATGCATTCTTTTCTCTGATATGAATTCCATGATCACTCTAATTCTTCCTGTTAGCAGTCAAAACATAGCTACTGAAAATGCAAATCTGACCCCCCAAATACACTGTGAAACTTTTGGAGTACCGATACGTCCAGTCTCAAAATACAGCTGTGGACTTAGTTGGAGGGGGGGGGGAAGTCTTGAAGGTTTTATAAGTTTGTCAGCCACATAGTCATCGTGCGCTTTTCTTGTAGAGACGGTCTTCGTGGCGGTGACACAAAGAATATTGAGATTCTTCTCTCTGCTGTAAATGTTATTTTGCTCTTTGGTCTATAAAAATATGGGAGGTTTCCTCCAGCAGAAGGCCTATTCACAGCTTGCTTCTTTTTTCCAACAGGGTTTGGTCTGTGACGATCCCACCTCTACTCTGGAACTACTGCACTGGATAAAGATTCTAGAAATTCCTTATTTAATGCAGCAAGCAGCTCCAAAGAGAAGACGTCCCAATGACAAAAGCCATTCGTGGAGCTTGAAGGTGTCCCGTCCTCCGTGGCATGAACTGCTAATTTCACAGAGCAGGCAGATGCAGTGGCGACGAGGAGGGCACGATGCGTTGACCCAGTGACAGACAGCAGGAGAGTCCAGTCACTCCCCGGTTTGGACTTCTCTGGCTGTTATGAGACCTGAAAATCAACAAAAACAAAGTCAAGAGGTAAGTTACCGACCATGCAGTCAAATATGACATATTAAGTTAACATGTTTATTATATCATGTAACCAGCCACTAGGTAGTCAGAGTATCTCTTGTGCCAGGAATGGTATCTGACATAAGTTTTGCCAAAAATATAATGCTAGCTTATTAAACCGACACCATATCAGATCAGCTGAGGCTCAGGTTAACGTGTTAGGAGAGAGGGTGAAGAGGAAAGTCAAGAAAGTAGGACTGAGGGTGGCAACTCTAAATGTGAGCACAATAACAGGCAAAGGTAGAGCTGGCTGACATGTTTTATGTATCCAAGAGACCAAGTGGAACGCTCGGGTTTAAACTGTTTTACAGAAAGAAAAATGGGAGTAGGGGTGGTCTTGAAGGAGGAGCTGGCAAAGAATCTAGTAGATGTGAAAAGAGTGTCAAACAGTGTGATGTATATCGTGCTAAAGTTTATCAGTGGTTTTGCTTCACAGAGAGTTGTGATTGGAGTAGACTTGAACAGACATGTTGGTGAAAGAAACCAGGTGGTGGATTTCCTATAGGAGTATGCAGGTAGACTACACTCTGTGTAGAAGAGGAAACTTGAGGGAGATTCTGGACTGTAAGGTTGTGGCAGTTGGAACCGTGGCCAGACAGCATTGAAAGAAGAGCAACGGTGGAAGCAAGAATGTTATGAGGAATTAACAGTCTCTGGGTGGTAAGAATTTCCTGATCACTTGGCTACTACAGCAACAGTAATTAGAGAGACAGGTAGGAAGGTGGTACTTGGTGGTGGATTAGGGAAATGCCTGCCCTGGGTACAGGTGCCTCTGGGACCCCTGGAAGCTATTCAGAGAAAGAGGTTAGTGAGGACAGGAATGTAAGGAGATGCTATGCACAGTAGAGCAAGGTAGCAAAAGCAAAGCAGTATGGACAGGATGTGCAGCAAGTTAGGTTTAGTAATGTTCAAGTGAGGAGAGCATAAAACTGGAGGAAACTGTGGACCAGGAAGTTGGAAAGATTAGCGAGGGTGAAGTCCAGAAAAATTTGAAAAGAATGAAGAAGGGGAGGCAGTAGTTCCTGATGACATACAAGTGGAGGTTTGGAGTGAGGTTTTTGACTTAAACCATATTTGAGAAGCGTGCTGGTGCCCTTTTTTTTTTAAAGAACCCAATCAATATACTTAATTGCAAAGGGTGATTTATAGAGTTATAGCAACCACAGGGGAATAAATTGATGAGTCATACAATGAAGATCTGGAAGAGAACTGTCAAAGCTAGACTTAGACACGCTGATAAAGAAGAACATCGTGTCAGAAAGAACTCCATTGTGGATTTAGAAAAAGCATACAAATAGGCGGTGAGATGTGCTGTAGGAATGACAGATAGCTTGAAGGTGGAAGCGCAACAAGGATTTGCTCTTTGCACGGACAGACAAGTCCCTGTGGACTATGATCTGTGGAAGAGAACTTGAAGAGGAATGTAATTCAGCCGTAGTAAGACGGAGTATGTGTGTGAATGAGAGGGAGGAGGTGGATCAGTGAGGCTACAAGGAGCATAGGTCATAAAATACTTGGGGTCCACTGTCCAGGAAAATGGGGAAAAGAGAGTCCAGGCAGGACCGAGTGCTTTGTGACAAAAAGGTGGCGTAAAAGTTTACAACACAGAGACAGGGGTAAGAAGTGGCAGCAAGAAAGGCCTAAAGGTAGCGTCTCATGCATGTTTTTGGTCAGTGGGGAAAAAAACCACACAGAAAGACTCTAGGACCTTCTTGCTGTACCTGTAATAGGAGGAATATTGGTAGAGGGATGTTAGAAATGCATCTGACAGGACAGAGGAAGGCCAAAGAGACATATATATATGGAGGTAGTTCGAGTGAGGAATCACTGCGGCGACTCTTTTCCACATGAGTCAACATGTAGTCAACACTTATATCTCCATAAGATGACAGAGTGGAGGAAGGGGGACTGTAAGATTGTGGCCAGACAGCATTGGATGGTTATGTGTAGAATGACTTGTTATGAAGAGTGGAAGCTGAGGAAAGAAGAATGTTATGAGGAATTAAAAAAGTAGCAGTGAAAGGCTCCCAAATGAATGACTATTATTACAGCAACAGTAATTAAAGAGACTGGTATTTGGTGTCATCTGGACAGAGAATGGATGATAAAGAAACCAGGTGGTGGAAGCTGTTCAAAGAAAGAGGTTAGCCAAGAAGGGACACAGGAATGCGACGTAAAGCAAAGAGGGAGGTAGCTAAGGCAATGCAGAAAGCAAATGATCAATAGTTTGGCATATGTGCAGCAGGTTGTTAAAGATAGGAATGTTCTTACAAATGAGGAGAGTGTGATGGGAAGGAGTACTTTGAGGAGCAGTATCATCAGATACTAGTATCTATTTCTCAGAGAATACTTGATCAACAATGTGCTGACGCCAGACTTTGCAAATCAGTTTTACTAAGAAGCTAGTTTGACATTTACAGTGCTTCTGGCAAGTATTGATGGCAGCTTTATTCACAATAACAGATAACTAATATTTCACATTTAAGTATTCACAGCCTCTCAGTTCTGATGGCCGGCCAGCTTTTCCACCCAAACCACATGTAGGCACAGTAAGCTAGCTAAAACCAGTGTCTTCCCTCATACTAACACACCCCCGACAAGTTATCTAGAGGGTTACACCATCTTCCATTTACAAATGATGAAGGCCACTGTGCTCATTGGGATCTTCGTCACAGCAGAGTTAGTTCTCTACTCTTTCCCAGATTTTTGTCGCAACAAAATTTTATTTCAATTCCTTTTACTTGGTGTTTGTGCTTTAACATGCACTGTCAACTGTGGGACAGGTAGACTACAAACATCTCAAGGAGCATCAGTGGTCTCAGCTTCATGGCAAAGGCTGTGAATACTTATGTAAATGTGATTTATTTTCTGTTTTTAATAAAATTTTGAAATAAGGCTATAAACATAACAAAATGTGAAGTACTGTGTATACTTTGCAGATGCACTGTAATCCAGAGAAACATGCAGCTAGATAAACAACAAAAGGCGTTCACTCAAGGCTCAAACTCTATACAGCTGCTCTTTACCTGCTAGGGATGCCACGAACATTGTGAGCGAAGGATTTGTAACTAGATACAAGATTTTTTTTCATTACTTTTGCTATCCTGAATAATTCATGTTCAGCTACAAAATATCACTATCGCTCTTGTTTCATAAAATCCAAATGTTTACAGTCAACAGCAAAAAGAAAAGAAAAGAAAGGCCTTACTGCTGAAAACTTTAATTCTTCCACATATCAACTTAATGACCATTTTTCACCTATTAGGACATGTTGTAACATAATTCCAATTAAACCATACCTAAAGAATGCAACAGTTGACACCTGACACACATCAAATATGAATGCATCTGGAAAACAAAGCACTGCTTCGTCTTGAATTAACCATATGCCACAGGGGCATGTTTTTATCTCACACATTAGTATCGTGTTTACTTATTGCTCCTGTGCTAGTACTAGTGTAACAGAGCAGATACTATAAAAACACTACAAATCTATCAGACGGCCTCTGCCAGTCACAGCTCATTTGACTGAGGTACCAATCCCTTCCAAGTGCACTGCAGTGCCACTGAACCTAATTCATAATAATGAACTGTTGATGATGCAATTTGCCATAAAAGGGGCAGGTGTTGAATAGAGTACTATCATGTTTCACAGATGACAATGTCCTATGCTTTGGGAATAATAAACATATCAGCAAAACTGTACTACTAAGATAGCTGCCCAAAACAGGTTCTCATATTAAAGGGGAACTGAAAATAGGAATTGTACCAACGCAAAAGTAAAGGTGTACTATACAAATGAAAGACAAACCTTTTTTGGTCGTCAAAGCAAAGATGGCATATGTGGTGCTTTTTCTCTGCATGAAACCATACTGCTCATCACAGTCACCTCATCTAAGTCTATTCCACAACACTCTCCCAGATCTTCATTGTGTGGCTCATTCCCCTCTAGTTGCTACAACTCTATACATCACCCTTGTTCTTAAATGGGAAACACATTCTCATTATATTTGAGTCAGAAACCTCTCTGCCATGTCTCCAAGATATTTCCAATCTGACACTGGTATGTCCTAGTGCCTTCCCATTCTTGATCCTTACTAATTTTTTCTACAGTATCTAACCTCTGCTCTTCATTCATTAGCTCCCCATCACACTCTCCTCAACTCTGAAGCTTTCTCAAGGATATTAATGTGTTCCCTCCATTTCTGTCTTACTCCAAACAAAATATTACCAACAACTTTCCCAAAGGAGACAATCAGAATGTCCTAATCAAGTATAAACTGCCTCAGGTGACTCGTTTTGATGCAGAACCTGAACATTTGAACAATGTTACACACTACTGCTACACAAGCAACTAACTGCAGCTGCTTGTTAATTCAATCACAACATTTAGGTTTGGAGTGATTCAGTACAATTGTCAGTGTCTGATTTTTACTCCAGCATGCTGGTCCTCCGGGGCTTCAAATCATGAACAATTTATTCCTAGAAAAATAACATCAACTTGTATTTTTGTTTTCCAGGTAATGTCACAAAGCAGGAGTCCAGACAGCTGCTGAAATAAAACTAGAATCCTAAAAAGGATGTGGGGAATTACAATGTTTGGAGAGAAGAGCTAAACAGTTATACTTTTTTTTTCTTATTAAAAGCTTTTCATTCTGCCTTGTAAGTGGATTTTTATGGAACTTTAAAGATTCTCAATTGTGCAAGAAAAATAAACTGACTGTGTTCTCAACACAACCAATCAATTTTCAATTGTTTTTTTTTGTTTTTTACCAATGTCTGCAACCATTTTCAACACCCAACAGGCCAGAAAGAAGATGACGCTGTTGAGTCATGGATAGATCTCATCTGTGCTAATGTGTAATTTGAACAGTCCTCTCGATACATACTGAGAATCTGACCATGGACAACATTGTATTTCAGGAATCCATAAACTTTCATGCATTAGCTGGGACTGTACTTATAGCACCTTTCTATCTTATAAGACACTCAAAGTACTTTAAACTAAAATCTGTGCCCTCGTTTACCCATTCGTACACCGATGGGACATCTGAGGCAATGACGAGTTCAGTGTCTTGCCCAGGGACACTTGGGCATGTGGTGGATTCAAAGTCAAACACCCAACTCTCCCATTGAAGGACGACTGCTGTAACCACTCAAAGTTGTACATTTGAACTATACATGCAGACCAACTTTCCCAAGCAAAAGAAAACTCCTCTCACATGTGGAGCGTCCAGGAGTTAAGGCAGTGACTGCGCCAAACATGTGGCCTTGACATTTCCTCTGTGTGAACTCTTTCTGACTCCATTCAAAATGTCAGATCACTGAAAGCCATGGCAAATGTGTGAATAAACAGGCATGAAGGACCGAAGATCTTCACCGGCTCTCTGAAGTCATTTTTCCTCATTTGACATAAACAATACAAACATGCAACTGACTATTGTTTAAGATCTGACCCTACCTTTCACATCAACCACTACATTTGTTCATATCTCTTAGACCATAACAAAACATGCTGCACAATAGTCTTCTAGATGAATATTCATGAGAGAACTGGTAGGTTAATAAGAGACGGGAAATTGCTCATTACATGCTGTGAAGTTGGAAAATGCCTGAAGCTGATGCCAAGATCAAAATTCACAACCATGTATGAACGGGCCTACAGACACTAGTCTCTGTTTCCATTAGGAGGGAGTTCAAAGCTATATCTGGAGTGTTGTGTCATTATCAGCTCTTTCATACTGAATCTCTTCAGAACATCAAAGTAAACATTTCACAATCTGCATTCTACAAAAAGATCAGAATTTAATGCCTAAGAGAAAACATTAGAACACATTTAGCCACAATGGTGCCTACAACAAAATGTCACTGATTGGTATTAAAATATAAACACGGTGCCTGAAATGTTGCAAACATTTCCCTTAATATGAAGAGTTCAGACAATGAAACTGCAGTCAGAAGTTTACATCCACTCACCGTGGGCTTGTAAGCAATTTATTGTTTTGAACCAATTGTTTTCGGGATGTGATCATCTAAGTGCCATATGCCAGAAGGTACTGGTGACCACGGTTCTGTATACTATATGGTCTTTCACAAGCTGCAGGAGGCCGGTAGGTGTGTAATTGGGTGTAAATATCAAACAAACATTAATGAGTTTGAAAGCAAGAACTTGGTGCACAACTTTACATTTATTGTGAATGTTCTCTAAACCACACATTCATCTAGATCTTATCATGATTGAAGTTAAAGACTGTCTATGCCATCATAAACAGGATTTGGTTGGCAGAAACCATTGGACTCCTTTTCATCTGCCATCCTCAAATAAAAGGGAACTGATTAGGACATTCAGGAACAAGGTTGCCATAAATTAGAAACTGCTGAAACACCAGTGTCACCATCCACAGTGAACGGAGCTTCATTCTGGCTTTGGCTGAGAGCCGAAAGAAGCCACAGCTCACAAAGGAACACCTTAAATGAAAATTTCTGCTGCCCACTTTGAGAATAAAAATGCCTTCCAAAAAGGTTTGATGGTCAAACAAGACAAGTGTTTGAAAGAGACAGGGTGAGACAGTTCCAGCTGTTTGGCATAGAGGTGTCAGCATCATGCTATGGGGCTGCTTGAGCTGCCAGAGGTCCACAAAGTAGATAATTACTAGGCCTGTGGCGATACACAATAAATCAGTTAATCACATGATAGATGGAAATTATCGACCTCATATTCAGTTTCTTTTCTTCTCTCTTCGCTAAAAGCAGCTAAGCTACGAGCTAAGCTAACAGGCCGACCTGGGGGGGACCTCCAAAATTCACGAATGAAACCTTTTTTTTTGTGTAAAAAGTGTTTTCTCTGCAAAAACAAGCTGCTAAAGAGCTCAAACCACACAGAGCGTCCGCCATTTTGACAACCAAAAAGCAGGAACGAGAGACAGCCCATGTCACATGAAGAGGCCTCCCTCACATTTTTCTTTAAGAAACACACTGCTCGCTCCCTCACTATCCATCCTTCGGTTCAAACAGTCTTATACTGCCATCCAGTGGTCAAAAAAAGTACCAAACACAAAACAAATTAAACATGTCTTCTTAAATTTGAAAATTAACAATTATTGTCTAATTTCAAACAATATTATCATTTATCGCAATAATGTCTGAGACAATTAATCGCCCAGCAAAATATGTTATCGTGACAGACCTAATAATAACAAACAATAAAGGTGGAGGAGAACCTTGAAAATTTTCACCATCTCAAATCAACTTGTGTATGGTTGATCCAGTGACGCTGATTTCCTGGAACAGCCGCTTTAAAACCTCAAACTCAACTCAATTCAAAATTGGGAAGACCATGTTTAAAAACCAGTCTGTGCTGGGAAAGCAACAGATTTAAATGAACTCGACCAATTTTGACCAAAGCGGTCCAATATCCAGCCAGAAACGCATCGATGGCTGGTGGAGGTGCAACATGACAGAAGACAGGGGTGCAGGTATGGAGCCTATACACTGCAGATTAGAGAAAATTCACAATGGCTGTAAACTTGTGCACATAATTTTTGTTTTTCAAAAATATTAACATTTGTATGTTGTATAGTCATTCCACCCTGAAAAAAGTTGTAAACTTTAGACTCGGCTCTATGCACCGACTAATGTTGAAACCTTAGACGCCTGTTTCTGCCTATAAATATTATTTTCACACTCTGGGCAACTACCTTAGAGTTCACAACATGAATTCTGCCTTGTATCTGTATAAATATATACTTTCAGACCAGCTGTAGACTCGCGGCCTGGACTGAAAAGCAGCAGGATCAGATCTTCCCTCACAAGCGAATTATAACATGAGCCATAAATGCTGACCGTATTGACCAACAGAAGAGCCTGGTTTTCAAAAACTCTATAATAGTGGCATCTTTATGGCTTTGGCCGCATCCCTTTTATTGCATCGGACGTTAAATTTACTACATGGCTACTCTGTTTCCCAGTCACATGTATAATATGAGTGTGTGTCTGGCGCCTTGTTTTATTTGGGTGCACAGATGCTATCTGACACAGTACTTTAAAGACAAAATATAAGGCAGGCCAATAAAACGGGGCAAAAGCAGGAGATAAACCTAAAATTATGACATTTCTTATTGGCTTCGACGCACACAGATTTTCTGTGGATAAACGTACACAAGGGAAATCTGGGAGTTTATGGAAAAATGAGGAAGCCAGATTCACGTATCAACCAAGCATGTGTGACAGCTTGTGATTCAACGCTTCACGTTGCTGAATTTTCTACGAAAGCTGAAGGATAGCGTTTGCATTTTGTGATGGCTTTAAGCAGATTTAACAACATCAAGAAGCCCTAAACTAATCTTCCTTTTAAATCCCTGTTTATCAAACTGGTTTCACTGAGATCAGGGGACGTTTAGATTCAGGGTGTTTAGTTGTACCTTGCTGCCTCAGTTGGGCTCTCGGTGGTCGATAGCTGCTTGTGTCCTGGCTTTGTGGTACCAGGGTTTGGGTGGAGCGGCTGTGTTGGTGGTGGTTGGTGGATTTTGGCTGTCTGTCAAAGGGTCGTCAGTGCTCTCCATAGTGCAAGAGTGTCGAGGGGAACTCTTGTCGCGTCATAGAGCCTGAGAGGAGAGAGGAAGAGGGGAAGGCGCTATGGTTATCAAATCCAATGGTTTCATCATCATATCACCACCAACACCAACCAATGCTGAATGTGTTTAAATACAATGTTTTGATGCTTGGCTAATTAATCTTTAAATAGTGTGATGCATGCGAGCAGAACAGAAAAATGTCATTTTCCAATAGATTAATTGGAGTTGAGCAATACATTTTAATCCCTTAACTACTCTGTTTCCCGTTTTCCTCAATCATATGCCATTTGCTTTACTTGACTTAAATCTTTGACATTCCTTCATTTAATATTTCCATTTTGTTGGACTAATTGGTTGTATGTTATCTGCAAGGAAAATAAAATTGAACACTTATTCACCCACGTCCTGTCTTTTGTATATTAATCTCATTTTAGAATTTGTCATTTCTTGTGGAAATGTTAAAAAAGATAATTCTTCTTCTCAGAGGTGATATTCGACACAAGTTAGTAACAAACTTTTCTTAAATTTGAGGATGGCTATAAATGATGGGCGGAGCCTGATCAGACTCAGTCAGTGCAGACTGGGATTGATGAGCATCATGCTTTAGTCCCGTCATTAATCAACTCAGTGCTCCTCAATTAGGACTCACCAAAGCTCTTTTTATGAGAACCACCAGTAAATAAGCTCTTCAAGACCACCAATATGACGGACAATGAATAGCCCACAATCTTACATTACATCTCTCAAAAGCTTAAACTGGTCTAACAAGGTTAAGTCAGGTCAGATTCTTGTTTGTTGAATGAAATGTTTTGTCTCCTTCAGTCTGAAAACACCCTGGACAGGTCTCCAGTCCATCACAGGGACACAGAGACAAACAAATATTCACATTTACCAGTCAGTCTAACATGTATGTTTTTAGTCTGTGGGAGGAAACATACGCATGCATGGAGAGAACATGGAAACTCGACCCAGAAAGGTCCCCGGACTGGGATCTGAACCGGTTCATCAAAGTTCATGCTGAATCATCCAGGTACAAAATCCAATAATGGTCAATCAGGTCACCTGGATAGTTTTTTTTGTGGAAAGAGGTTTCACCTCCATCTGGAGGGCTTCATCAGTCTGAGGGTCCCAAGTAAACAGTTTCCCCACTAAGCAGTACACTCCTGGGGGAAACAATTTACTTGGGACTCCTCAGACTGACGAAGCCCTCCAGATGGAGGTGAAACCTCTTTCCACAAAAAAACTATCCAGGTGACCTAACTGACCATTACTGGATTTGAACCGGGGCAACAGCTCTACCAACTGCGCCACTGTGCTGCCCTTTCCTGAGATCTGAGATTATAAAAAAAAATTAATTAAATAAAAACATCAGTCCCTGGGCATTAAGCTAGTAACATTATTAAAACTGATCTAAAATGGCTCAGTTCTAAAGTAGATTGGGGCAGCTGCCAGGCTGGCTACAAAAAGATTTATGGCTAACAACTTCTTTACTTATCCAAGATATATAGCTACAAAAAGAACTAAGTTGCAAAAGTGCAATACGGCAGAAATGACCTGGAACCCCTTGTCTCTTCTTTGCTAGCAGAAGTTAAGACCCGTTACTTGACTAATCACCAAACCTTCAGTTTTATTCTAAGAACTTTAAAACACAGGCTCGACTCACTTTTGTTTGTGTCTTGTTTCAACGAGACTAACTTCTTTTCTAAAATGAAGAACTTTAAATGTTTCAAGTCGAAACAATGTGCTCCCTGTTGAGGACGCTAACAGTTAGCATCAACAGGGTTTCTTTATCTTTCTCCTTTTCCATCAGCCTGCATGGTTCGGCCAAGCAGCTGTCTTCTTAGCTGCATTTCTGTTCAACCCACTGCTGGATGTGTTTAGAGGGCCCAGAGGGATCAATTACCAAGGCCGGTACCGACCCATATCCACTGGGGGGGGGGGGGAGGCTGCATGGTAATAAAGGGGGGAACTGGGAGATCCCATCAGAACCAGGGTGAGCTGGATTCATAAAGTGAGAGTGAAGGAATCTAATAGAAAGTGTTTGTGAGGGGGAATGTCAGTAGTTGTATACAACCCCAGTCAAAGGAGCTTTTTCATACCCGTCTGGCCACAATCATCGCACAACAATTACTGTATTTTCCGCCGTACACGTCGCACCGCCCTATAAGTTACATCAACCCAAATATGTCTAATAAAGTGGAAAATCCATAAATACATTGTTTCACCGCTGACGCATCACGTTTGTTACGCGTCACAGCCGACAACCCGGAAATAGTAAATGGACTGTACTTATATAGAACCTTTCTATCTTATTGAGATACTCAAAGCGCTTTACAACACAATCTGTGCCTCATTTACCCGTTCATACAGCACTCTACTAGATCTCTACAAAGCTAATTGAACAAATTCTAACGAGACTAATCAATGATTTATCACATTCATACACCGATGGGACACACATTGGAGGCAACAAGGGGTTCAGTGTCTTGCCCAGGGACACTTCAGCATGTGACTGCTGGTGGATTCGAACCCTCAACACTTGCATTGGAGGACGACTGCTCTAACCGCTCAGCCACAGCCGCCGGTGAGCCGGTGTTAAGCCAAAAATCGATTGGCTGCCAAATGGTGGCCGCGGGAGCATGTACAGGAGGTCTTTAACAAGAATTTACCAAGATTAACATTTAAAAACAATTATTTGTTTGCTCAACATTATAGTAAACGTGCGTCTCCGCTGAACTTTTATGTAATAAATGCACTTCAATGGTCAAATTAGTTGCATTTTGCAGGGGCGGTGCAACAAAATGAAGCTGATTTGGTTGCTCCAGGCGAGCTGGACGAAGCATAATATGGCAAGCTGATTGTGTCATTAATAGCCACTTTTGCCTATTATGCGACCCAACAGCATGTCATACAACTCAGGTGCCATCTAGTGGCAGAAAATGGTAGTGTTCAATATTTTCAATCAGAATTAATGAAAACGGTCATATCTCAGGCAAAGTTTGATTTATAAATATGGGGGGAAAAAAATCCATAAATGCGTCACTTCGGTGTTTAAGTTGCAGGATATGCAAAAAACTACGACTTAGAGGCCAAAAAATACGGTAAACCTCTGGAAGCCCAAAAGACGACGTTCACTGGCATGATTGTGAGCACAAAACTAAAACTGTCAAGTATTCAAGATTCTTTACTTGTCATACGCATCATTATCCCTGTGCATATTATGCACATAAATGTCCTCCACTCTAGAAAGAGTGTAAAATACGCCAACACACGAGCTCACACATCATGAAATATCAGTGCGAACTGATCTAGTCTCATTCCTCCTCCCCTCCTCTCGTCTCCTGCTCTTCTCAGAGAAAAATACCTTGATTACAGTAATCACCGTCTCTGTCAGTAGGTGCCACTTCGGCTCCGAGCGCACTGTTTACGTCCTAAAGCATGCCAATCAGATTCAGCTTAATGGAACATGTGATTACAAGTAGTCTGAAGATTATCTGTGCGCTGCAACTGCCTTTCACATCTCGAGTTACCGTTTCCCGTGGCGTCTGAAACTCCCTGCGTAATGTACTTTTGTAAATGAAATGCTGTGTAATTTGGAACACATTTCATAAGGACAGATGCGACAATGAGATTTGTTGCGCAATAATCACTTGTAATAAAGTTCATTAGTCTAAAAGGCTCTTGACAGTTTTAGTTGTTCTTGCCGTTAGTATTTTCTTACAACTAAGACAGCAAAGAAAAGCTACTTTTATAAAGAATGTACTTTTTTAACTAACTAAAAAAAAAAAGCCTAATAAGAGCCACATCTTGATGTATACCCGACAACAGTTAGCGATACACATTAGACATGTTCATATGTCTTCTTCTGCCGTTTCTCTGTGCGTGCTTTGAACTGCGCTTTTCATCAGGCCGTCACAAAAAGCCACCAGATAACCTTCACTTCTTCTCCAACAGGGTACTCATTGCTCCTCTTTGCTCGCTGAGCTCTCCGTGCACACACACACTTCGCAACGTTTCATCTGCCAGTCAAAAATGGTGGAGGGCAAACACAAAGCATCCTCCTCTCTGGAGATGGAAGCCTTTCAGTGAGACAAGGAGGCACAGGGGATGACTGCTGAGACTACACATGGTTTAGCAACAAGAAAGTGCCTATCAAAGGCAACAAATGGGGAAACTTGAATGTGGGAAGTGTTTGATAAAATGTATGTTGGCATCATTTAGTACCACGAAGACAAAGTTTTATAAGAAGAAAAAAAATCCTTGAATCAACCAATATATCATTTATGGCTTTTTCTTAAACGGCGTGATTCTATCAAATTCCTCGGACAACGAAGGATCCGTACTGTCAAGCTGCAGGAACTATATGGAGTAGATTTCCTAATTCTCCAATTGTGGCACCATTGAAAAGTGTGGGTCGGATAAATCTAATGTTTTTAAATTGATTTTAGTCAGATGTTGATTTAACGTTAGCCTGAAGACATGCCAGTTGTACAGAAAAACAAGATAACACATCAAATCAATCCTGGTCAGCATTTACCGTAATTTCCAGACTATAAGCCGCTACTTTTTCCACATGCTTTGAACACCGCGGCTTATACAATGATGCGGCTAACTTATGTTTTTTTTTTTTTTGGATGAGCTAACGAGCTTCATGTTGCCAAAACATTTAGCCTCGTCACACCCGATCACTCTCATAGCTGCCCAATACATGTCTCACGACGACCCACCGGTCCTTGTGACTCAATTAGACTACCCAACACACGCTATGTCAAGCTCAAGGCCTGGAGGCCAAATGTAGCCCTCGTTAACATCTTATCTGGCCCCAAAGATGATATTTTAAATGTAAAATACTTTTTTCACTTCAATTTTTTCAGTAAGTTTTGATTATGATGTCAAAAGTGCAACAGAGAACGTCAAATGACACCAATCAATCTCTTTTTGAGGAACCTGCAACCAAGAAAAGATGTTGAGATATATAACTTGACAATGTAGATTCTGAAACTGGCTCTTAGTTTGAAAAAAGTTTTTATTTTGTCCCTTTTTGTAAGTGAGTTTGACACCCCTGACCTAACCAATCAGAGTGAACCAATGAAACTGGTTTCATTGGTTCACTGACCAATGGTCTAGCATTGGTCTACATCGTTCTCTCCCCCCCTCCCCATTGTGACCCCTGGGGGCACGACTAAGTATTTGCAGTTACAGCTCTCATTTCTAGCCCGAACCCCGGCCCTGCCCGACCCAGATTAGGGCCAGTCAGGTTCATAATAATGTGCTTAATGTGCGGGCCAGGTCAGTATTGGGCTTTTGATTGCGTCAGCAGACGCGCACGGCTGACGATCCAATTATATGACAACATGGCTTGCCATACATTCACTAGCCGCACGCGGCCATTTCACCGCGCACTGGCCGGCCTTAAAAGTGGTAAAAAGTTCAGTTAAGCTTCAGATGGACTACTGCCAGCGATCCATCCAATGGACGTTCATTCAGCCGCTGCACTCATGGAATGCGCGCGGCCGATGACCCAAACAGGTGAGATCCCAAAACATCCGACATGTCAGAGCAGGGTCCAAAACGGGAAACATTTAATGCGCTTTGACGGCCATGAAAGGACAAACATTCCTCAGCTCCGATCTTATGCCCCCTTTATTCAGCTGTGCGCGCCCGCCGACCGTTAACTATATAAGCCGTCAAAGTTTAATTTAAAAAGTCGGGGGGTCGAGTTCAGACCTGTAATAACTGCAAATTTGTTGGATCAGAAATTACGGCTAAGGGTTGGGTCGGATGTTTTGGACTCGAATGCAACTCTATTTGCAGCCACTGGAAATACGTGTGAGTCGTGCATTAATGTGGATCCGAGCTCGGTGGCAGCCTTGTATGACTATCGGTTAGAAATCTTCCAAAACTGGCCACATGCGAAGATCTGCCAGTAGATCCTGACAGTGGAGCAGTGTCAAAAAGAATCCTCCATCACCAATGAGTTTCTAAATGCAACTGCATGATGAAGAGCAGCACAAGCTCAAAGGTGCAGTGCATAGGAGGAAGATGAAGATAGCGTTCAATGACTTCCTCGGATTCTACTGTATTTATTAATTTATTTTAACCAGCCCTGTTCAGAAAAAAAACATATCCTATACGTATTTTGTGTATGTTACCAGTACATATATAATTAAGTTTTTTTTTATCCTTCTGTGTAAATATCTCGTTACAAAGTGGACACCCACTGCTTTTATATGTACAATGTATTTTCTTTGTAAACTTAGTGGGTGTGGCTTATATTCAGGTGCGATCAATGGTCTGAAAATGTTGGTTCAAGTGATTGGATCAGACATTTCAGGCCCAAAAAAAACGAGACAAAACCATAAATTCCATCGTTGTGGGTCAGAAACCCTTAATTTCCAAAAACGGAGGGAAACAACATGAAACTTTCTTTTAAAACTACATAAAACCCGTGCTTATTGTTTCATACTCGTTACTGAACAACCCACAGAGAGATGTGAAAACAGGTGGAAAATGGAGATACTGAGCACGGTTTTAGTCCCAACACAGGATTTTAAATACTTTTTACTTTAAGAAAAAATGTTGGAACATCTAAAATATTTTTCAATAAAGCTGCACGTTGTTAGAAAAATATTAGCTGCCATAAAACCACCTTTATCTCATTTCTTTGAGTTTTTTCTGTGGCCATCATGAACTCACAACAGCTTTCATCTGAAACAGGTTTGAGTTTTAGAGCTGAAGGTTTAATCTCGTTTCTAAATTCAACAGCACTTTGCCTTTTTATTTACGTCCATGAACAATTTGGGTATTTCTTTTTTTTTGGGGGCAACAGTGATACATTTAATATGGAGCTTTATTTTGAAAGGAATAGACACAGTACCTCCCAGTAAACTGAAATAAAACTTAATATTCACCCATATCTTTGTTTCAAATTACATTTTGTGTTACAGATTAACTGCTGTATATTAAAAACCATCATTTGTACTATAATAACTTACTTTAAAATGTTGCTTATTCAGCCAAACGCATTCAAATAAAATCGATAATATTTTAAAGCAGCAGTAATGAGCTTGCTGTTTAAGCATACATTTATGAGCTGCTTAATGTGGGAATATCATATTTACTGTTCAGACTGAGCAGCTAAACTCATATATGGTTCCAGGAGGCGTTGTAAAAGTTTAAGATCCTGCTGCTCAGGCTGAGAAGATGATGCACAATGTTTACATCTGTGGCATATACGCATCCAGTTCCAGCGCGTCCACTAAAAATCCCCCTCCTTTCTAGCGATGACATCATCAAATCAGAAACATAACTTAACTAGAGATGTTGCATTTCCTGCAAAAATGCAGTGTGAATGATTAATACAGAAGAACTTGCTGAAAAACTACTGTAATTAGCAAAAAACATGCTGAAATGTAGCTGAAATTGAAGAACAAGCGTAAGTTAGCAGAAGAAAGCAGAAAGAACATGTTTGCTGAATTTGGTTTAAATAAGCAGAAATGAGCACCAAAATTAAGAAATTAGCTTAAAAAAAGAGGCTGAAATTAGCCAAATATAGCTGAAAAAAGCTTAAAGTACCAGAAGTGGAAAGAGTTGAAATGAGCTAAAAAAATGTAGAATGAAAAAGCTAAATTTAGCATAAAACAGGCAAATAGTAGCTGAAATATCTGAAATGAGCAGAAATAAGTGGAAAGGAGAATAACAAGCTGAAATTAGTATGGAAAACTTGAATTTATCTGAAAACAGCTGAAATTAGCTCAGTGTAGCTGAAGAGGTAGAGCAAGCTAAAATTAGCACAAGAAAGCAGAAATAACACATTTTTGCCTAATTATGCTGAAAGACGCAGAAATGAGCACAAAAAATTGAGAATTATCCGAAGAAAGTTGAAACAAAACAGTTGAAAAGTAGCTAAAAAGCAGAAAGAAGCTTAAATTACCAGACAGACGTGAAGAGAGCACATTTTCGCTGAAAAAATATTAATTACATAAAATGTGGAATTAGCTGAAAAAGCTAAACTTTGCATAAAACAGCTAAATTGTAGATGAAATGTGCAGAAATAAGCATAACAAGCTGAAATTAGCAGGAAAAAAATTAGAAGCACAAAAATGTAGTTAGCAGAAATAATCTTGAAAAAACACACACCAGCTGAAAGTAGCTGGAAAAAAGTTGAAATTTGCACAAGGAAGCTGAAGCAGAACAAAACGTGAAAGGAGCAAAAACAGATCTAAAGATTTGAAGGATGTAAAACGAGCTCAATTCATTTTCAGTGAGAAAAAAATGGCAGAAAAGGCTAAATATTTCAAAAAGCTAAAATTGCACCAATACCAAAAGTCATAGCAGGATTGTCCTGAAAGAGCTGAACGTTTTGATTCATGCTTTGTTGAAATAGCACAAAAACTGTGGAACGACAAAGATGCTGAAAAACATACGCAAGAAAAATGGATCACATTAGTGTGAATGCTTCCTAAGCGTTCACACACCTAGCATAATGTTACGTCAACTTGTTTTTGAAGCTGCTGGTTTTGTGACAACCCCCCCCCCCCGCTCCATCTCCATCACACGTCAATCAAACTGAGACAGACAGAACATTTAATGCAGTCTGTCAGAATCAGCTCAGTGCAGACAAGCGTGGCCGAGAAGTCTTCAAATAAAAAGGTAAGAATTGGCCCATTAGCTGATTCAGCTGCAAATAAGGGCGTGGCTTAGGGTAAAAAAAATCTCAACACCAGAAAAGGCCGACAGAACGATTTGTGACGTGTACTTATGAAAGTACAAATGAACCAACAGGAAGTCCGGGCTGAGATGGTGTAAGGCAGGGCAGCCGACTCAGGACCCGAAGGTCCTGGGTTCTATCCCTGGTCATTGCACATCTTGTGGTGTCTCTGAGCAGGACACCCAATCCCAAATTGCTCCCCGGGTGCTTACATAGCTGCCCACTGCTCCACCTGCGTGTATCCCAGATGTGATGGGTTAAATACAGAGAACAAATTTAATCTTTGTATGGGAACATACAATGATGACAACACATAGCACTTTATTTATTTATTATTATTATTATTAATCCAAGTAGAAAAACCCAACGAGGTTAAGTCAGGTCCTATGGACAGATTCTTCTCTCCTATTTGAGAGAGGAGTAAAGGAACCCATCCATCTTTAAATAAAGGGGGTCTCCATGTTTAACTGTCCCCCTCTTACAATGCTGTTACTGCTAGTATCACTCGGCCCCCTGTGAATAGCAAGCGGCCATCAGGGCACTAACGACCGATTGTTAGGCTGATCGCATGTGAACAGCTAGTTCTGGCTGTCACCAGCAAATTGGTTGATCCGCTATGAGAAAATGCTGTGTTTGTTGCAGCTCCCCAGACTGAAGAAGTCTTCTGGATAAAAGACGAAGGAAGAAGAATCCGTCCAGAGGACCCGACCTTGTTATTTTTATCCTATTACCTCAGAACTTTACAGGTAATTCCTCTTTTTTGACAAATCAGCTAAAACTGTTTAGATGGAGGCCTTAAAACTAAAAAATAAACTACATGTTAGCATTTTATGAACTTGTGTATACGTAAACTCAATGACTGACAGTATTTCAGTCATAATAGATTACCTGATGATAAAGGACTTCTATTTACCAATGAAGCAGCCATTCGGAGGAGAAACGTGTCATCGTGTCATAAATTAAGCGCCCGAGCTTCGGCCTGTTTGATGGGTGTCCTTCTGCAGCGGCTGCTAAAAGTAAGCTCGTTCAAAACGTCACTGTCAGCCACAAGCAATGTGCGTATCAATCTTGGTGCGTTTCATCTGGAGCTGGCCTTGGAGAAATCTATACTGTATTTTTTTTTTTTATTGACAGGCTCAAGCGTGCGCTCTTCAAACCACGGTCAGACGAAGATAAATGCATCGAGGGGGGAGGAGGGGGAGGCGGGAGGAGAGACGAGAAGAAGGGAGGGGGGATAAAAAGATTGCAGGTTAAAGTGGAAAAAAAAAAAAACGAAAACAAGGCGAGGAAGTTATTTTGGCATGGAAAACGTTGGCTGAGTGACATTCTGTGGGTTGAAGTGAACATCTAATCTGTCAAAGGTCAAGAGGTCAGCAGAGTGAACTCCCTCTGTTCAACAACAACACTTTCTAAATATGTTGACCTCCTGACATTTGTCCAGAATAGCTCTTTATGAGGGGACGGAGTCAAATTAACTTGGCTTAGTCAAACGCCCCGCGGGACGTGTCCGTTTGGCAGCATGGACGTTTCTGCCCAATCACCCGACAGGTCGGACATGTTCACTGGACTGTGCACAGCCGCCAGTCATCCTGGAGCAACGCTGGGGTGGATTCAGTCTGGCTTGGAAAAGCCGTGCACATAGGGAGGGGGCGATTTGTTCAAAAATAGAGGAGATGGTGGGGAGTCAGTTGTTTTGTTTACCTGAGTGAATTCTCCCCCAGGACAGACGATAACAAGAGGTTTACGTAGTAACTGGCCTAACCTGGAAAGGATTTAGGTATTTTTCATTTAAACCACAAGCCAGGAAGTGATGACCTAAATATTTCTTACTTTTCTATTGATAAATTATTATACATTTATTATCTCAAGCAGCCAAAAGGAGAAGGTGGACACTATGTTGTGGTTTGTCTGTTACCAGAACATCTCATTATTATTGGCTTTACAACTAATTTTACATCCACATAAATCAATATGGCTGCCACAGCCAGTTGACCTTCAAAAACACAAAAATGTCTCTAGTTCAGTCAGCTCTACAGATAATGTGGTGTTGCAACGGCTGAGATTGTTTCAGAGCACAGTGCTACTAGATCGTTGCTTAAAATTATAGCATTAACTGTTGGGAGTCAGCCGTTTGTTAGCAAAATATCACATGAACCATTGGATGGAGTACAATGAAACTTGTTGAAAGTAATCACTAAGTGTTTACCAAGAACTACCATAATGTCCGGACTATAAGCCGCTACTTTTTTCACACGCATTGAACACCGCAGTTTATACACTGCTGCGGCTAATTTAGGGCCGGACGATACGGCCAAAACTTTTATCACGATATATTTCTTAATTTCAGTCGATAACGATATAATTTGATATCGATATAAATATAAAAGCCTCAGAAAAACTGTACAAGTTGTATAAATAAATTAACGTTCACTTTTTATTTGTTTTTAGCCTTCGAAGACATTTGAAATCACCGTCAAACAAACATGAAACTCAACTTTGTCAATATTAATAGTTTTAACTTTAAACAACAACACGTTTGCGGCATGTGTTTCTCTTTTGATACAGCTGGGGTTGATGTTTTCAGGCTCAAACTTCTATTGTGCTTCATCTTCTGACTCTCAGCATATTCTGTCGAGTGCAACAAGTTCGACGTGTTCCCACTGCTAGCTGGAACGACTCTCCAGCACATGTTGCAGCACACCGACTGAAACTTGCAGTTTATCGGATCTTAACTAGCCGAACCGCTTCTTAACCAACGAATTAGGCTTTCCTCTTTTATCAGTGATGTCATCTGCTTTCGGTTCGCTTGTGAAAGCTTGTTTAGTCACATTCTGACGGTCGTGGGCACTCGTTTTGAAGCGAAAACAACGCATGTTGGAGATTAGCCTAGCCTAGCCTAGCCTGCTACTACTAACACCTTCTGGACTCGAGCTCTGCGTAACATCGACGTCACCACGCACTTACGTAGTTGTGTTGCACCTTTTTCTGTTCGTGTTGAAACTGAAGCGGCCGCTTCAACCTGAACAAAAAAATAATTTGTCAGTGAAACGCTGTAATCCTATCGAAATATCGAAAATGTGCTTAAAACTCATATCACCGTTATTGAATAAAAGTATATCACGAGATATAGCAATATCGGATTATTGTCCAGCGCTATGCTAATTTATGGATTTATATATTTTTTGATGGGCTAAGCTTCATGCCACCAAAACATTGAGCTTCATCACACCCGCTCACATAGCTGCCTAATACGTTCTTCTTGGGAGGTGGGTCCTTGTGACTCATTGAGACTACCTGTAGAAATAAAGATGATATATATATATATATATATATATATATATATATATATATATATATA
>NC_056519.1:6250402-6261638 GCF_014905685.2 Nematolebias whitei | reverse complement strand
TATATATGTGTGTGTGACCAATGAAACACGGTTAAGTTTAGAAGTTAATCAGCCATAAAAACAACCCTTGATGGACGTCTGGAGCGAGATATGAAGTGTACGTAAGGGCCAACGCTCACATGACCTCTGTGCTGGAGAGCGGGGACACGTGTTCATTATGAACATGCAACACTGAGGTCACAGTGGACCAATAAACTTTATTAAACTTGCATTATTGTGGCACTCCAAGCTCAGTGGGAGGCTTGAATGACAAGCGGCGAGAAATCGTTTACCAAAACTGGCCACACGCTAAGAGCAACTTTTGCTCAAGTCTGCCTAATCTAGTAAAAATAAGCAGAGCAGGTAAAAAAAAAAAAAATCCTCTATCACCCAACGAGTTTCAAAAGTACGTGATGAAGAGGACAGCACAATCTCAGGGCGCAGGAGGAAGATCAAGATGGCGATCAATAACTTCCTGGTAGGCTACTGTATTTATTTATGGCTTTAAACAGCCGTGCTACAGGCACTGTTCAGAAAATACTGTGCGTATTTGTGCATGTTACGGTACATATTAAAAATCTTTCTGTGTATATATAGCTCACGTTACAACATGGACACTCGTGGCTAGACAAGTGCGGACTATATATATATATATATATATATATATATATATATATATATATATATATATATATGTACAATATTTATATTCAGGTGTGCTCAATAGTCTGGAAATGACGGTAATTAAACTTCAGAGTAAATCCAAATAAAGATTGCTGCCAGTCAGTTGCACAGTTGATCCACATTAACCTAAACATAAATGACTATCGCTGTGTCAGTTATATGCAGCTAAAATTTGAAGTGGTAGTAGCTGTGACTCATCCCCAACACATCACCTGAGCAGTATAGTATAGTGTAGTATCTCACAGTATTACTATATACTATTGTTTTCAAGGTATTCAAAGATTTCAGTCTAAAACTTTGACCTGAAAAACAAAGGGTCTTTATTTGTATTAATTTATTTAATTCTATTATTTATCTTATACTGACACTTCTGAACTCCCTTTACAGGGAAAGCAGCTTAAACACACATATCCGCTCCAGAGTGCACGTAGCTGTCCAGCCGTTTGACTAGCTGTCACTGCGTTTAAAGTAGCCAATGAGGCAAAGCAAGCAGTAGCTGTCACATCGTGCACACCGTCAGGGACAGCAGCTGGGAGCCACGGTGATGGACGTCTGGAGCCAGATGTGAAGTGTACGTAAGAGCCAACGCTCACATGACCTCTGTGCTGGAGAGCGGGGACACGTGTTCACCATTATGAACACGAAACACTGAGACGAACACGTCAAATGGAGTGAATCCGCTAGAACGCCCCATGTCCATTAGTACCTTTAGTACCAGTACAGAACGGTTCGACTCGGCTCCGTGCACGTTGCGTTCCCATTATGCTTTCAGTACCGGTTCCAGTGGGCGGAGTTCAAACTAACGTCACACGCCTTACCAGCTGGTGGTGACAAGACCTTGAAACGGGTGAGAATTTATTTTTGAAGTTTCTGGTAAATAAATGAAAAAAAAAAAAAAACTATACATATTATTATAAAAATGATCAAATTAATATATATTTATATAAATATCCTGCTAATGAACTTTAATGAACTTTAGTTCACCATTAAATCTCTGATGAACCAGAATCTACAAAAATCATGATCTCATTTGATGGAAAGAAGCTGCACAATGTGTTGGTGACGTGCTCAGTTACTTCCAAAACATATTTTCCAAGGTCATACTGGTGACCATTTTAAATTCTATAGATTCCAACTGGTACTGACAACACAAAACAACACACGCACACGGGCAAAATCATTATCACCCAGCCTTCAGTAGCAGGTGATAATAAGCCCAGCTACAAGACATTACACTGTCACCAGTCTCCACAGGCAGATTCATTTTCCCCGTTCCTTCAAACTCGTGACTCATCATAAATAATCAAGGCTCAGATTTCAGAGTGTTTTGATATTTCAGATTTTATGCGTAGTCTAGTCCTGTGTTTGTGTGTTTGAGTAGAGAGACATAAACACGCTAGTCAGCTGATGACTAAATCATGACAGATGCATTAACGATGCCCCACCAGTCCTCAGTGACATTCACAGATAAGGCAGCTGTGTGTGTGTGTGTGTGTGTGTGTGTGTGTGTGTGTGTGTGTGTGTGCGTGTGTGTGTGTATTTACGACCTTTTAAATTGCCAGTATAAACATGCAAGAGAAAAAAAAAAAACAGTTTTTATCTCACTTGTAAATTGTGTATGGAGGAAAAACGTGTGCGACACAGAAGGAGGAGAGGAGGGAAAAGAGGAGCAGGTTTAAATACGTGGGGTGTGGATGAATGAATGGGTGGTGTCTTCACAAACACACGCTGCAGCTCCCCATCTGCTGCCATCATTACCATTAACAGTCTCTAATTTAAACTAATTGCTGTTGATGAGCAAGTAAACAAAGTGCAAACAGTTGGAGGAGTTTGTGAAGACGAGGACGGCAGGAGAAGAATGTTTCCTGGTAGACGGAGTCAAAACTGATCTCAGGTAAAACAGAACGATTGGGAATGATGGTTTTCTGGAAAATTAACAAACAATATCTAACCTGTTATAGGTAGCTCTTTGAACAATGTTAGTTTTAAGAAATACATTTAATTCTGACAGGACTGATGAGCTGTCAGCTAGTCTGTGAAAAGCCAAAGCGTAAGTGGTGTAGGGCCACCATAAAATCACTCCAATCTCACACAGTTTCATAAATCTTTGCATTGTCGTCAAATTTGAATTACCGCATTTTCTGCCATACACACTGCACCTCCCTATAAGTCGCATCAGTCCAAATAAGTCTAATAAAGTGGGAAAATCCATAAATATGTTACTTGGTGGTATAAGTCGCATCCATTACACTTCACAGCTGACGCGTCGCATTTGTTGCGCGTCACCGCTGACAACACAGAAATGTCATAAACTGCACCATTAACCAAACTATTTGCTGCTACTATTTGTGTAAAAAAAAAAAACGAGTAAAAATTAGAAAATTTTGGAAATCTAAAGGTTTATAACGTCAAAAAATAAGACACTGCAATTGTATTCTGTACTTGAAGATGTTTCGCTTCCCATCCAGGACCTTTCTTAAAAACAAAAATGAAAAGTTGAGGAAAGTCCATGGAAGCACAACGTCTTCATCCACAGAATAAAGTGATTCACACTACAGCTGTCATCTCTAACCCGAACTCGGGAGTCCGGCCCGACCCGGATTAAGGCCGGGCTGGGACATAATGTGTTAAATGTGCGGGCCGGGCCGGCGTCGTGCTTTTGATGGTGTCCGCGGACGTGCACGGCTGACACACGCAGCCATTTGACCGCACGCTGACCAGCTTTGAAAGAGGTAAAAAAAAAAAAAAAAAAAAGTTCAGTTAAGCTTCAGATGGGACTATACTGCCAGGCAGCGATCCAAATGGACGTTCATTCAGCCACTGCACTCAGACGCGCGCGGCCGACGACCCAGACAGTTGAGATCACAAAATATCCGACATGTCAGAGCAGGGTCCATGTATGAATAATGCAGAATGCAGGCAGAAGCAGGGATGTAATGCTCTTTGACAGCCATGAAAGGACAAACACACCCTCCGCTCTGATCTTCTGCCCATTTAATCAGCCGCGCGTGTCTGTTGACCATTAATAACTATATAAGCAGTCAAAGCTCAATTAAAAATGTTGGGATTTTTCAGGTTCGGACCTGTAATTACTGTTAATTGGTCGGGTCGTGTGGGGTTTGGAAATTATGGCTATGGGCTAGGGCTGGATCGGGTCTGATTTTTTTGGGCCCAAATGCAACTCTAATCCACAAACACAATAGGATCCCATAAACACAGTCTATTCTGGAAAGCAAATATCTAACTGGTAAAAAAAAGAACATCTACAATGGTGTACATTTTGTTGCGAGTAAATTTGAAACTAAATGGCGTTTAGTCAACTTCTAATTTAGCTTGTGGACTCCAAAAACTAATCCCAAAGACCGAGGATCTCTGAATCTCACAAGTTGCTGAGCTGTACACAAGTACCATACTGTGATCAATCACAGAGAAGAAACGCAATGTATCAATCAATTCCTTGCACACACAAAAAAACAAAACAAAAATAAACGAGTCGCCCAGCGGAATATGAAAAATCACTTAAAAGTGGGTACAGATAGTTTAAAAATAATTTTGTAAATCTCAGTTTGTAAAACTCAATTCTAATTTGATTTTTTTGGCCAAGTCAAATTCTTCAATCGTTACTATCACATTTTAAAAAAGGTCAAATTTGAGCTGCTAAAATTTGGTTTGACACTAATCCATTTGTGTGTGTGGAGGGTGTTGAGAGTCTGACATGGCGCCTGAACTCACCGTGGTGGTTTTGACTCGGCCTCCGGGCTGCGTACAAGTCCATCCAGATTTATTGACTAACAGGTCACAGCCTTCATCCTCCAAACATGGAACCATCTCGCACCACTGCTTTTTTCGAACAATGCCAGCTGCGGAGGAGACAGAGGAACGATCAGACAAAAACTGACAAGAATAAAGAAAAAAGAACCAGCATGAAGAAATGAAAAGAGTAAAATAAAGATGGTGATTTAGGGATTGACTGATGAAAGAAGACAGAATATGGAACAGTGCAGATGTGACAAAATATGTAAAAACGAGAAGAGGCTCAGTAAAGGGCTTAAAAAAATCATGAAGAACAACCAAGAGGCAGATTGGTGACAACAGGAAGTAAAACCCAACACGCACCCAACATTTAACATTTTCAATGGGATTAAATATTTTGTAAGTTCAGCAAAAAAAAAAATGACAGCAACTACATAATCAGAGTATTCCAAACTACGTCCGTCAACAAACATTTTTCAACAATGCAGCAATCAATAGCAATGGCCCAGACAAGTTGTATAACGTTTGACCTTGATTTGTAACCTTGACCTATGGGGTGATGAAAATTGCATGCAACAATTCGTATGAAGTTTTGGTAAATTATTTTGAGCAGATCAGAAGTTATGGGTGCCAGTTATTTAAAATTATTTAGCACCTGCTGCACCTGTGTGCAGCCCACAGCTGCAGGAGAAGCTTCCTCCTACAGCGTGTCATATCTCCACTGTGCAGTGGAGAAGTGGGCGTGGCAGAGAGGCATTCTGTGCTCTTTTAGAGCGTTTAGTTAGGCCTGTCGTGATAAACAATAAATCAATATGAAAATTATCAACCTCATTTTCAATTATCGGCTTTATCGTTTTTGTGTCTCTCTCTTTTTTCTGAAGACACTGAATGACAAAAGGCTCAACTCCGGTGATCTTCACTGACCCCTCACTTTCTTTTTTCTTTTTATAATCCGTTTAAACCGCCCCAAAACCACATTTTTGGATTGTTAAAAGCAGCTGAGAAGCTAAGCTACAAGCTAAGCTAACAGGCCGACCTCAGGAAAAAAATCCGTCTTGTCAAAGCTCCAAAATTCACAGTTGAAACCCGCACCTTCATGTAAAAAGTTGTTTTTCTCTGTAAAAAGAAGCTGAGAACTTGTTTACTGATTTTTTGGATTAAAAGCTTGTGAGAAAAATGCTATGCTAAAGAGCTCAAACCACTCTGAGTGTCCGCCATTTTGAGAACCAAAAAACAGGAAGGAGACAGCCCGTGTCACGTCAAGGGGCCTCCCTCCCATTTTCCTTAGAGACGCTGCTCACTCCCTCACTATCCATCCTTCGGTTCAAACAGTCATATACTGCCATCCAGTGGTCAAAAAAATTAACTACACTCAAAGCAAATTAACCAACATTTCTTCTTAAATTTGACAATAATTACTAATTATTGTCAAATTTCAAACAATATTATCGTTTATCGCAATAATTTCTGAAACAATTAATCGCCCAACAAAATTTGTTATCGTGACAGACCTACCAATAGACACTGTTTACCATAAATAATTAACAGCAACGGTTTGTGATATAGATCATTTTCAAAAATCTTGAAGCTCAGACTATGTACTGGGGATCACTCACAGCTACTCCTGAAGCAGGTTTTAACTAATAGTTGACCGAGTTCTAACCATCTTTGTGTTTCCTATAAAGATCAGTTGGTTTTCTGAGAGTTTCTTTAAGCATGTACATTTATTTCCAGTAATTCATGAGACATCGCAGTTATAAACACAATAATTAATTACCATTTTATTTTTTATTTGTTAAAAAAAATAAAAATAATAATTTGTACGCATCCGTTATGATCGTCTATTCTTGTCTTTATTGTCCACTGTCGTCATCACTCTTTGTTAAAATCAGGTCTCTATGTAAATGAGTCCCCGAGGCTCAATGGGATTAACCTTTATAGATAAAGGTTGAATGAAAAATAAACACAATAACACGTGCTCAGACAGACAAAACCATCATTATCCGCTTTATCTTTAGACAGCAGGTGAACATATGATCATCGGCTTCCGAAACCCAGGACTTAGACTAACTAACCCCTTTCCATCTCGTAATGCAAACTTTTATTTATGCAGAGAAAATATGCCTTTTCTTAAGTTTCCAGAGTGTTTGTGGAGAAACACCAGGTTGTTTATATTTCTAAAAACAGAATAAAAGTGTTTCCCTATGGAGACTATGGGCTGGTAAAGAAATCTTTGTAACCCAAACAGTTCCAGGACCAGTGCAGCCTGTTTTTGTTCTCACTGCCAGCCTCTGTTGTTGGCGTCTGGAGGATGCCAGAGGTTTGGGCCCTGTGCTTTTGTTCTCTGCAGGTAGAGGACATGAAAGGCAAACCTGGTATTCTGTATGACCCAAGACCGTAATCAAATCTACGTTATCAAAATTTGTGCAACAGGAAATGGAAAGAAAAGACTTCATCACACAAAATGACTTCAGTTATGTTAATATACCACTAACCTGCAACACAAATGAACAAACAAAAGCAAAAACAGTGACAAGATGATATAACCCATGATCTATTTTCCGATGCATCATGTGGTTATGAATGATTCTGAATCATTTCCAAAATGTTGATCAACTCATGTTGATGATGTCGTGACGTGCAAAAGGCCTAACTCTGAAGTGTGATGTGCAGCGCCCTGACCGTTTATGGTGTTGGCTCAGCAGACAAACAAGCAGCACAGACTGCACTGAAAACAAGAGTTTTGAAATGTTTCGGCTTCTATCACATTAAAGGGAAAATTGTCAAAGGCCACTCTAAATGAAGCTGTGTACACTTTTCTGACTGGAGGAGTTAGAGGACAAACAGCCAGCAGCTGCTGAAGGATCTCACTGGGCTGTAACTGCTGGAGAACACTTAAGGTGAGGAAGTCTCCAAAATGTCTCAAAATAGTTGCAGGAGAGGTTCTCAATATTTTTTCTTTCTTTCTTCCGGCTGTTCCCTTCATCAGGGGTTGCCACAGCGAACTATCTTGCACAACGAATCAAGACTTGGCACCGGATGTCCAGCAAGCTACCACAGCCCTCTGTGTGGATCTGGAGCACCCAGGGGAGCAGATGGTGGGGGTTAAGGGCCTTGCTCAAGGGCTCAGTGTGGGGCAAATGAGGGTGGAGGCAGGTGTGGGTGCTTCATCTTTTCCACCCACATTTTGATGTTGTCAGTCCCTTATGTTGGACTTTTTGGAGCCACCAAATGATCCTTGTGTTGAAGCTGAACCAACACAAACATTACAACACTCTACAACAGACCAGGGACAAAGTGATGGAAACAAGGGAACAAGCCAGTAAAACATGTGATGCATCATCATCTACTGCCACAGAATCTTAGGTCAGTGTACTTAGCATTTTGACTGTCCATTTAATTTCCAAAATATTACTTGAATGAAAAAGGTTTTATGCCACAACAGACCAAAAACATTTCATTTCTTTTAGGTCTTACAGATTCAGTGTTCATATATGCACGTGTGTGCTTAGATGTGTATGTATTAGGGGTTGAACGACCACATATTTTTTAAAGTCGACATTAACATGATAATAGTCGAGTCAAAGGAACTCAAGACGCAAAAAAAAAAAGAAGACTTACAAAAAAATAAAGAACAACAAAACATTGGGAGCATATATTTACCTGTATGCTACCATTTATCATACTGGAAATAAGTCACAGGGAAACCAAAATTATTATTAAGCTGCAAAAGTTAGTTTTAATTTATGTAATCCACTAAATAAAATAAACCACCACAACGGTGGTGGATTCTCCACTGGTGGTTGTACGCGGTGCACAGTGGTGGTAGAGAATTCACCACCACTGTGGCGGTTTATTTTATTTAGTGGATAAAATAAAATCAAAACTATCCACCACTGCGCACGGGCGGCGGTGGATAGGTTTTATTTTATTTAGTGGATAAAATAAAATAAAAACTATCCATCGTGCGCACCGGCGGTGGAGAATCCACCTTCCAATACCATGAATATAGTACTCCCTACCACCTTGTGCATGTGTTATAGTCTTTTTTCCAAATTTGTGTGTATTTCAAATTTGTGTTTTCTGCATCTTTTTTTATTATTTCATGTGTTTTATCTCTGTATAATTAGAACATGCTTATAACATGCAAAAAATCCCCCCCTGGGATTAATAACTTAATTAAGTAATTAAGTTAAGTATCTACCGGTATCTATCCATCTTCAGGATTTCACTTGACGTGTGATTCATAATTATTTATAATCTCATTGCAGCCCTGTGAATCATAATTCAATCACGAGCTCCCACCCCCCAGTAAAACCACCAGCAACTGACGCCACTTTGAGTAAAAAAAAAAGCCTGTTGGTTTAAATTTCAATAATTATTTTTAAATAACTGTTTCATCTATTTTCAGTTCGACACAATTGATAGTAGTAAATAAAATAGTGAAGAAGTGCGGAGCTAATGTGATGGGAATTTGGATAGAAGTCATCTATTTAATGGTCCTACCATGAACGCAGCTATAGATTCAGTCTTCCATTGGAATATCTGTCAATTATACGCAATTAGGTAAAATGAATCATCAATAATCAATGTCAAAAGACAAGTTAACAATAAAGCTGTGCCTTCCATCATTAACACACAACTTTTGGATCACATTAACAGTACGGATGGTTGATCGCACCAAATATGGAATAAAAATAAGAAAATCCTCAAACAACTTCTGCGACATTAAAGGCTCCCTGTGGAGCATTTCATTGTAAACAAACATTATCATTTTGTTCAACAAAAGCTCAACAGGGTTCATGGAAATTAGAACGGCAGGCCAAAAACCCATTAGAAGAAGAAGCGAATTCAAGGGTCATTATGTACTGTATGTGGTATAATGAGGTGATTTTTATTTCCTCGGGGATAATAAGAAACTTTTTCTAAAGATAAGGTGTTTGATCACAGAACAATGGCTTGTGATGGCTCACAACCAACAACAATGGAATTAAACAAAGACAAGAACTTTGAAGGATATAGACGACAATCTTTAAGATAAGCATATAACATTTTTAACCAATGATGGGGCAAATAAAACCAAAAATAACTTTATGATTCATAAATAGTTCGCATTTATGGATTTAAAGAAGCATTCTGCTGTGGACATACATGACATATACTGCATACTCTTCTGCAGTACTGTATACTCCTCTTATAAAACTTAGAGAACTGTGGTCATTTCCATATCTATAAATTTACTCTAAGGGCACCTTCAGCAGCTGTCATAACCTTGCATGCAAATTGTTAGCGGCTATGAAACTCGGAGCTATTATCTGCTCACCGTAAACAATATGTATACAGCAATCAATCTATAAAATGTGTACAACCCTCTCGAAAACTACATGGCTGAATAATGCATCTACCACAAGCCCTGAGAGCTTTAAACTGACACCAGTGTGAAACATTATTACTGTTGAGTGCATCTGCAGGTGAATTACTTGACGGCACTTCTGCCGTTTGCTTCAAGGCTAATTGCATACAAAGAGACTAAACTCTGTTTGGCTTTTAAAAGGTTGTTGGAATACAAGCTCAACACATTTGTCTGCAACACATCTGACAAATACAATTTTACAACTTATTCTTGCACTTTATTCATTAACCAGATCCAAAAATCATCCTAGTATTGCTCTTACTTTTTTAACCAACCACCTTGGCCTTGTGCACCTCCACAGTTCAGTGTATTTTCAGAGTAAAACAGAGTTTATAATGTGCATGCTTTTGGGGCACGTTGTACAGAAAAATTAATTATTGTGAAAGAAAAGTTGAAAATCTTTGGCCATGAGCTTGAATCTGCTGTCTGTGGTTGTTCAGTCTAACAGGCTTACACTAACAGCCGATTTAGCATATACTTGTTGTGACCAAAGACTAGCTAAAAACAGTATTGTGTGGCTACGGTCTCTTTTAGCCATGCCCTCACCCTGGTATCGCTTTTTTACAGTCTAAATTAATCTGTATGTAATATCACTAAGCGCTTCAAGCTGAGACTTAGACACGTTCTGACCCCCACGCTGCCTCGACCAGCCCACTATGGCAGCACAGGTGATTGAAGCTAATGCATCTGTGTTATTATGTGCCTTTGTGCTGTGAAGATGAGGTAGTAACAGAGCTGCAATGGTCAACACAGTCATGATAAGCCAGCTTCATGGCTCTCTAATACGTAGTGATGTCATACAGTCTGTGCGATCACCAGGCCGTGGGATTAAAACAACAAACAAGACTGGAGAAACTACTGATAATGATGCACGGCAACAATTTATTTAGGATGGATGGATCTAAAATGTTTGATGCTACATTTAGGGGTTTAAATATGAGATAAAGGTAAGTGCTTAGTTTTTACATTAAAACACATTTAATTGTTTTTAATGTGTTTTACAACTTCTGCCATCAAAAACACCAAGTAAGATTGAATAAAAAAAATGATAAGTAAATAGGAAATACCATCTATAGGTTTTAGACTGATGGCCATACAATAATCACTGACAGCTTAACTATGGAACAGTTCAGTTCCGCAGGGAAGCCTTGGATGTTCTGTGTCTGTCAGATCCGGATCTGGAGGGCAGTTACCGCAGTCGTTATCATCATCATAACGGGCCTGCGCTGCTACAAGATGAAGCCGCTAACAGAATTACATTGCTAACAGTACCATGCTGAAAACAGCAGCATGCTGCTAACAGTACCACACTGCTAACAGTAACACGCTGCTAACAGTAACACGCTGCTAACAGTACCATGCTGCTAACAGTACCACGCTGCTAACAGTACCACGCTGCAAACAGCA
>NC_056519.1:6210232-6250392 GCF_014905685.2 Nematolebias whitei | reverse complement strand
GCAAACAGCAGCATGCTGCTAACAGTACCACGCTGCTAACAGTACCATGCTGCTAACAGCAGCATGCTGCTAAAAGAACATCACTGCTAAAACAACATCACTGCTAAAAGAATGTCATTGCTAACAGAACCACACTGCTAAAAGAATCACTGCTAACAGTATCATTCTGCTAACAGAACCACACTGCTAAGTACCATGGTGCTAATGGGACCATGTGGCTAAGAGAACCTCATAACAGAACCACACTAGAACCACACTGCTAACAGTATACAGTGTTTCCCCTAGTTAGCTTGCCATGGCGGGGTGCTCATCTCATCCATCATTTTTGCTGATGGGGGGGACAGAGACATGTCTGAGCGCAGCTTGTACTAACAGTTTTTGAGTGGGGACGGGGGCGTTCAACATCAGGGAAGAGGCAATGTGAGTGCTGCCTTTGGCTTTTTAGCTAGAGAGCTTGTATTTTGTGCTACTTGCTTAGTGATATGTCAGTGCCGGGTGGGGGTGGGAGGGGCAAGTTCAGTTTGGTAGGCGGGGTGCTCAGTTCTGTTGACGGGGTGGGGCACCCCGCCTGTATAATGGAAGGGGAAACACAGGTATATGTTGCTAACAGAACCACTCTGCTAACCATGCTGCTTTAGGTGCCTTTCTTATTCACTTTTGGCACCTTGTTTTTGTTGCACGCTTTGGTATTTCTTCTTCTTGTTGTTGGTTTTTTTTTTTGGTGAATTGAGACGGTTCTTCTCGTCCTCAGCATTTCATTGCATTGTTGACCTTGTGTTAATCTGCATATGACAATAAACCTAAACCTAGTTATGGTATAAGAATTTATAAGGGTTTAAAGGTGATTGTAAAGAGTCTGCCTCTTTCCTTCAGACTGTTTTCAGTCTTTTTCTATTATATCAGACAAACAGCTGATAATGGTCATATTTATTTAGATGCACATGTAACATGTCATTACATGTTTAATAGAGATGATGGCATCACAATCAGAAGAAAGATAAAGAAGCGGTACTCTGGCCGAGATTCCTCACCATCCACGCCAACGACAATCAAAACCAGCAACCGGCTGCCGTCATATTCATCTTCACAATTTGCATTTCTCCTCCTCCTCTCATCAGTTTTAGGCCCAGCTATTTAATGTTAAATCTTACACACAGCAAGACCTCTAACATTTTTCTTTTAAAAAGGCCTGTTTAATATATATTTTTTAAAGATTTTATAACAAGTTGTTTGGGCTGGCTCTTTTGAAAAGTATATTTTATGTGAAATAAACCAGTGCCAAAGGCAAATTTCCATTTTATGTAAATACGCAACACGGTAAGTGCAGCGCGGGGCAGAAGATGTAAAGCCAGCTTGTGTAAATGGAAAAGGGATGCAAGAGTGCACAAGTGAAAATTAGAGGACATATTGAAAACACACCATTCTCCGAGGTGAAAGGGAAGAACTTGTCAGATGTAATAATCTGAGGTCTGGCAGGCTTTTCAAGAGTTGTTTTTTCCTCTCCCTCCTCTTTCGCCTTTCTTTAGGTTATTTAATGTGTTGCTGTGAATTCATATTATGAAACCTGTCAGCAAGGTCACTTATTCATTTCACTAACGGGTTTTGTTTCGCTCCTCAACTGCCATCCAGTGAGGTGACCCTCAGCTGATGAAGATGTATAGCGATGCCTGGTAAACATCCGTAATGAGGGAACGAGGGCTGCTACAAGTGCCGTTGTCTGCATGCATGCTACAAATGTCATTTCTGACAGCAGCAGCCACCGAACGGCTCCATCCATGGTGACAGTTGGGAGATAAGTTATCAAGCTGGTGTCAGATAAGATTTAATAATGAGAGCCACGCAGACGTTTCAAGTTGACAGAACATAATTCTGCTTGGTTTGAAGGATGATTAATGGAGATTTGACCTGCTGGCTTTGTAGCGATATGACAATGACCGGCCCAACGTTCAGCAGCTCAAATCTAAATTTTCTCATTAAGAGAAGGTCAACAGATTTTTCCTGTAAGAATTTTTTTGACTGAATAAAGTCATGCAGACTTTACATGTGTAGAGTGATTATTGCTGTGGTTAGTTTGTTCTGCTGTCCGTTCCTGCAGTCAGAAACTCATGCATCGCTCAGATTAACGACAATAAATCATCTTAAAATAATATGGTTTAACTCCTTTATGCCATGCTCTTTGCGTGTGTACGCATTTCAACATATTACTAAGTGAAAACCCATGCCGTGTTATACAGACGGTACTTGCACATGTACTTTTTTGTTGTGATCTCGACGTTAACGGACGTGTTGCATCAGAAACATTTATTCATGAACAGTGTGCAAATTAAACACTGTAATCAAAACTGCTAAAAAAGGCTTTATGCTTTTAGTAGATATGAGTTTAGCCAAGTTTTAGGAAATAATATGATTAACTATAATCACTTGACTTAGAGGGTCACAAAAACTTTTAACTAGAATTTTTCCTGGAACATATTGTTGAATTTATGTTTAAAAACCTTTAAGCTAAAACAGAAAATAAAATGTATATTCCAATTGTGTTTCAGCTTAAAGCTAAAATTAATGTGACATAGGAATTATCTTAACCCGGCTCTGGAGCTTAAGTTTTGTGCATTAAAGCGGTGGTTCTCAATCTGGGGTCCCTGGACCCCCGAGGGTCCGCCAGTGTTTTTAGGGTCCGTTTTTTTTTAACTGTTCAATTCAATTGATCTATATAGCACCCCCAATGTTTAAAAGTATAAAAATTGTTTTGAGATTATTAAAGAACAGGTCCCACGATAAACAATAAATCAATCGCATGATGAATGAAAATTATCGACCTCATTTTCATTTATCGGCTTTATCGTTCCTTCGTGTCTCTCTTTCTACTGAAGACACTGGATGACAAAAGGCTCAACTCAGGTGTTCTTCACAAACCCCTCCCTTTCTCTTTTCTCTTTAAAATCTGTTTTAACTGTCCAAAACCACGTTTTTGGATCATTAAAAGCAGCTAAGCTACGAGCTAAGCTAACAGGCCGACCTCCGGGAAAAACCTCTGTTTTGTCAAAGCTCCAAAATTCACGGTTGAAACCCGTGCCTTCGTGTAAAAAGTTGTTTTTCTCTGCAAAAAGAAACTAACTTGTTTACTGATTTTTTATTAAAAGCTTTGTGTGATAAAGAGCTCAAATCAGCGAGCGTCCGCCATGTCACCATGTCAGCCCATGTCACGTCAAGGGGCCTCCCTCCCATTTTTCTTAAAGAGACACGCTGCTCAACTATCCATCCTTTGGTTCAAACAGTCTTATACTGCCATCAGGTGGTAAAAAATATACTACACTCAAAACAGTTCTTCTAAAATTTGATAATTTGTTAAATTTAAAATAATACCATACCATACCAATTTATTTATATAGCACTTAAAACAGCAACAAGGCCAACCAAAGTGCTGTACAAAAGAACCAAACAAATAAACCAAAATAATATCGTTTATCGCAATAATTTCTGAGACAATTAATCGCCCAGCAAAATTTGTTATCGTGACAGGCCTAGTATTTGTTACACAAATATTTTCATTGCATTAAAGAGACAATTTGAAGACAATTATTTAATAAACATGAGGATTATGAGGGGGTCCCCGAAACTTTTTCTCCCCTGTAAGGGGTCCCTGAACCCAAAAAGTTTGAGAACCCCTGCATTAATGTACTCTTGGAAAATATTTTTGTTGTTAAAGCAAAAACAAACGTTCAAAAGTAAGAACTATTCATTAAAACAGCTAGATTCACAGCATCTTGGCAAAGTCAGTGGTTGGTTAAACATAGCTAATAGAAGTTAGCATCCATTTAATTCCTATAAACCAATATATATTAAAGAAGGAAGATATTAAGGCAAAGAGCAGGATTTTTCAAGTCAGAAGCGTGAAAGTTTTAATTTCTAGTCACAATTTGTATTGCAGTCATGCTTAAGCTTGTTTCTACTAAATCGTCAGGGTTTTGTTTCGCCCCTACTTTTGGCTACTAAAGGCCTAAAACGCACCAATTGGAAACAATGATGGCTGTCAGACAACAGTTTAGTTATATTTTAGTTTCATCCAGGCTTTACTGAACAGGAGGTCCTGCAGCCAGATGTCTGGATTTACATCGGAAACTGTTAAAAGTTAAACACATTATCGCATGGTGCTGTTTCACAACAAATACTGCAGCCAGAAGGTGGTACGCCAACTGGCTCACTGTATGTAAATTAGCATTTTAACAGGGTGTAAATTCCAGTGTTACGGTGCAAAAGAAGCAGCGGGAAATCAGCTAGTGCTTTTCACAACTTAATTAGAAATTATTTAACTCATATTTACAGCAAATCCCGGCAAAAAACAAATCGGTTCCAAAAGGTTCCAGTTTCTGACGCTCGGATAAATTGGTATAAAACTCAACCTGCTAAAATCTACGAGTGAAGCATGAGCCAGTTAATATGGGTATAATGGAAACATATGCAGTAAAAACAACCCTCGTTTATTTTAATCAAATTATGATAATTGTTTTTATATTTAGTTTCAAGTATAGCAAGAATATACTATTAGCATTCATTTATTTGATGTCTGGAGATCAAGGTTCTCCATTTTACAACTCAAAATTAAGTTTGAACCTCAAGTGAGGAATCACAAACGTAAAACCACCATCGTTACCAGGAGGCGTACAAGCATGAGCTCAGCATGCTGTTTTTACCACACCACTTTATTTATAAAGCAGTCAAAAACTGCAACAAGGCCAAGCAAAGTGCTGCACAGCAGAAACAAACAAGAAAAGGACACAGGATAAAATACTTGCATCCAAATAGGTAAAAGCTAATAAGTAAATGACTAACGTTATAGAATACAGACAAGTTAAAATCAACTCAGTGTCAAAAGCCAGGGAATAAAAGTGAGTTTTTAAACATGACTTAAAAACTGTGAAAAAGAGAGAGAGAGTGCCTGACATGCAGTGGGAACACATTTCACAGTTTTGGACCTGCAACAGAGAAGGCCTCACCACCTCTGAGCTTTAAACGAGTTCCTGGAACCAATGAAAGCATCTGGCATGCTGACCTCAGAGAGCACTGTGGGACATATGGCTGCGGCAGATCAGCGAGATACATTCATATACAGTAAGGCTTGAATCAAGTTTATACCCTAACATGCCCAAAATGCAAATAAATGTAGAGTAGTCCCTTGTTTATAGCGAGTTTGTGTTTATCGTTTATGGCGGCTGTGGCTGAGTGGTTAGAGCAGTCGCCTTCCGATGCAAGAGTTGGGGGTTCGAGTCCACCAGCAGTCACATGCCTAAGTGTACCTGGGCAAGATACTGAATTCCTCTGCATCCGATGTCAGTGTATGAATGTGATAAAGCTCTGATTATTCTTTGTATAGATATTAGGGGTGCAGAAAAAAATCGATTTTTCAATTAATCTAGATTCTTAGTCCTGGCGATTCTGAATCGTTTCTAAAGGTCCATAAATCGATTTTTAAATGCATTTAAGTTTTATATTTTTTCCGCTCCTACTCCCCGTTCGGCCGCTGTAGAATTGAGCCATGTAGGCCACTGTACAGCAAGCTAGTTAGCCAGCTCCCTTTATCTGAATGGAGCCTGCTAGCATGGAGGAGGGAGACGGCGCGATTCAACCCGCTGCTTCGTCTTTAAAAATCATTTCAGATCCTACAATGTTCCAGGAGAAGACAGAACTTTACAAGAGCACAGTTGTTTACAAGAGGTGTAAAATAAAGTTGAGCTACAGTATTTTGGAAATACGACAAAATTCACGGAAGATGAAAGCGAAGCAGCCGACCAGCGAGCTCTGCAACAAACTTCCAGGTTTCTCCAAAGGCTGTGAAGAGTTCCCTCTCCATCTCCGGCTCCATCACAAAGGATTTACAAGCAGACAGCTCAGTGGAAGGTGAGGGGTTCAGGTTTATTTTTAATATGATGGACCCAATGTACGTTATTCCTTCACGCAGTTTTTTTTTTTTTTTTTTTTTTTACGATAAAGCAGCACCACAACTTCACTATGAAACAACGAATGGGAGAAGCTCTGATTCTTCTCATATTTTACTAAAACTGATAAGACAAGTTGTACAACAAACAATGTAATTTGTCTTTTTAACAAGTTCAAGAGATCAGATGAGACATCACTTGGAGCCAGTTCTAAATGATACAGTTTATGGTTTATAAATTATAGTTCAGAAGTTTTTGTGTAGGTTTCCACAGGTTTTGAAATTTTGTTAAAGATTTAATAAATATGAATCAATATGGTTAAGACTGAAGTCTGTATATTTCATATTAGGTTAAGTTTTGAAAATATAACAAATGTTAGAGCAATATGGTTAAAAATAACGGCGAAGTCTGTATTTTATGTTGAGTTAAAGGTTAATAAACTGGTAGGCTGAAGTTTGTTTACTTTTATATTTATATATTTTGAATTATTTGTCTGTGATGGACTGGAGACCTGTTGTCCCCCGCCTCTCACACAGTGATGGTTGGATATGGGCACCAATGACACCCGTGACTCGAAAAGGAAGAAGTGGATAAAGATGATGGATGGATGAATTATTTGTTTCTAGATTTTTATTTTATTATTATTATTTTTTATTTTTTTTTATTCAGGCAACTAAGCTAACTTAATACTGGTAATTTAAGTTACAGAACTGTATGCACTCTTATTTTTTTCCCCTATTTTTGGTATAAATATAAAACAAATCAAAAAGATTTGATACAGTAAAGAATCTAAATGGATTTTTCATTCATTCAACCTTTATTTAGACAGGCAAATCCCATTGAGCCTCGAGGACTCATTTACAAGAGAGACCTGATTGTTTTTCAACAAATGTTCTATTTGTTTACATTGTTGTTTAATCTTTTCAGCTTGTCAGTTACATATATTATTGAAACAAAATTTATAACCATTCAATCGAAAAAAAAAAAAAAAAAAAAAAAATCGATTTGGAATCGTATCGTGACACACAAAAAAATCGGAATCGAATCGGATTTCCAACACAGAGATTCGCACCCCTAATAGATATAGTAAAGTGCTGTATGAATGGGTAAATGAGAGCACAGTTTGTGTTGAGATGAGTTTTGAGTATCTTGATGATAGAAAGGTGCTATACAAATACAGTTAATTTACAGTCCACTGCGGGGGATCCGTACCCTGAAGCCCCGCGATACGTGAAAAACCACAAAGTAGGCATTGTAGTACAAGTAGTAGTTTATTTTAGTATATATAGATATATTAGTAATGTGCGATATGGCATAAAATTCATATCACAATATGTATTGTGAAGGGTGGTGATAACGATATATATCACAAAATGTTTTTGGTATAAAACTTGCGAAGAAAAAGCATAGGGTGTCCGTTTGCCATCATATATTTTGAATTAAGAAAATTCCACAAGTAGGTCCAGAGAGTTTTTAAATAATAAACAAATCAAGTATTAGGCTTCTTTCTTGTAGTGCAAAACAGTGCAAAATATATCAAATGTAGTTTTAGCCATATGTTTTAAACAAAAAAAATGTTAACTCTCAACAGTTTCCAGTCTCACTTAATAAATGAACAGCAACAGAGCAGCATTTTACACTGAAACACTTCACCCTCCAACCCTCTAGTGGGCGCCTCCTGCTTTAATGGAGAGCTGACACAAAATGAGTCTGTGACCAGAGGGTCTCGCAGTAAAAACACACAACACAGCGTTCATTTACAGATCAGAGAGTAGGTTTCTTTAAAGCTGACCAACGCTTACTTTAACTTTTGATGGAAAAAAAAAAAAACTTTCGACGGAACACAGCGTTTTGTGCATGCGTCAGAATATGGCAACACAACGGCAAGCCAGCTGTAGTTAGCTTGTAGCTTCGCTACTTATCTATTGAAGAAAAGACTTTAACGCCACTTGCGCACAGTTTTCAACTAAAAAAAAGTAACGATTAAACTGACAACTCTGATTTTACTTCCGACACATTACAGCGGTTAGCCGATAGAATACAGATCTCTATCGTAGGCTAAATTTCTATCGTTTCTTCCGTATATATTGCTCATTCCTAATATATATATATATATATATATATATATATGAAGGTGTTTTAAACCCTTCCCACACTCTTGCAATATTCCAAACAATGTTTTTAAACTCTAAAAGCTCTAAAAGAGCACAGAATGTCATTATTTCAGCTCCCTGCCTCCGCTGCTTTTTGCCACCTGCAAGTGCTCTTGGCCACGCCCACTTCTCCGCTCTGCACGGAGAACAGCTGCAGGAGGAAGCTTATGCTGCAGTGTGGGCTGCACAAATATGCAGCATGTGTTAAATAATTACAAATATTTTAAATAAAAATTACATGCCGATCGTGTGGCCCATCCATCAATCAGCCAATTGTGTGTCATGTCCAATCTTATTTTGAAAATCCGCGATAGAGCGAATCTGCGATAAATGAACCACTAAGTAGCGAGGGACTACTCTATCGCCAAAGATGGGAAAACAGCTTGCGGTACAAAAAGTAATAAAATCCATTTCTCAGTTGCAAATATTTCTGCCATAAAAATCTTCCAAGTATCCATGTTATATGAATGTTTGTGTGTACTCCTTTAGACTTTATAGCCAGTTATATCAGTGAAAACGTTTCAGCTTGTGGGACTCCAGTTTTTTTTTTCTCCTGCAGCTTCCCGAGTGGGAGGGCGGCGCCAATGAGCATCAGCTGTGGCCAATTCTTGTAATGAGCTCGAGGAGTATAAAGGACAATTGAAGTGTTCTCTTCTCCGCTGGAACATTGGATACCAACCGGTATTTGCGACAACCTTCTTGTACTTTCCTAAATATAAGAACTATACTTAGAAGATTTCCCCTGTACCCTCCTAGTTTGAGTCCTGAAGGATCTTCCAGGACTTACCTATCATGTCTACAAGCTGATACTACCCTGGAACCCTTGGTGTTACTGGCCTTCAACCTGCCTGCCAACAATACACAACAGTACACGCTACTACTTACCTCATCATCTCCATCTCTGCCACCATACAGACCTGTAAGGAGAATAATATTTAATATTTATCTCAACTCTACATTTCCTGGAAGCCATACTTACCCATATCCTTAATTTGCAGATATTCCCAGTGCCTCCTGTAAATGCCACTTGTTAAAAAGTACTAAAGTACCTTTTATCCCAAATTGCTTGAATCATTTTATTTTCAGTTCCCCTGTTCTGGGTGTTTATTGTTGCAATTATGATACAGCTAATATATATTTAAGACAGGGAAGAAGGGTGGACTTTTTTTTGCTCCCAGCTGACTTGTCTAATAACATCAATTCATCAAATAAGCAATCAGGAATGGTAAAAACGAGTCGAGGGAAAGAGCTTCATCTGTCTGATTTGGTTTCACATCACTAACTAAACTCATCTCATGGCAACATCTTGGCACCATTTGAGCAGATTACAGCCGTGCTGCTGGTATCTGGGCAGTGGCTTGTGTTCAAACTTATTAGATTCAAGGGTGATATGGAATAAACACATCCCACACATGCACGAGCAGCAAGCGTGGCCATAAATAGACCCACACAAACGGGTCTGAAGCGTTCGTTTGGATGTGTAAGCGAAGGTATCAGCGGGAGATAAGGGATAGAGAGGGGGGAGAACATTATCAAACCCTTCAAGGGACATTTATCTTGCCACCAAATGCATGATACCACTCATGTCAACAGGCAGCATCTGGGCCTAATAAATTCAGTCCAATGCCATGCCTCAGATGGCAGCAGAAAGATAGGAGGAAAAGGAAAAAGAAAGGCACAGATATAATAAATGCAGGTCAGCAAGCTCCAAAAATGACCATTTTTAGATCAGATCAGATTCTGCCTGAGCTGCTGATGTCAGACACAAGATTAAACCAACTTATCCCCAAATCTGTGCACAAACATATAAACTAAACATGCAAAGTTATGGTCTGCCTTCAACTAAAGCCCACAGAAAGGCCCTCTTCAGTATTTATCCTTGCTTTAAGCCTGGGAAAACAGCGATTTTCATCCGTTTTAAATGATGCACAACTTGAAAAACATGTTTCTTTTTAAACGAGGATTACTTTTAGAACACTGATTATTTTTCAAGTGTAAGTTGTAGAAAACGTGGAGCTGATACGTCTCTGGAATATGTCAGATCAACAAGAATATTCAATAAAATTGCTCAGGGGCTGGAAATCCAGCATTGCCATTAATTAAGCTTGTTTTATGATTTAAAATCTAGTTTTATTGAAAAATGAACCAATTGGTGGGCAGACCTGAGCTCACCAGTGAGCCTGATTTGGCCAACGGGCCTCCAGTTGAATGGCCCCGCTTTAGAGCGTCTGTTGTACGTGTAACATAAAAGCAACATAAACAAAAATCATGTCTCAGTTCAGTTTTACTCAACATGCGAGTACTAAATCTGTCTGACATCATAGCAAACCTTCACCAAGATAGCAACCGAAAACAAACTACGGTGCTTTAAAGAAACACCTTTTTTTAGTTTAAGATTTTTTTTATTATTATTATTATTTGTATGCTTTCCAGTTTGGCTAAGAAGAAAGTCATATCCTATATGAGTTTAGATTTTTGCACAGCACCAAGTTACAGTAAAACTGTTTAACAGCACCTTCGGGTGAGTGGACTTAAAAGTTTATAAGCAATATTTCTCCAATAATGTTAAAAATATCTTTTTTTTTTTAACACATAAATGTGTGCATCAAATTCAGTCACTGAGTCCAGGATATGGAGTTCTCTTTGTTTTAGTTAAACCCATGGTTCTCAGATTAGAACTACTGAAATAAGATTTTTGGCAACAGTTTTCAGTGCAAGTGAAAGTTTACAGTGGAGACTATTCAGGATCCCCGTGGAAAACAGACGATCAGCAGATATGTGGCTAATTAAGCAGCACCAATGAAGTCTTTCTATAGGATTTGATAGTAACAAACTGTGCCAAAACATGTAGGAAATTCTAACAAAGCCGTCTCAAATTTAGAATCAGTAAGAGCCAGAAGAATTGATAGTGCAGGATATGGTGCCATTTTCCACTTTGTGGACCCAAATCCTAAACGGCACTGTTCAACCAGCGTTAGGTCAGATATGAAGTGTGAACTTGTGTTTTTATTGTGTTGTAATGGCGGTACATGAAGTGCTTAATACATAAAAAAGATGCACTCGAACTCTCATTCCATGCTGCTTGTATACCAGATAGATAATACAAACATGAGAGAGGAGTAAAACATCTTAAACAGCTACATGCACTAAAAAGGACGAGCTAAATAAAAAGGAGCATAGGCGTTGCAACAAATAAAGGGGGCGTGTCCCTCACACATAAAAACAAATATTAATTTGGACCTCCACACGCATTTACCATGAAATATTAGTTCACCGAATACTGTTTCTATTTCTTCATGAACAAATCCATTCCACTTGATTAATAGGTGAATACTCAAACCACTAAAAATCCACTCCGGGTTTTCCTGGTTATCTACAACAACTCCACACCGCATGCAGCGTTTCCCCCGAGGTCATCTGCCTTGACACGAGGGGAGGAGAGGGAGACACCTTTGTTTTGCTCATTTGCAAACTGACAGTACCACGCTGTTAACAGTACCACAGTGCTAACAGTACCACGCTGCTAACAGTACCACGCTGCTAACTGTACCACGCTGCTAACAGTACCACGCTGCTAACAGTACCACGCTGCTAACAGTACCACGCTGCTAACAGTACCATGCTGCTAACAGTACCACAGTGCTAACAGTACCACGCTGCTAACAGTACCACGCTGCTAACAGTACCACGCTGCTAACAGTACCACAGTGCTAACAGTACCACGCTGCTAACAGTACCACAGTGATAACAGTACCACGCTGCTAACAGTACCACAGTGCTAACAGTACCACGCTGCTAACAGTACAACGCTGCTAACAGTACCATGCTGCTAACAGTACCACAGTGCTAACAGTACCACGCTGCTAACAGTACCACGCTGCTAACAGTACCACGCTGCTAACAGTGCCATGCTGCTAACAGTACCACAATGCCAACAGTACCATGCTGCTAACAGTACCATGCTAACCGTGCCATGCTGCTAAAAGAACCTCACTGCTAACAGAACCACTCTGTTAACAGTACCATGCTGCTAACAAGACCAAGCAACTAACAGACAAGTATTAAAACTTGGAAAAATAAAATAAAATAAAGAGGTTTTAATAAAGTCAATTAACTCCTTGTTTACTTGCTTTCATTTACTCGTAATCTGTTTATTTTACTTAGTCTGTAACAGGATGTTTTATATGCATGCAGTAGTCCCTCGTTTATCGCGGGGGGTCTGTACCCTGAAGACCCGCGATAAGTGAAAAACTGCAAAGTAGGAATAGTAGTACAAGTAGTAGTTTATTTTATTAATTATATAGATATATATTAAGGTGTTTTAAACCCTTCCGACACTTTTGCAATATTCTAAACAATATTTCTAAACTCTAAACTCTCTAAAAGAGCACAGAATATCATGATTTCAGCTCCGTGACTCCTCTTCTCTTTGCCACCTGTAAGTACTCTTGGCCACGCCCACTTCTCCACTCTGCACGGAGAACAGCTGATCAGCTGCAGCGGGAAGTTTCTCCTGCAGCAGTAAGGGCTGCACAAAGCTGAAGAAGGAAGCTTTCTATGGCTGCTCTGGGCTGCACAAATGTACAACAGGTGCTCAATAATTTATTTTAAATAAAAATTCCATGCAGATTGTGCAGCTCATCCATCAATCAGCCAATTGTGTGTCATGTCCAATCTTATTTTGAAAAACTGCAATAGAGCGAGTCTGCGAAAAAAGAGCCGCCAAGTAGCGAGGGACTACTGTACAGGAAATATACCTGTTGGGTACGATCAAACTTTAAACCTGTTTTCTTCACATTTTATAACCGAGCGTGTTCTGTGTCATACGTGCACTACAGTTCACACCAAACCAGGTTATCTTTGACCCGTTTTTCACACTGTCGCCGCTGCCCACCATTCCTCCACTAATAAATCCATACGCAGCTCCGGCCACGTCGAGCCAAACAGCCTTTTAATCAAAATCACCGTTTTCATTTCACAAAGGAGCGTTGTGAAGGAGCCGGTGTTGACTCCCTGTGAGGTTCCTCCATCCTGAAAGCTCGCATGCACAAAAAGCAAGCACTCCCAGTTTCATTGTTAGTTAACAGGCAATTTAAGACCACTCTGTGCAGCGCTTAATTTAGCTTGTGGGGAAGTGCAAACCGGCACTTGCGCTGCTCAGAACCCAACACAAAAAATAATCCCTGCCTGACATGTCAGGCAACAAAGTCAAACAAAACAACGGCTTGAAAAGGCCCGAGCGAGCGCCATTAAGACCGGAAGATTTGCTTTAATCATGAAAATCCCCTTGTATGTCTCATTTTACAGTGGATCCATTATCGGGATAATTAACTGCTCTATCCGACCTGCCGTGGTAGGCAGACATTCCCTAAAACTAAATCGTGCCTTGCAGGAATTAGGAGGATGTTCTGCAGTATGTGAGGACTCAATGCAAAGAAATAAATCCATGCATTTTGTAATTAGCCACCATCCCTCTGTACGTTTCCTTCTGCGCACAGTGGAGCTCCTCCCGGCTAATTTCACCTCGTCTTTTTTCTTCTTTCATCTCAAGCATTATTTCCCCTTCTATTTCTGCTCTTTCCATCCCCATCCTCTCTCCTCCTCCGCCTCTCTCTCCACCCCGTTCTTTTCCAGTCTATTGCTTTGCCTGATTTTCATAAGATTATTCCACCCGTTTGGCGGCCTTGATGAGTATCTCCACGCTAAAATCTGTCAAGCCCTCTTTTTAAAAAGCCTCCTGTCCCCCCCGCCCTTAGATTTTTTTGATGAAGTGAATTTGTGTCTCAAATAGCTCCTCTGCACTCATGAAACTTCAAGAGGCAGAAATAATGAGATAGCATGCTGACTGACATTTCCAGACCTCTCTTCTGTGTTTGTGTGCATGCACGTGTGCTTGTGTGGGTGTTTTCTGTGTGTGCATATAAGACAGATCCACCTAACACTCTTACCACCATGAATACAACATCTACAGTTCTGATAAGGATGTTAATGCCATTTAAAGTGTTCATTTTATCCACATGAAACCCAATTCTTCCTTTTAAAAAGTTTCCCAAACTGAGATGACTGGTTTCGTTTAGTCATCTAATGTGTTTATGAAAAAAAAGCATGGGTTTATTAGAATGCAATGCTTTAAAATTACAGCCAGATTGTAGGTTTTAACATAACTAAAGAACACATTTTCATTCTGTTCTGCTTGTTTTTACTTCCTTTCTTATGGTTACATGGGCCCATCACGATAACAAATTTTGCTGGGCGACTAATTGTCTCAGAAATTATTGTGATAAATTATATTATTGTTTGAAATTTGACAATAATTAGTAATTATTGTTAAATTTAAGAAGAAGGGTTCATTAATTTATTTTGCATGTAGTAACTTTTTGGACCACCGGATGAAAGTATAAGATTGTGAACCGAAGGATGGATAGTGAGGGAGCGAGCAGCGTGGTTCAAAGAAAAATGGGAGGGAGGCCCCTTGACGTGGCGTGGGCTGTCTCTCCTTCCTTTTTTTCGGTTCTCAAAATGGCGGACGCTCGGTGTGGTTTGAGCTCTTTAGCATAGCATTTGTCACACAAAGCTTTTAATAAAAATTTTAAAAAATCAGCAAACAAGTTCTCAGTGTCTTTTTGAGAGAAAAACAACTTTTTACATGAAGGCACAAGTTTCAACCGTGAATTTTGGAGCTTCGACAAGACGGAGGTCCTTTCCCAAGGTCGGCCTGTTAGCTTAACTCGTAGCTTAGCTTCTCAGCTTTGCTGCTTTTAGCGAAGAGAGAAGAGAAGAAACGATAAAGACAATAAATGAAAATGAGGTTAATCATTTTCATTTATCATGCGATGAATTGATTTATTGTTTATTACAACAGGCCTACGGTTACCGTGCTCATCCTTGGCAAAAGCTGCCTTTGAATGAATGAGACAAACGCACGCTCAACATGTTTTCTTTAACCAAGTTATGTTTAGGTTCTCAGTCACCCACGACGTCGCGTGCACCGCAGTAAGGCAGCACTGATGGGAGCTCCACTTAGACTCGCTTTTTTTTGTTCCCGTTTTTGTTTAAACTTTTGTTCATTCAACCTTTATTTAGACAGGTCACTCCCATTGAGTCTCGGGGACTCGTTTACAAGAGAGACCTGATTTTAACAGAGTTTGACAAAAGTGAATAACAACAACAACAATAGACAGTCACAAAAGAGGCATACAATTTTTATTTATTTTTTTACGCCTACACTGTACACCCACGCTACGGGTATGACCGTGATGCACTTTGGGAGGTTTCTGTGTCGCTGCCATGTCATCGTGGTTCAGTTCCCGGCCCCCTTCCCACCTCAGGCTCTGGCCTGTCATGGTGGCCGTTCTTGATCTCCTATCTGCCTGCATGGCCTGAATACTACAAAACAGTTTGGTTCCACGGGGAAAGCTTGTTCGGTGTCTGCTGGACCCAGTTCTGGAGGGCAGTCATCGTCCATTGCCACGGTCATTATCATCATCTGCTAATGGGACCGCATTGTTAACATGAGCACACCGCTAACACGACCACGCCGCCAACAGAACCACACTGCAAATGCTGCTAATAAGACCATTTTGCCAAGAGAATCTCACTGCTAACAGTACCCTGCTGTAAACAGAACCTCACTATGGTACCATGCTGCTAAAAGAACCTCAGTGCTAACAGAATCACTCTGCTAACAGTACCATGCTGATAACAAGACCATGCTGCTAACAGTACCATGCTGCTAAGAAAATGTCACTGCTAACAGAACCACTCTGCTAATGGAAATATGCTGCTGTAGAAGTATTTCTTTTTCACTTTTGGTGATTTGTATTTTTGTTGCATCCTTTGGTATTTGTTTTTTTGGCAACCTTCACATCAATGTGAAGATGACAAAGGAGATGATTGTGGACTTCAGAAGGAACAAACTCACCTACACCCCCTGAACATAGGATCTGCGGTGGAAGTGGTCTCCAGCTACAAGTACTTGGGTGTACACCTGAACAACAACAGCAGCTGGAGCAACACCACCACCAGCCTGATCAAGAAAGCTCATCAGAGACTCTACTTCCTCAGACGGCTGAGGCGAGCTGGTCTGGGAAGCTCAGTCCTCGCCTCCTTCTACAGGTGTGCAGTGGAGAGCATCCTGTGCTCCAGCATCAACGTGTGGCATGGAGGCTGCACAGCTGCAGAAAGAAAAGCTCTGCAGAGAGTGGTGAAGGCTGCACAGAAGTCTGTCGGAGTCAGCCTCTCCACCATCACAGACATCTACACCTCCAGATGCAGGAAGAGGGCCACCTGCATCACGAAGGACCCCATTCACCCAGCATGCACTTTTTGCCCCGCTCCCCTCAGGAAGGAGGATGAGGAGCATTAAGTGTAGAACCACTAGACTGAGGAACAGCTTCTACCCTGAGGCTGTTAGACTCATGAATCTCTAACCAGAATAATCACTGTGAAAAAAATCACATCATGTTGCTGCTGATCTGTTTCAATGTTGCTGCTGATCTGTTTCATGTTGCTGTGTTCATGCGTGCTCATTTGCTCATGCAGACTCATGTTTTGCTGATGTTCGACGTAATGTTTTTATGCTACTAGTGCTTAGTGTATATTTAGTTGATGTTTTTCTTAGTTCATATCTTAGATTTTATTACTGTTTTTCTTTTACATTTTATTGTATATAACTGGGACCCTGCGTACATAATCTCGTTCCTGCACATGTACCACATGAGATGCGAATGACAATAAAACATCGTTCACGATAATACTGGCAAAAAAGCTTTCCCGGGCAAATAAATAATATCATGATATGCTAATTTCATGACGTAATACGTCAGGGCGCCCCGCCCCGTTAACAGAACCGAGCTCACCAAACGACCAAACCGAACTGCGTACCCCCATTCCACCTCTAGGTATTGGTGTAACACTAATTAGTTGTGCACAGTACTAGCTAGCTAAAAAGCTAAAAACAAAAAACGCACGGCTGAGATGTCTCTCCATCCGGCTCTAAACTGCAGGTCCAGACAGCTCAACTGTCTCTCCCCCCACCCCACACCCCACTCTAAGCTGCCAGTACAAAAACGCACAAGTCTGTCTCCTCCCCAGTCCATGGACCAAGAACGCAGTCAGGTGATCAAAGACAGAGCATCAGAGAAATGAATCGTTCCTGCAGGAACAGAGGAAGCTGAAACACCACAGGCTTCAGGGTCAGCTGATCACCTTGTTACAACTTCTAGAAGTTAAAGCTCATTTAAAGACAACATATATTTAGCTGTATATTACATTTATGCTCAACAGATCTTAAGCTTCATTTTATTCAGTGATTTGGGAAACTTCACCTGCACTTTAGTTTTTGTTGATTATATTTTGTGCAGACTTTCAATCTAAATAACAGAAGGATAATTTTAATTTTTTATTTTTATATTTGGAGACTGAATACTTCACTAAATAAAGTAATTTCTGTAAAATTAACCCTTGTTTTTTTTAGTTTATATTTAATACTGAAAAGCAACAAGTTAAGTTAATTTTGTCAAATGAATAACTATGATTTCTGTTTTATTTTTGTTATATCACAAAATGTATCGTTATTGTCAGAATGCTCTGATATATCACGATATTATATTTGAGCCATATCGCCCACCCCTAACTCCGACTCTCTGACTCCGAGTTGAGACGGTTCTTCTCGTCCTGAGCGTTTCATTGCATTCTTGACCTTGTGTTGATCGACATAACCTAAAAGTAACTTGGTGACTTCTGTTAGATGAAGGTTAATTAGTAAAAATATTTGAAAATTTTTATTTTAAAGAAAAGAAACGAGGCAGAGAAAACAAAATCCTGTCTGTCCCAGACTTTGTTTTTTTTTTTAACTCAAGAAGTTTAGTTCAGCTGGTTTTCAGTGACCGACACTGAAGGGCAGCCAAGGGCTGATTTATGAAGCATTTTTTTATCCATTTACATTAAAATCTGCTGCATTAACGGGAAAAATAAACAGCCATTGTCTGTAATTGAGTGGTTTAACCCAGGGCTTGATGGACATCAGTGCATTGTTTTACTTCTACTGCTTTATTCATGAATGGAATTTGGAGCATAAAGTTATTTAAATTTTCTCTTTAAAACTAATACTTGCTGCAGCTGCCCTCGACCCCCATACGTTTGTGAAGATTTCCTATGCTAATTAGGTTCCTCATTTTGGAAGGGGGCGAGGTTATAAAACAAACAGCCTACAGACAACAGCAAGACTAGTAGTAACAGTACGACAGGGACTGCCATGTGGTGGCCATTTCAAAACGTAGAGGACAAAAATGTTTATGTTTTGACATATAATATGAATATGTATCTTAAAAGATGTGGTGGTAGAAAGAGTTTGTGCGATGACATACTGAGTTTTATTCAGAGACCTAAAGTCTAGGTCATGTGACCTCACTGTGGCAGCTAGAAGTTTTTAAGAGTTCTCAATGAGAAAAATGTCGTCTTTGTTTGCAAATTACGTTGCCATGGTAACTCAAAATGCCACTAAAATTAATAGTACACATCACAGTGCTGAGGCGGTCGTTTTGATATTAAATTTGTGTGGGTACACATTACGGTTTGGGCCGCATTAAAGTTAATAGAGAAGCAAAACCCTTTTCAGGTGGATAATAATAGGGTGCTGCAGTCCCCATAAATCTCGGACATACCGTATTTTCCGCCGTATACATTGCTCCACCCTATAAGTCGCATCAGTCCATATTTGTCTAATAAAATGGAAAAATCCATAAATATGTCGCTTCGCTGTATACGCGTCTCGTTTGTTATGCGTCACCGCTGACAACCCGGAAATGTGGGTCATTGTGCCAAAAATCAATGGGCTGCCAAATGGCGGCCGCCAGAGCGTGCACGGGAGGACTTTTAACAAGAATTTAACAAGATAAACGCCTAAAAACAATTATTTGTTTGCCCGAAATTATAGTTAATGTGTGTCTCAGTCTAACGTTTGCTTAATAAATGCACTTTAATGGTCAAATCAGCTGCATTTCATAAATAGTTTAGCTGCCTTGGCGCTCCAGGAGCACGCAGAGGAAGGAAATCAGGAAGGAGGAACGCTGCTCGTTTCTTTGAAATTTAACAAGAAAAGCACCAAACAATTATTTGTTTGCTCGAAATTATAGCAAAGGTGTGTCTCAGTCTAACGTTTGCTAAATAAATGCACTTTAATGGTCAAATTAGCTGCATTTCGCCGGGGTGGTGCGGCTGGCTTGACTTGCAGCAAGAAGAACTAAGGTGGGGAGGCTATGGCAAGCCGACTGTATCATTAATAGCAGGTGAAGATTCTCAGTCATCCGGGACATGGTAAATTCAAAAAAAGTTCAAGGCAAAAAACAAAGTATAAAGTATAGTATAATAAATTAAGTCCAGTTGTTTTTGTCTTGAACTTTTTTGAATTTGTCATTATAGCCACGTTTACCTATTACATGATACAACGGCATGCCTTACTACTACTACTCTGCTGCCATCAAGTGGCTGAAAGTGGTACCGCTAATTTTTTTTTCCTAGTCAGAATGAATGAAAACGGTCATATGTCAGCCAAAAATTAATTTATAAATATGGGAAAAAATAAATTTGTTGCTTCGGCCATTGAGTCGCAGAGCATGTAAATTAAGCAAAAAACTGTGACTTATAGAGCAAAAAATATGGTAGTCTAAACTTCCAGCTGTTCACTGAAGGAACAAGAAGTTCACATCATCTTCTCTGAATTCCTGAACTCTAAAAACCTACAATTTCTTTAAATTCTAAAGATGTCTTCACATCAAAGTGTCACTATGGATTGTTGTGTTCGTTAACTAACCAATAAATTCTTCTAAAATTAATTAATGGAAGGCATTCCAGTAAATTTGTCAAATGCAAAAATGATCAGTTATGAATGTGAAGCGGGGGCCCTGTAAGACCTTAGTTCTGTCCCTGGAAGTTTTTCTAGCTCCAGCCCACCTGTTGTAAATTGATAATGTCATTAAAAGGCTTCTGCTGGCCTCGATGGAAAGCTGTTGTTGGGGGGAGTTGCTACATTGCATCAGGAACACATCGAACAGACAGTTTGCCTCCAGGATCTGGAAAAAAACGCTTTCAACAAAATATTCTCACACGTATTTTTTTTTTTTAAAAGGGAAAAAAAACGGCTATTGTTCAGAATAAACAACTAAAGTGATTTAGTACGTCTTTAAAGTTTCAATTTCTTTCAACAGATGAAACATGTTTTCTGTTTCTCTGAATCATTGAAACCTTTGTCCTGTCCCTCATGACAAACTGAAGTCCAGCTGCCATGATGCTGCTTCCAGCTAGTCTCTTTTCGCTGCATGCTATTTAAGCTAGGTGCCACAGAGGTGCATATCTGCCAGGCTGCATGACGTGCAATTGCTCAGGGCTTGTATTTCTGCAGTGTGTGTGTGTGTGTGTTGTCTATCAGCTACAGCTGATATCGTCCTTTCACAGATGCGCTCTGACATTTCCTCACAGCTGAACGCAACCCTAGATTGGTGGACACTCGCTCTCATACATCCACTGAACACATGCACAGGAGTGCCCAAAGGCACAGTCAGCCCCCAGGATGAAATGTCAGGATGAACGGGAGACTGTGGGAAAAGATCATTTACCAGCAGAATCTAGAGACGCCAGAACATCAGCTTGGAGTGGTACACCTCTGCAAAGAGCCACCTGAAAGCAGCTCAGGAACGCAGAATGCAATCCCCCACAGACATTATTTGGATTGTGCTTTACGTCTGAGCCGTGTAACTCTGCTCAAAAGATTAGGAAAGAGTGTTCCAATCCACGGCTGATGTAATTAAAAGCTGCACAGCTGCAAGTCCCCAACAAGGTCCAATTAAAGCTTCACGCTTGTTACATTTGATCCAGTCATGTTTAACGGTGCACCTCGTTAGTTTTATTTATTACTTTAAAAAGAATGAAAAACCAGCTTTTCTTGAAGAAACACAAATACAACAGCGCCTTTCATTCCAATGTTATAAGTAAAGACCTCACAATCTATAAGTACTCAGGGTATGTGTTGGAGTGACCCTCAGGCACTGGCGTCAGAAGCATTTGTAATGTATGTGTGTGGGGGGGCACACTGGTGGGGACGTCTGGGGGTCCTCCCTCATAATTTTTTTAATAAATTAGATGCCATTTCCTGCATTCTGCTGTATTTTAATGAGTTGTTAAACGTACACTTGATTGGATAACTATTTTAGAGAGTGCAGCACAACAAGTAGCCTAAACAACATGCAGCTCTTCTTATGTGAATAGAATCCATGGTGAAGTTGGTTTTAGATTGGATATTTGCACTCTGCAGATTCATCCATCCATTTTCTTCTGCTTATCCAGGGTAGGGTCACGGGGGTAGCAACATAAGTAGGGAGGCCCAGACTTCCCTCTTCCCAGCCACTTGGGCCAACGGTAGGAGAAACTCAAGCTGAGAAACCAGCGCACCCATGGCCTTATTTCAGCTCGATACGCGAGTCACGCATCAACAACTGCCAGCACTAAGTAGCGCTAAGCTAGCGTGCAACACAGAGGTGTTTCCTCCTCTTTCTCCCGACCTGTCAAGTGCGCTTGGGAAAACACTTCATACCAGGTGGTGAGTTGTTGTAGGAAACCAGGAAAACCCGGAGTGGATTTTTAGTGAATTGAGTATTCTCCTATTAATCAAGTGGAATGGATTCATTCACAAAGAAACAGAAACGGTGCTGAGTGAACTAATGTTTCATGGTAAATGTGAGGGGGTCCAAATGAATATTTTGCTAATGTGATCACCTATAAGTGTTGCGACACCTGTACTCTCAGGTACTACCACACCAAATGTTAGCGCTGTGAAACGGACAGAAACATTTCTGTGTTTGCTAAAGTTGATTTGCTGCGATGGCCGTCTTCAGTCGAGTCCAAACTCATCCACTAGTTCATGAGATATTTTACTGACAGACTCCCGTCTTTCATGGCTAACTTTTGGACATACACATCTGCTAAAATAAAAGTCTTTGCTGTGAAAGTGTTAATAGGAAAAGGCAACAAAGTTCATGCTCAGTCATCCAGGTACCAAATCCAATAATTCTCAGTCAGGTCATCTGGACAGTTTCTTTTTTCTAGAGACGTTTCACCCTCTATACAGAGGGCTTCATCAGTCTGAGGAGCACGTAAAGTAAATGGATTCCCCACAAAGCAGTAACCTCCTTAAGTGGACCAACCAGTTTGCTAGACATAAAATGGTTTCTGGGGACTGTCATGCCCTCCATCGACTCCTCCCAGGCAGGCGGCCACAGCCAAAGTGGTTCAAGGCAACAAAGGTCACTTAAGGAGGTTACTGCTTTGTGAGGAAACAGTTTACTTGGAGCTCCTCAGACTGATGAATCCCTCTGGATAGAGGGTGAAACATCTCTAGAAAAAATAAACTGTCCAGATGACCTGACTGAGCATTATTGGATTAATGGAAAAAGGCCGATTTGGTCATTTACTAATTCAAATAACCAAAAAAATAATTTCTTCTAAAGTATGTTTTTATTTCTCATCCTTAAACCTGACTCCAGTTGCCATGGTCCATCTTAAAACATCTGTTTTATGTTTTTATAACCTATTTCTGGTCTCCATCAGTGGCAGTCCGTTAAGATACTACCTTTCCATGTCTTTGTTGTGAAAACCACTCGTCTTCTATGTGACAGTATTGCTGATGCTGAACAATTTAAAGTGAAATAAAACTAATAATTTCTACTGCCATAATCAGCAGCTGAGTGAACGTGTTAAAGCGAGGAGTGAGAAATGACAAATGGAAACATGGTGGTAAAAGTAGCAACGTACTGAACGATTGGTTCTGGTAACAGTTGGGATCGTGGTAAAGCTGATGATGATAAAGGTGAGGACACAAGTAGAAATGACAAAGTGACAGCTAAAGCAGAGCAAAGCCTCAAGGCTGCAAGCAGAAATTAACCCTGATATAATTAGTTTGTAAAATATGCCTACTGTTTTCATTTGTACTAATATATAAGGAACGTATGGGTCAGTGTGAGATAATTCATGCTACTTGGTCTCAACAGGCTCCCAGCTCCTCCCCGGATGTCGAGAACCCTCGTCTGTTTAGCCTTATTGACCTCTGCATCCAAAGTAATCCACCTTAAATTATGCATAACCTTTTACTTGGCACAGCTCGCCCATAAATCTGTTTATTCCCTGTTTGCCCGCGTACAAAGCCTGCTAAACAAATTCCAATTAAGCAAAAACAGCAATACAGCTCGCATGATAATTCAAGTCTGAGCCGTCCCCAAAGCAGATAAAAGTGGAATTATTGCTCTCGTTATATGGAAGGCAGTTGATGCAAGATTGTTGGGTTCCCTCAAATCCGGTTACGTCCCATTCTTTATAGGTAATTTCTTCTTTATGAATATAACTGAATACTACTACACACATAGGAATGTTTATCTCCATGGACATAGAGCATGCTTTTCATCTCTTGCATTTCAGTGGAAATAATTAACTATGGTGCATATTGCTCATAAAATAAGACGTTTTCACAACAACCAGAAGTAGCGTCTCCTGGAGCTGGGATACTTCCTGTTTTTGTGAGTCTATGCAAGTACACTAAGGAAAAATATCTCAATTCAACATATTTGCTTAATTTGTCATCCATTTCTTTCGCTGATGCGGAGGAAGTCGCAGCGGCGAATTTGCGAACCAATAAACTTGAGACAGGATGTAAGTTCTTCCATTGTGAAAATAAATCTACAGCTATCAAGGTAAGAAAAGACGTAGCTTAGTGAGCTAACTGATAGCTACAACATATGAAGTATATAAGCATCGTAATAAAGAAGCCTAATTTAGTGTGCTAAATTATTTGGAACACTTGAGACAGACATGGTATAAATGATGTTTTAACATTCTGAAATGCGTTTGCCATTACAATTTGTGAAATAAAACAAACTAGATGTTAGTTATGAGATGCTATGATGCTTGATGTTCAAACTGTGCTTTACTTCTGCATGTCTATAGCGTCAAATATTGTCGGGGGACAGGTATTTGTCAAAGCTAGATGCTTCAGGTCCATGAAGAAAAACGAGGAAACGCACAGAGTGCAGGTTTGAAACAGAAAGCCGGTTCATTAGTTTGAGTTCCTGTTCATTTAAGACAGCTTAAGATCTTTCACATACAATGGACAACTTCTGTACCGAGAGCTTACAGTAACATCTTCCTGTTCAGTGGTTACTATTCGTCTTCTGTTGTGGTAGCAGCATACTCTCTGTTTTGTTCTGTTGCCGTTTCAGCTAGGGATGCACGATATTGGATTTTTGGCCAATATGTTAAAACGTTGTGGCTGATAACCGATACCGATATTTTATATACTTTCATTTGTCAGAACATAGCCCTCTTATTTAGGCTCATTTGTTGTAAAAAATGTGTAACAGCTGTAAGAGCTTGTGACATATTTTCAGTAACAGCCATATGCATAGCACTTCGACTTATATTAAATGAAAAGTGTTAAATGTTATTTATTAGCATTAGCCATCTGCGATGCTGTCTTGCTTGTGGAGGCTTGTTCCAGGTTCCTATAGCTGCAGTGTGGGGTCCTCTGCATTCTTGTGTATGAAGGACAGACTTTTTAAGTTCAAAGTTTTGGTCTATCCATTGTGCCGTAAAACTAATCAAGCTAATGGGGCTAACACGACGTCCAAATGACTGTGGTAACTCACCCAACAAGTCGTGCTGTCGGCTATTTGCTTCTTAATGACGTCGGAAATGATGGTTTGTAACGTTACGTTGGAAAAATCTCAGACTGGGGACGATGTAGCGAGGCTCAACATAGTCCAAAAATCTTTGGAATCTGACATCGTCACCAAAAAAAAGAAAACCTTTCCACACCGCCGACGTTTTGAATTGTCCTCTCCGCCGTGAGATCAGGTAGGCGCGCGTGACGCTGCAGCCATCCTTGTCACTGGGTTGTCATACAAAAACAGCATCTTATATGTCGCCGAGTTATTTAGATGGAATGGCCGATATTTAACTTTAACGCTAATATCGTCCGATACCGATACCATGCCGATAATATCGTTTCAGCTCATCTTCAAACTTGAGTCTATTACTTGTTTAAATCTAAATATTTTATAACAAGTATATATGTGCAAAACCCAGTTATTTTAGATCTCACTGGGTGTCGAAAAAGAAAAGGCTGATTTGTTGGCTCATTCCTGTAGATGTGGGTTTTGCAACCATGTAGTTGCACTTCTTTAGCAGACTGCACAACTACTCCTGTTCCTCCTGCACAGATTTACAAAAATGGCACCGACAAGAACACAGGTACAAAACAACACATAGTATCCAATGCAAATAGCTCAAGTGCCTGAAAAACAAAACATCCTCCCACCTAGAAAAATGAGCAAACTTCAAAATAAAGCCTTTAAACTAAAGCTGCTCTATGTGGGTGGAAACACCCACACCTGCCTCCACCCTCATTTGCCCCACTTTGGGCCTTAATTAACCCCACCACCTGCTCCCCCAGTGTAGCTCCCTTCACAACACGCATGTCTTCATGGAGCCTCAGTATGACATTTTGTCCACCTTCACTGTCCTATCTCCACACTAACTTCTTAACGCATTAAAGCCAGGCTCCAAACGCCGTGAGTCAAATAAAATACACAAATACAACTGCACCGTTTTAAATATAACGACGCAAATAAACATAATTGCCAAATAAAACGCAAATGAGACAAATACCTCGTTGGATGCTCGTCATGAAAAGAAGTTCTTCAGTCTTTAGAAGTCGCTTTAACATCACTTTTCAACTTTAAGCAACATTTAGCTTAACTTTCACAGTCGCTTCTCACAAACAAAAACACTTCTCCCGCGTTGTAACAAGCTCTCGAGAGATTATGCCAAGTTCACGCGAGACTTGAGAAGGAGTTCTCTGCAGACCAAAAGTGGGCGTTTCTGGACCGTAGGCGTATGTGGATGGCAAAAACTGATTGGCTAATATATAATAGCCGTTTTTAGACGGCAAACATTGATTGGTTAGTTGTATTTGCTGGCTCTTTAGGTAAGTTGTCAACTCTTTTTTTTTTAAACTGAGGGTTTCTAAGAAAACGTTATATCTGCTGTCACAAGAAGATTCTCTTTTGTTCTTAGGTTGTAGGCTGCATCTAAAGAAGCCCATTTCTGTCATGAAAGAAAAAATAAAAGCCCAACAGGTAGTCATAATTTTGACTTTTAAAGTCATAAATATGAGAATAAGTCATAATTTTGAGTTTTAAAGTCATAATTTTGGGAATAAAAGTCCTAATTTCGAGTTTTAAAGTCATAATTACAAGAATAAAGCATAATTACAAGTTTTAATGTCAGAATTATGAGAATACAAGTCATAATTTTGACTTTTAAAGTCATAATTACAAGAATAAAAGTCATAATTTTGAGTTTTAAAGTCATAACTTCGAGTTTTAAAGTCATAATTACGAGTTTTAAAGTCATAATTATGAGAATTAAAGTCATAATTACGAGTTTCAAAGTCATAATTATGAGAATAAAAGTCATAATTATGAGTTTTAAGGTGATAATTATGTGAATAAAAGTCATAATTTCGAGTTTTAAAGTCATAATTTTGAATTTTCTAATTTAATTTTGAAGTTTGTCCCTTGCCAGAAACCGTGACTCTACAAGGATGCAACTTCCTGTCAGACACTGGTAGTTTTCCTGCATAGCACATGGATTTGTTCATTCAATGTATGTCCCTCTGTCTTCAAACATCAATTCTTTTAAATAAAGGTATGTAATGTATACATCATTTCATTGACACTTTATATAGCATTTAGTATCAAAGCCCATTTCCGCTATGAAATAAAAGCCCAACAAGAAGTCATAATTGAGTTTTAAGGTCATTATTCCTAGAATAAAAGTTGTAATTATGAGAATAAAAGTCATAATTATGACTTTTATTCTCATAATTACAACTTTTTATTATCATAATTATGACTTTAACACTCAAAATTATAACTTTTATTCTCGTAATTATGACTTTAAAAGTAAAAAATTATGACTTTAAAAGTCGAAATTATAACTTCCTGTTGGGCTTTTAATTTTTCTTTCATGGCAGAAATGGGCTTCCATCCATATGCACCTGACACAGGTTGGCTTGAGTGTGGTCTGGGTACAATGAAATATGAAGCATCTGAAGCGAAACCTGCTCCTATTTGTCAAAAAGTCTGGTCTCAAAGAAAGATTGTGAGTCCTGTAACGAGATGACGGCCCAAAACAAAAGTAAAAAACAAAATTTTCTCTCTAGAAGTTCTTCTATGAGATCTGATCTATGAAATGAGCTGAAACATGGAGTAGGACTGACCCTTAAAATCTGAGACTGCTGAGGAAGTTAACCAGTAAACAGAAATACCTGCTCCAGTTGTAGAAATCTTACAGAAACTGACAATCACTCATCTGCAGTGACTGATTTAAAATGAACAAGAAAATGTGAAGTTAAAGGAAACATCCTTTGTCCCAAAGCCAGTGGTTAATTTATTTGTTTATTTATTTTTGTATTTACAAATTGATTTCAACTATTTTCACATTATTCAACAACCAAACCAGATTTTTTTTGTTGTTGTTGTTCCAGATACACCTTATTTCTTATCGTCGAATCAGATGTGGCCGTCTAGATACGCCTTATTTCTTATCGTCGAATCAGATGTGGCCGTCCAGATACGCCTTATTTCTTATCGTCGAATCAGATGTGGCCGTCCAGATACGCCTTATTTCTTATCGTCGGATCAGATGTGGCCGTCCAGATACGCCTTCTGAATTTGTCTGCAGAGATACCAATTTTTTATTTTATTTTCCCAGAGATACCAATTTGCGGGACTTTCATTCCTGAGAGTGATGTCATCTTAAAGGTACAGACCACATTTTCTGCCTCATTGAAATTAAATAAGATAATTTTTTATTTAAATTTACACAAGTATGAAACATGTTTTAACTGTTTACTGATGTCGGCGTATTGTTTGGCATATTGTTTTTGCACTATTAAGTGTTTAGCATATTCTTAGTCTTCTTTAGGGGTCGCCACAGCGAACTACCGTAATTGCCGGTGTATAAGCCACAACAAGATAAATTTGTAACAAAACGTCTTATTACCGTTTAAAAAAAATAAAAAATGTACAATTTTTTTGTTGGATGTAACTCGGACCCTGTGTACACAATTTTGTTCCACCACATGTACCACCTGCGATACGAATGACAAAGAACCTTGACCTTGTCATGAAGTTATTTATGCAACAGGAACTTTCTTTAAGCAACTCAAAACCTTCCAAGTCAAAACGTTCTTTGCTCCACACAGAGGGCTGTAGTAGCTCAGGTAGCTAGGTAGTCAGGTAAGCTGATGGTCTGTGGCTGCGTCAGGAAGGGCATCCTATGTAAAAACAATTGCCAAGTCTTCGTGCGAGTTACCGTAACTGCTAGTCTATAGAACACTCCTGACTGTAAGTCGCGCATACTAAATTTAAAGTAAAACATTGTGTGAATTGTGTACATAACTAAGACACGCTGGTGGTTAAGCCGCAAGTGTCCACAATTCATTAGCAGAATCTGTACAAAAGCTTCTCGCAATGTGTAGCTCTTGTTGTAGTACAATAATCAACCACCAGGGGGCGTTTTACAGACTATGGCTTGCTTTCAACACAAATACCACATTTATTTTTTTACCTTTGCTTACTATGAACTGGGAGCCTCATTAATGCACGTCCATCTTGGGGGATGGGTCCTCGAGAGTACCTCATTGGTCATTAAGGTTCGACTTCTGGTCACATGATGACAAAGTGGGTGGAGTTATGGGTAGTAAAATTGGAGCCATGAGCGAGAGGTTTGGTACATGTGACGACCTGTGGCATTTACTCTGTGTGTCACAAAGTCCCGCCCCCAAGGGGGGTGAGAGTTGTGCTGTTCTATGAGTGCCCAGGTGTGTCAAAGGAAAATGTTATTCAGTAAACAGGAAGCTGCTGTATCACGGCAGGAAGCCTGTCAAAATAAAATATAAACATAAAATAATTTAAATTATGGTAAAAGTACACAAACTAGCTGCTTCTCTGTAAAAGCCATGGGGTCCAAAGTGTGAGAAAAAAGTAGCGGCTTATACACCGGCAGTTACGGTAGTTCGCTGTGGCGACCCCTAAAGAAGAGAGCAGCCTAAAAAAATAATTATAGTTTTAAAAAAGAAGCTACCCTGACGATTTTCTGTAATGAAAGCAGACGTTGGTTATGCTCCGTACGGTAAATCTGTTCGTACATTCGAGCACAGATCCTTGCAGATCCCTCCTGTGTGGGTAGGAAAACAAACCGCTGCACTGTGAAGTAATTCAACTGTAAAAACACCTCACGGCTATTTCACGGAAAAGATGCCGTATGTGGTAACAAATACATTGCATTTCCTGTTTTAGAAAAAGGTTTCATGTTTACTTAGTGAAAACTTTCACAACTGCAGAATTTGTTTCTGTTTATTTAATTATTTTGATGCCAACAGCTTAAATCTCAGTGACCATACACCCACCAGAGTACTGCGCCACTTCATACTATGTTCAGTCATTATCTTATCTTTTTATTGCCGTTTTAAATAATCTTCTGTGTTTTTATGTCTTTCTGCTTTGGTTTGTTTTAATCTGATACTTTGGTGCATGAAAGGCACTTTATAAATAATGTTTTTTGATTGAATAATAGTAAGTTCAATAAAAGGCAGCCAGGCTTTTTATTTTTATTTCCATCTCAATTCAAACTAAACGATGTTCAAAGCTTTTAAATTGTAGCAAACTGCTCTGTTTTTACAACCTGAACTCACAAGCAAATTACGCTCACTACCATCCCTTTGTAAGGCCTTTGTTGGTCTGGTCCACACGCAACATACGTAAAGGTTCAAACTGGTTTAAAACGTTTTTGTTTGAATTTAGAAAGCTTCTTGGACAAGTAAAAATAAAACAAGAAGTGATAATTTTGATAAAATTTCTTAAGATCAACCTGGATGACTAAAAACCCATCATACAAAGAACAAATGTATCCTTTATGTTAGCACATCATTCATAAATCGGCCTCTCTGATGGTATGGGTGTACATTAGTGCCTCTAACATGGACAGCTTACACATCTGGAAAGGCACCATTAGAGCAGAGAAGTATCCACGGGTTTTAGAACATCTGCTCCCAACATTCAAGACTTTCTCAGGTTGCGATGCTAGCTAACCCGCATCCTGTATCCATGACTACAGCTAGGAGACAAGTCCAGATGCTGAACTGGCCTGTCTGCTGTTCAGACATTTCACCAAGTCAAAACGTTTGACTCCTTACGAAACAAAAAATCCATCAAATACAACCCAGGAGAGTTGAACAGCTAGAATCCTACATGAGACCAGACTGGGACACGATTCTCTGCAAAGCTCCAGCAGCCGGTCTTGGTATTAAAAGAAGATGGGGATGCTTCAGAGCGGGACACACGGACCTGTCTCAATGTTTTTGCGCTGTGTTGCTCCATAAAATTCAAAATTACCTCTTTTTTTTTTTTTTTTTTTTCTAAATCACAAATTTCTTATTTTAAACATTTGGTATGTTTAATTGTCTCCGTTGTTAAAAGCATTTGTGTTTCTGCGAATTGAACATCGTTACATTCTGTTTTTATTTACATTGAACACAACTTTACTGTTTTCAGTGTGCTAATATAATGGTAAATGAATATACAGTTTTCTAAATTTAAAACAAAGGAACTGTTTCTTTACTTTAGTTTTGGAACAGAAGAGCAGACCTGAGCATAAATTGCACCAGTGTTGAGCTAATGTTGCTATTTCTGCGCCGTCCTTTTGCCATAAAATGACATTTTGTTTTGTTGAAATATTTAAAGGTCACAGTTTTCACACGTCCTAAAAGGACAGCGAATAAACCATCTTTTTTTTTTTTTTTTAAAGGGAACAAAATAAATCTGTTTTGTTAAAAGCTAAGTGTTTACCAACACTTGCTTTATACCTAATGCAGCTTCTGAGTTTACACGTTTCTAATGACTCATTTTACTTCTTAAAGATGCTTATTTTTCCATGAAAAACCATAATCAGACTTCATTATACAGCCGGCTTTTAGAATTGCCACTTCATTTCCCTTCCCTTTGTGTTTCACAAGAGATTTTACACTTGATGCTGCAGGCTCTTACTCATTTTCTTTGAATATACGCATGAAAAATGGCCACAATGTGACAGAGAATACAAAATATGCAGAGAAACTCGAAGATGCGTCAAAACAGCAGCGGCTATTTCTCTGTCGTATTACGAGTATTTAAGGTGCTGCTTTCAGTTTGCAAACGCTGCCAGATACGTTGCGGAGAAGCCGTTTGCTGAATGTCGAGCAACGCCGAGTCGACGTGCTGCAGGCGCATCTCCCATGCACCAGGTGTCCTTCAGTATGTGCAGAACAAAGGATAAACGATCCAAATATAACTGTCCCGGTACTCTGAATGTACGAGACCCTCTCTCCATTAAGTGTGAGTGATAACGGAGCCCCAGCTGTGCTTCTTTCTTCCTGCTCCCCCCTTCCTCACTCTACCCCAGTGGTCTTGACCCAGTTAAGACAATTCTGTGACTGATAACCAACACAGAGGTCATCAGACAAGCTTTGCTGAGGCAACAAATGAGCCGACTCCAGCAGCACTGCAAGGAGCATTACTTATGTATTTAGTATGCTGCATGGCCGAGCCCTGTGCTCACCGTCCACTATTTCCTCCCGTCTCCTGTCCATGATGTCATCTCCGCCCAACAAAGCGTCAGGAAACAATCTAGTTTTCACTCCCACTCGAATCCACCACCCGCGCACCCTCAGCCTCACTCCTTGCCAGAGAAGCGCTGAGCTACAGATCAAAACCTGCCCAATCTGCCTCCACTCTTGATTCCATCTTTTCTTTCATCCACGTCAAACTGAAAGGTTTAGATTAACGCCTGAATGTTCCCCCTCGTCAATTTTTGATGCGTTCTCGCCTCGTCTGTCATTTTGAGAACTGCAACTTGACTAAGGTGGAAACTAGGGATGCACGATATTATCGGCATGGTATCGGTATCGGACAATATTAGCGATAAAGTTAAATATCGGACATCGGCCATTCCATTAAAATAATTCACCCATACATAAAAGGCGCTGTTCATGTGTATATATATATATATATATATATATATATATATATATATATATATGTAGAGAGTTTTATATATAGACTGTATATAAAAGGCACTGTTTTTGTTTGACAATCCAGTGACGAGGATGCCTGCAGCGTCAGCACAACGTTATGACGTCACGTGTGCCGTTGAATTTAGATTGGTGAAAATGTACAAATTTTCACTGTAGTAAATGTCATGAATAAATTTGACAATAAACATAATCCAAGTTGAAGTGTTACATCATTTTCAGCCTCCTTTTTTGGCACCTGCATTTGGTAGCAGGCCAAATTGATAAAAAACAAACAAACAAACAAAAAAAAAACCCCATTCAGAATAATGTAGTATTTTAATTCCACATCAAAGAAAGCTATGTAGTTTCTGTCTAGAGAAAAAAAGAAAAAACAAATCTGTATCGGTTATCGGCCAAATAAGTTTTAACATATCGGCATACTGGATATCAGCTAAAAATCCAATCTCGTGCCTCCCTAGTAGAAACCTAAAACTGCTCCCGTCTGGCCTCGAAGAAAACTAGTTTCATGCTGAAGCACCCGTTATAAAGGCCTAGTGCCAAATATGCTTTTTACTATTATATCTTTAACAATTTCTTAATGAATTACTTTTGAAAAAGCTTGATTATATATAATTTATCCCAATCAGTAATCACAGTTTTAAAACTGAGTCAGTGGCAGCCTCGATTCAGACATAAATAGATCATTTTAAGACTCATTTAATCAAAGATTTCCACTCCTTATGTATTTTTGAAACATAAAACACAGCTGAGACAAGACACAAATCATCCAAAAATGCAGGAAAATATCAGATTTATCACTGCTCAGTTTGACTGATTCACCAGATGAATGACTCAAATAATTTTCAGCCACTAATAGGAATTCAAAAACAGACACTAGGGTCAGATGAGATTTTTCAAAAGGACACCAAAGTCCAGATACAAAAGTAGTCCAAATATTTCTTAAATAGCAGATGACAATAAGTTTTATTTTTGTTAATGGGTCAAAATAACATCAAACCTTACAGAATGTTTGCTACTTCAGGCACATCATAAAACTAATTTGAACATATATTTATAATTAAAATGGCATTTCATCAAAAATAAGCATTGCGTCATTTTAGGGTGACTATGTTGTTGTTAGGAAGCAAAAAAAAAAAACAATAGAAGGTGGCGAGTCTGAGCTCTTTAAACGTGATCCAACAATTTTCAGTCCGGTCATCTGGACAGTTTCTTTTTTTGTGCTGGAACGTTTCACCTTCCATCCAGAAGGCTTCATCAGTCAAGGAAACGCACGACGCAGAATTGATTCTTCCCCCAAACAGCTTACTCCAAAGTGGAACAAACCAGTTATGTTGGTGCTAAGATGGTCTCTTTGGCACGCCCCCTTCTCCAGTGCCGGCCCTTTCCCTCGTCGACATGCATGTCAAACCGGTTCAAAACCAACAAAGTCCATGCTCAATAATCCAGGTATACAATCCAACAATTTCCAATCAGATCATCTGGACAGTTTATTTTTTTAATTAAATGTGAATTTCTAATCTGGGATTCAGCAAGTGTCTATCTAGCCATAGTGCTTTACTTTTCCATTTTAAATAAATAGATTTAGACGTCAACTAAATGTTGACTGTTAGACCAAATCGTTTAGCCAAGTTGTCAAAGGACATATGAGGCCATCTAACAAGGTTGAGTCAAGTCCTCTGGATGATTTCTTCTTTGTTGAAACAGTTCGTCGTTAATCTTTTAATCCTTTTGAAGGCAAAATGTTTCAACAAAGACAAATTCATCAGAGGATCTGACTCAACCTTGTTGGATTCATCTACATGGATAAAGGAGCACGCATCCAGACCTTTGAGGCCATTTACAGTTTCAAGTAGAGATGTGACGTCGGATCGTTTGAACGGCTCTTTACAACCAACGATAAGAACCGAGTTGCAGGCAGTAAAGAGCCGACGCTGGTTTTATTTTATCCCTCCTCGTAACGTCTCCGTGTCTTCCTCCTTAATGACAGAGAAAATTGCTCCTCCTTTGCTTTTTCACTGAGACAAAGGAGAAGAGGCTAAGGGGAGGAGTGCAGCAGCTTCGGAGGGGAGGAGTTTTCCAGCTGGACAAAACGCGGTGGCACGACCCTGATGATGCACGTTGTACGTGATGACGTCACTGTTCGACTCTATGAAGCAAACAGATCTGTTGGATAAAAACATCCTCTGTTCATCTTACTTGAAGAAGCCACACTCTGGCAGGAGAAGCTTCTTAACTGGTTTTACTTGCAAGGGCACATTTTCACAACAGGTTACACAGATGTACAGAAGTTACACGCATGGAGCCCATTCATGAGAGTCTGCCACGGGCAGTGTGCGAGGCTTGTTTTTATAAGCTTATCAGCTCCTTGCACTGCCAGCTGTGCATGCAGTATCAAATCAGCTCCTCCTATTAACTCTCTCTAAGAGAGAAAATAACTGCTAACTCCAAAACATGGTTCATGGGCAGTTATTCTCAGCCATAGTAGTTAAAAACATCCATAAACCTTGACCAAAATTCCCCCGACAAGATTGTGAAGATGCTGTTCCCTTCAAAGCACCATATATCCCAGCTCTAGTTTCTACCCTCAAATGATCTGTGAACTGCCATACGTTGACACTTAACACACTCTGGTGTATAAATGAGATCTTTTTCTCATTGAACACACTTCCAAGAGATCATACTTCCTGAAAACATAAAGTAACGGGATAAGTAAATGGTAAGTGGACTGTACTTAAATAGTGTCTTTCTATCTTATCAAGATACTCAAAGCGCTTTACACCTGTGTCCTCATTTACCCATTCATACAGCACTCTACTAGATCTCTACAAAGATAATCAGTGCTTTAGATCACTTTCGTACACTGATGGGACACACATCGGAGGCAACGAGGGGTTCAGTGTCTTGCAGGGACACTTCGGCATATGACTGCTGGTGGAATCGAACCCCCAACTCTTGCACTGGAGTACGACTGCTCTAACCACTCAGCCACAGCCTGACAGTGAGATCACATCTGATCAGGACATTAGTTTGTCAGCCTTTAGAAGTCGTGCAAAGAGTTGCTCTTTTTGAACCGTGGGAACTAAGTTTCAACAGCTGCACTGCTGTCATCTGAAGCACTTTGAATTATCTCCTGTCTATGAAGTGGACTCAATGATTTGTTTTTTAACAGTGTGGTAGAAAACATCTAAACAAAAAACTATATTTTAATAAAGTTTCTTGAAGGAAATCAAAAGTCAAAGATTTGGAACAAAAGTTGGACGATTACAAGACTTGTGCATTATTTCACCTTCACAGTCTTACCAATAAGTTTTACAATTTGATGGATTTGTTGCACAATAATGGTGTTATACATGCCCCCCACCAAAAAAAATAAATAAAATAAAATTAGGTTTTAAGGAGTGTGAAAGTGTGTGCCACATGTTTGTGTGACAGAACTGTAGTTAGCGAGTGTGGCTGGCGGGGATGTGTTTTTTTACTTGACATTTCCAGGGATCAGCGAGGATCAATAGCAAAGGTCACAGTATCAATAACCTCTGACTTGTTGTGGCTCACAGAAGAGGAAGTCTTGCTCATGGCAATCCTGTTGACTGCCTAATGCCCTTACAATATTTTTTTCCATCTGTATCGATCGAGCACTGTGCCACGTTTTGTGGCAACCGGCAGCAGCAGACAGAAGATGTGAGCCTGACATCCTGCTTGTTCTGCCTGAAAATGGGAAAACGTTTTTTAGGATGAAAGCTTGGAGATTTCTCCTCACTAAATCCCAGCTGCCAACGCCAAGCATCTCTGACGTTTCCTTACTTCTGACAATGGAGACCGTTCTCTAAGCAAAAGCAGGTTTTTTTTTTTTTATCAGAGCATGTTTGTCATTTTTCTTGAGTGCAGCAGAGCATCCATCAGCACAAAGGCTTCACGTTCAGTAGTGGTGGGCGTTCTGCAGAAAGCAGAGCTGCCAGGTACTGTGAGCACAGTAAACCTTAGGGACTTGGCCATTATGAGGTCCATCATGCGCACTGAGGGGGCATTGTGCCCCTAGATTGTAAACAACAAATCGATAGCTCATTTGTCATTTGGTTTGGAAGGAAACAAGTTTTTTTTCGTGGGAGAGATCCACTTTTCCAATCCAAATGAACCAATCAATCTTGACTCTCTCCTGGGGCCTTGCTGCCAGCAAGCGGGGCAAAGAAAGCTCGCAAAAAGCACTCCGCCTCTCTTTTCTCACTCATTTCTTTCTTCACGTCTTATCTCGTCTCTTTGCTCGTCTCTTTTCCACTCTCGCTAATACTCGCTCGCACTCTCAAGCATCTCCCTGTCTGTTTTCTCTCCGAGTGCGTCTGTTTCTTCCGTCTTTCTACACCACCACCCACGTTTGCTTTCCCGTGGTGCATTTGTGATCCGAAAAGAAGGGAAGAGGAGAAGGAGCGGAGAGGAGAATGGGTTCCACTGTTCCGCACTGATGGTATTTTGTGTTTAAGTGGGGGGCAGAATGTTCCTGCCAGAGTGCCGCTGATGCTGAACGGGACTGGCAGGTGGATTATACCTTGCGCCGCTTTGTCCCTGGATAAATTTAAAGGCAGCCCAACAATTGGGCACCATGGGAGAATAGGTACAAGGGAGGTCTGGCTTTCCTTCACTCCCTCAATTATTGTTGCCCTCTTAGATTTCAAACCTTTGGTGGATATTTGTTTTTCTTTCCTTGTATTTCACAAGGTTCCCACTCATATTCACAAACACACACATTTAATTTTCTCTCTTATGCTCATAAATGTTACCACCGCCCTACGATATGAAACTACAGAAGAATCAGTTGTCTGCTTTGGTCCGAGCATCTGCTCGGCTATCTGGATAAGAGACTGTGGGGGCTGAAATCAAGAGACAGTAGGAAGATGAGAATGATGAGCAAAGATAAGCTGAAATACTCCGCGCTCCCCAGACAAACCAAGATCCAAAGATGTTTAAGAAACGCAACATCTTGTGGACAGCTATTTATCTATGCAAAACGAGAATCTTGTTTGAAGAAGCCGTATTATATTTGTAGTTTTTCTGTTTTCTTTAGTGTTATTCATTCGTCTTCTCATCAAAGAAGCTGCTGCTCCATAACAGCCTAAAAAACACCTCATCTGTTGAATGTTTAGATGTTTCTACAATGTCAAAATTCAGTCCAGGCACTACAGCGAAAAAGGTTTTTTGTTGGAAAGAAAAAACCTATATAATCCAGTCTGCTCTTGTGGTTTTCAACAGATAAAATGTACTGTCATGTGTCAGCAGATAAGATGCTGAACATCTACTGAACAATCACATCTCATCTTTTTAAAGAAGACAATTAAACATGCAAAGTAAATATAATTTGTGTAGCTAGATCATAGAAACACGAACTGCTGCAACTGTGGTATTGTTGCAGCACCCAGGCACTAATTATAAAACTGTGTCTATAACAGGTAGAAAAGAGGATGGTGGATGATTCACTGTGGGGTCAAGATAACCTACTCAGAGTAAATCATCTATGCAAGAGGCTTAGAAGTGGAAAAACTGACTGAAAAATCAAGAGCACAACCATCTGTTCCACTAGAACACATGGAAAACCAAACGAGGTGCAACAGGAAAAAAATGTACACGAGCCGTACAGGTTATGGCAGAAATATGTTAGACTGGTACAGGACATGTATGAGGACAGAAGGACATATATGAGGACAGCAGGACAGTGGTGAGATGTGCTGTAGGAGTGACGGATAGCTTCAAGGTGGAGGTGGGAGTGCATCAAGGATCGGCTCTGAGCCCCTTCTTGTTTGCTCTGGTGATGGACTGGCTTAACAGATGCGGTCAGGCAGGAATCTCCGTGGACTATGATGTTTGCAGATGACATTGTGATCTGTGGTGAGAACAGGGAACAGGTGGAAGAGAACTTGGAGAGGTGGAGGTATGCACTTGAAAGAACAGGAATGAAAGTCAGCTGTAGTAAGACAGAGTACATGTGTGTGAATGAGAGGGAGGCTGGTGCAACTGATTTATTCAAATGCTTTGTTTGTCAGGATTTTTATGTTCGATGTCATACGTAGCAACGAGTACCTTTAATGCGGATTCACAAAAAGTTTGAATGGCACTAGGGAAGTGTTCAGGTTTGTAATTGCTCTTAGTTCAGTTGTTTCCTGCCTTTAACACAGAACCAGGTTCTTAGAAGTGTTGCCCCATTTTGAAGTTTAAGGACCAGAGTTTAAAAACATCTCTATTTTGGAGAATTTGAAATCATATTTGTATCAAAACTTTTGTTCTATGGGAGACATTGTCTGTTCTCTGCTGAGTCAAAACTAAGGAGCAGTTTGTCAAGTAGATACCTTTAAACACGTATTTATCTTTGTGTAGCAACACTTGTATGCAGAAGATTTATACAGTTGTCCTTCATGCCCTTTGCTATGTCGTTTACACACACACATACGCTGTACTCTTCTCCTTCCCTCTCCATCTTTATCAGTCAGAGTGCGTCCTGCCTCTGGGGGCTTCCTCCCTGTGGGCTCGGTGTAACACTCCATTTTGACTTTGTCCTGTCTCAGGAGACGATCTCGTTTCCCACAGGAGTCACTCTGTGAATGCACATGTACCCGTTTGTATTGAAAAGGACATCCACCGAGACACACACACTGGGAGAGCTACCAAGTTTGTACAGACACACCACATCACCCGATGCCGTCGTTCTTCCTGTGTTTACATGCTTTCTCTATTTGATGTTCATTGTGAAAGAGAGGAAAGTGAGCACTAAAGGTGCAGATAATGGTTTAAAGTTTAACACACTATTGCATTTCATAAAATTCAAAGTGAACAAGTGATAAAATGCCATCATTATGACTCACATCTCTACATGAGTAATCATGAAGCAAGCCGCTCAACAAGCTAAACATTAAAATACCATTTTCAGACATATGTGGCTCACATTCATTCATTCAGCCTTTATTTATACAGGTTAATCCCATTGTTAATCACAGTTAATCCCATCCCATCACATAAGAGTGGCTATCCAACAGTATTGGATCCTCCTGGCCACAGCTGTCTACATTAACCTGAGCGGGCTTATAATGCAGAGTCAGAGCCAGAGCTTCTTTATTTGTCATTCGCATCACATGTGATGCATGTAGTGGAACGAAATTGTGTACACAGGGTCCCAGTTACATCAAACAACAGCAAAAAATATAAAGTGTAAAAAGAAACCGTAAATAAGGATCTGAGATGTAAACTAAGATATACGCTAAACGAACGCCCAACGGTACGATAAAAGATCTAAGATATATGGCAGTTACTAATAGTGTAAAACAATACACTGAACAGCAGCAGCACGATTCTCGTAAGTTCTGTTCGGCTATAATTTACACGCTTAATGCGAGCACTAACATAAACTAAACTAACATAAACTAGAATTTATTCATAGCATGCAACAAAAATACAGAAACAAGGCACCAAACGTGAAAAAGGAATAAATCTACAGCAGCATGGTCCTATTGGCAGAGTGGTTCTGATGACAGTGAGGTTATCTTAGCAACATGGTCCAGTTAGCAGCGTGATACTGTTAGCAACATGGTACTATTAGCAACATGGTCCTGTTAGCAGTGTGATACTGTTAGCAATGAGGTTTCTCTTAGCAACATGGTACTGTTAGCAACGTGGTCCAGTTAGCAGCATGATACTGTTAGCAATGAGGTTTCTCTTAGCAACATGGTCCTGTTAGTAACGCGGTCCTGTTAGCAGCATGATACTGTTAGCAATGAGGTTTCTCTTAGCAACATGGTACTGTTAGCAATATGGTCCTGTTAGCAGCATGATACTGTTTAGCAATGAGGTTTATCTTAGCAACATGGTACTGTTAGCAACATGGTCCTGTTAGCAGCATGATACTGTTTAGCAATGAGG
>NC_056519.1:6190042-6210222 GCF_014905685.2 Nematolebias whitei | reverse complement strand
ACATGGTACTGTTAGCAACATGGTCCTGTTAGCAGCATGATACTGTTAGCAACATGGTCCTGTTAGCAATGAGGTTTCGCTTAGCAACATGGTCCTGTTAGTAACGTGGTAATGTTAGCAGCGTGGTTCGGTTAGCAGCATGGTTCTGTTAGCAGCGTGGTTCTGTTAGCAGCGTGGTTCTGTTAGCAGCGTGGTTCGGTTAGCATCATTAGCAGGTCTTGTGGCGTACTTCTGACACTAACAGATCAATATAAATAAACTCCATTTATCAACACATTTTCCATCCTTTAGTTGACTTGTACAAGTAAAATCCATCAAATAGAGTGATTCTACAGTAAATTAGATTTGGAAAGACTAGAAAAATAATTTGGACAGTTTCATCCTGTCTGATGCGCATCCTCAAGGTTTAAATTCACACTTGAGTCTATGAAGGGAACAACCAGCCCACAAAACAAACAAAAAAGGTATTTCTCCAGGAATTTAGAGTAATAAGAGCTGAAGAAGATTTCAAAAAGCTCGACAACTTACGGAGCTACGTCACTACCAACTGATTAATTTGAAGGTTTTGTTGTTTTCCTTGACTTTCTTTTGCTAAGAAGTAAAAACCAGCTCATCAAAGATGAAACAGTTTGAGAGGCAGAAAATAAGATTTTAGCTGCAACAAGCTGATTCGTACAGTACAGAGCTGTTAGCTGAAAACTTGGCAAACAGTTGATCAACTGAAGGATGACGAACCACTCAGGTTTTTGCTGGATTTATTACAATTTTTTAAAGACAAGACTCTCAAATACTTCACATCTGCTGCAGGCATTCGGTTTTTATTCTTCCACTTGTCCACTTTTCTTATGTTTATAGTAGTCCCTCGTTTATCGCGGGGGATCCATGAAGCCCCACGATAAGTGAAAAACCGCTAGTAGTACAATATATATATATATATATATTTTTTTTTTAAGGCATTTTAAACACTTCCCACACTCTTACAATATTCTAAACAATGTTTCTAAACTCTAACATAGAATGTGCTCTCGGCCACGCCCACTTCGCTGCAGAGCGGAGATCTGAGACGCTGCGGGAGGAAGTTCCTCCTTCAGCTGTGGGCTGCACACAGGTGCAGCAGGTGCTAGATAATTTAAAACAATTTATTTAAAATAAAAATTCCATGCCGATTATGTGGCTCATCCATCAATCAGCCATTTGTGTGTCATGTTCAATCTTATTTTGAAAAACCGCGATAGAGCGAATCCGCGATAAATGAACCGCGAAGTAGCGAGGGACTACTGTATATAGATTTGAAATATTATAATATTAAAAAATCAAAATAAAAACTAATTAGGGTGCACTATATTCAACATTATTATTGGATTTTAGACTCTTTTTGTGTCAATCCCTGAAAGGTCAACACCATGCAGGATGGCATCTGAAGAAGTTCTCATGAAAATGAATCCAACTTTAGAACGAGTTTCATTTAATAATACTTAACAAGTCGGGAGTGCTCACCTCCCTCTGCTCCCCTCAACCCCCAACATGGACATGTAGCTCATAAATAACACACATTCTGTCACCATGCTAATGAGCTCATTAATATTAATGAGTGTAATTAGTGCTGATGATGAAAGGGTAGGTCCATTAACTTCATCCGGCACAGCTGGACTCCATATCATAAAATAAGATCTGTTTACTCAGACAAGTTTCTTGTTTTGTGTGAAACTGAAATTCAACACTTCTCATTAACAGCCATTTGTTTCTTCGAGGTGTTGATTGGCTAAAAAAAACCTGGGGAAGATGATCTTTAAAGGTTTTATTCAATATTCAGTATAAACGGTGGGATTGTACCATGTTTGTCATAAAAAAGTAGAAACCACATTGCAAGGATTAATTTGCCTATTAATAATAAACTCATACGTACGTCAGTAAATTTTATTCTCATTTCCTTCTTAGGATCTGTTATTATAGCTGACATCAATAAATATGTCTTACTTTACAAACTAGTGGAATTAGAATAATGATGCAGCTTTATAAGTAGTGGCCCCAGCGTTATTTTTTTAGAAGAATAGGTTTACTTCCTGGTGATTGTTGCTGTTAACCAATGCCTTCATGACACAAAGTCCTGCTTTTATACAACTCGGGGGCAAAACCGTCTCTGCAAACGAAATGACTGAATTAAAACTAAAAACATGGCTTTTCTCGACGGAATGCATTTCACCGACCACCGTCCATTCAAGCGTTAAGCAAATAAAAAAAACTGTTTCGTCTTTCTGGTCACAATTTGTAACCGACATTAGAGCTGGAGTCCATTACATCGGTGGCAGAGAAAAGGGCCCTCAGTAAGCTGCTGTCCATCATGGACAATGCTGACCATCCTCTGCACGGCGTCATCATGAAGCAGAGGAGCTCCTTCAGTGGTAGATGCTGTCCCAGCCCTGCTCGAGGCCAGATTCAGGAAGTCCTTTGTCCCTCAGGCCATCAGACTGTTCAACTCTTCCCCGTACAGTAAATAAAGAGCCTTGTACATCTGCGGCACCCTGGACACTTATGTATGGGTGTATATGTATATTTACATGTACATATGTATGTGTGTGTATATAATAATAATAATAATAATGTAATGGCATGTTTCCATACAATGGCGAAATGAGTCTCTGCATTTAACCCATCCACCACCAGGTGGTGCAGTGGGCAGCTATTGAAAGCGCCTGGGGGGCATTTTGGGGATGAGGTGTGCTGCCCAGAGACGCCACGTGATGTGCAGTGACTGGGGATCGAACCTGGGACTTTCGGGTCCCAAGCCGGCTGCCCTGCCTCTACACCATCTCGGCCCCCATATACAGTATGTATGTATGCTTAGATGTGTATGTATACATATACATGTAGCAGTACTCCCTACTACCATGTGCATATTTGTATTTTTCAAATTTGTGTATTCTGCATCTGCATTTCATATGTACTTTTTGTGTAATTGCAAATGCTACTGGATGCCTCAACCCCCCACCCCCCCGGATTGATTAATTATTTAATTAACTACATACCTACCAACCAACCAACCTACCTATCACAAACAGTCTTGTGCAATATTGCACAATGTGTTAATACTTTAAGTATGTGTTGAGGATGACTCTCAGCTACTACCAGCTTTAGCTCAATAACTGTGTTTTGTGGTGGCTAAAGTAGATTAGCTGTGGTGGCCATCTTCAACTGGGTTAATTCCACAATGTAATGAGTTGCAGAAAAAAAGTTTACAAGACAGTGGTGAGACCAGCTTTGTTGTACGGTCTGGAGACAGTGGCATGGACAAAAAGACAGGAGAAGAGATGGAAGTGGCAGAAATGAAGATGTTGAGGTTCTCCTTAGGAGTGACAAGGATGGAGAAGATTAGGAATGAGATCATCATACAGCACAAGTTGAACAACTGAGAGATAAAGTTAGAAAGACCAGACTGAGAAGGTTTGGACATGTCCAGAGGAGGGACAGAAGGATGTTAGAAATGCAGCTGCCAGGAAAAAGACAAAGAAGATAAATATGGATGCAGTTATAGAGGACATGGAGGTAGTCGGAGTGACAGAGGATGCAGAGGACAGGGTGAGATGGAGGAGGATGACTCGCTGTGGAGACCCCTGAAGAGGGAAAAGGCGAAAAAAGAAGAAGACGACAAAAATGCAACAGTTACTTTCTGAAAGTTTCTGGGAAATTTTTCTACAGGCTCATAACATTTGTCGCTCGTGCTACAGATTATCACCTTTCCCCTTGGGTAGTTGGCAAAAATTAGGAGGGTACTTTATTGTAAGGCTCGCAGATAACTGCTCTGTTGCTGTTTGCTTCATTTCACCCAAGTATGTTGTTTTACCTAAACACAGAGATAAAATGAATCAGTTTTCTGACAGGCAGATGTAAAGTTCTCCATGTGTGGAAGGGCTTCAACACAATAAGTATCCCATGACTCTTCTGTCAAAGTCATCACCCTAATTCACAGCGGTCACCAAAGGAGCAGAAAAACAGCTTTTGGCAACAATCCATTTTGGTTCCTAACCTTTTCAGACGGTCCTGCCTATAAACTTCTATATCCATGGTAAGTACTCACACAAAGTGTTGTTCTTGGGACTAAACCTCTGGCTTCGGTTTAAACTCAGACAGATTTGTGGGGTTGGCTTGCCTGCGGGTGTGAATGTAACACACAATCACCTGATGCGAGGCTTTACCTCGTCCTCCTCCATCTATCAACCGGGACATGCCCTCTGCTCCCTCCAATCAGTCTAGCCTGGTCCCATTACACTATAGTGTATCCAGTTTTCAGGGAAAATAAAAGGTAGCACTTTCCACTTTTGTGATCCGAGAGGAAGCAGTACCCAAGTTTTGGTAAAAAACTGCAACTTGGTATGAATTGAAAAATATTTTCACTTGGTTTTAGTACTGGTCTAATCTCTTACAAATAATTTCAATAATGATTGATGTAAACTATATAGGTTCAATGTGTAATAACTAGGCCCATCGGGATAAATTTTGCTGGGCGATTAATTGTCTCAGAAATTATTGCGATAAATGATAATATTGTTTGAAATATTAGTAATTATTGTCAAATTTAAGAAGAAATGTAGGTTAATTTGTGTGTAGTACCTTTTTTTGACCACTGGATGACAGTATAAGACTGTTTGAATCGAAGGATGGATAGTGAGGAAGCGAGCAGCGTGTGTCTTTAAGAAAAATGGGAGGGAGGTCCTTGACGTGACATGGGCTGTCTCTCTTTCTTGTTTTTCGGTTTTCAAAATGCCAGATGCTTGGTTTGTTTTGTGCACTTTAGCATAGCATTTTTCACACAAAGCTTTTAATTAAAAAAAAATCAGTACACAAGTTCTCAGCTTCTTTTTGCAGAGAAAAACAACTTTTTACACAAAGGCGCGGGTTTCAACCCTGAATATGGAGCTTCGACAAGACAGAGTTTTTTCCCAAGGTCAGCCTGTTAGCTTAGCTCGTAGCTTAGCTTCTCAGCTTAGCTGCTTTTAGCGATCCAAAAACGTGATTTTGGACGGTTAAAATGGTTTTTAAAAAGTAAAGAGAAATGGAGGGGTCAGTGAAAAGCACCGGAGCTGAGCCTTTAGTCATCCAGTGTCTTCAGTAAAAAGAGAGAGACAAGAAGAAACGATAAAGCCGATAAATGAAAATGAGGTCGATAATTTTATTTATAATGCGATTAATTGATTTATCGTTTATCGCGACAGGCCTTGTAATAACTGGATATTTACAAAACAATGGTCAATTTTGACTGCTGTATTAAAAACAAAGCTTCATAACTTTACCTTGACAACCCTTAAATCCTAATGGATACTGTTGGGCATCGGAACTGACTGCCTTTGAGTATTTTTTTAAATAGATAAACACAGTCTAATGCTCATCCCATTAGTAGCTGTAGATTTCCCAGGATGCAGTTTAGCATGCATTATTTTTGTCATAACCAAAGCCACGATGCACACGCCCTTCTGACATGTATTTATCCCATGATCCGTTTGTTTTCTTTTCTTCAGCGTCAATGGGCCGTGTGTTCAATCCATCCTTGGATAGCTTCCTTGCAGTTAGCATCTGTTGGCTAAGCTTCGTGTTTGTGTGGCCAAAAGTGCGCCTGGAGATTTCTGAACCCGACTAACAACAGAATGAAAAACTGAACGGAATTATTAGAATTAATCAAACACATGCAGATGGACACGAAGCATCATGTGGATTACTGCTTGGTTTGGAGCGCCAAGAGAGACCCATCAAATCAGGCAGTGTGTGCCAAAATGCTGGCCTGCTAACCATGGCTCTGCTTTCGGCAAAAAGCAAAGAACTAAAGAAGCAATGATACGTAAATATAACTTTAAATTTTAGGCATAATATGTAAAAAAAAAAAAAAAAAAAATTCTGTTTTATACATCTATTTAAAACCATGGACGTCAACCCTAAAACACAGAAAACGCATCTACTGTTATCAAAGTTGTGCGTTTAGCTTGATAAAAACAGGTTTACAAGAAAAAAATATTAAAGTTATGGTTCAGAAAGTACCGTAATTTCCAGACTATTGAGCGCACCTGAATATAAGCCATTAAACTTAAGAAGAATTTAAAAAACTGTACATACTTATATAGGCAGCACTTGTCTATAAGCCTCGGGTGTCCACGTTGTAACATGATATTTACACAGAAAGATTTTTTTAAACTTTATATATTATACACAAATAAGTACAGTAAATATATATTTTTTCTAAACAGTGCCTGTAACATGGCTGGTTAAAAATAAAAAATACAGTAGCCTCATCTTCCTCCTGCGCACTGCACCCTTGAGCTCGGAGTGCCATTTTAAATGTACAATTCACACTTATTTTGAGTGGCGGCACATACTTCGTTTTGCCCCCAATGGGGAGGAAAGCAGCGAACGGGGAGGGGGGGAAGAAGTTTGGACCAAGTTTCATTGATTCACTGTGACCTGTCAGATTTTTATTTATTCATTTGTTTATTTTACATTTATACAGGTAGTCTCATTGTAAAAGTAGTAGTGTATGCCAAAAGGCGGTATGAAGCTCCTTAGCCTATTAAAAATAAAAAAATAAATAAATTAGCTGCAGCATTGTATAAGCCGCATGTGAAAAAAGTCGCGGCTTATAGTCCAGAAATTACGGTATTGTATTACTCCAAAAGAAGCTTCAAAATAATGAGAATCCATTTCCAAGAGAAATTTATTTGACCAAGGTTTGAGGCGCTTGCTTTGAAAAGCTGTGTTGCCTTTAGCATCAAACTTTTCTACCTAGCTGAGAAGATGCTAATAATGCTAATGTTTAACCCTCCTGCTGTCCTTGGGTCAAAACCAGCCCTGAGGTCTCAGTTTGCCTCGGAGTCATTTTGACCCAAGGACAGCAGGAGGGTTGAAACCAGCATCTGTACGACAGATGTTGCAATGCTACCATTGAACAGATCTCTTTTCTAATATCTGGATTCTTCAATATCACATTTTGTTTTATAAGATTTTTCAAGTAAATAAAAAAAAAGACCTAGAATTTCACGAAGGAATGCAAATGACCCGACATCTTTCGTGCCACGGTTTTAAACCAAGATCATTTTATGTTGAGAAATATTGAAACTAAGGTTTTGTGTGAAGTGTAAGCACTCTCAGCTACTACCACGTCAAATTTGAGCTCAGTGAATTATAGACATTTTTGTGTTGCTAATGCAGATTAGCTGGGGTGGCCATCTTGGATTGGGGTGACTCCAAACGCAAAACAACTGCAGGTTAACCAATGACTCCTATCTTAAGTAGTTCAGGAAATATTTTACTAACAGACATCCTTTCACGACGATTCAATTATCACCTAATTTTCACCTTTTGGAGGTGGGGAATTACAAAAAAAAAAGTGCTTTTAATTGTTATTTGTTAGTTTTAAAGGGAACTGCTTTCTTGTTAAACTGGAAATTCAAGTTGATTTTGAAAATTTCATTTGCGCACAGAGACTACCAAAGCATGGGGACACTTCCGAGGGCACACAGCCAATTTGTGAGCCCTTTATGGAAACCATCTAAGTGAAGAAAACAACAAAAGGAGAATATAAATGTTATATCACACTTGGTGTTCTGCGAGGAGAGGAGGTAGAATCTGCTGCATCCCTCAACCCTGACGCCTGACAACGAGATACAAATACCTTGATTTTCTTGCTCCCAGAGTGGTTTATTAACACAAAAGGACACTTTGCAGGTAACTTAATCAGAAGAAGTGAGTCAGGGAATGAAAGCCAAAAAAAAAAAGGAGATGCAGAGAACGAGCGAGTGTCTGTGGGAAATGACAAAAATTCCAGCAAAGGGAGAAGGTGAGAGAATACACGACATTAGCCACCTGTGATTTATTTCTCCCTCTAGGTGAAGGAGACACCATTTATATTCATTTTCCTTTATTTTTATCGTAGATTCATCTTGCCTTCACACGCTTGTCACAGCCACGCTAATGTTATTTTGGCCGTGCGATGTCCCATAACTGGCTCTTATAAAAATTGCCCCCTTGCGACAGCAGGGAATGGCCCACATGGAGCGGGGGAGGTGCTCAATTCTAATTCATCAACTTTGTTTTTTGGTCATTTTTTGTTTTTCTTTACGGCAAGATTAAACGTTTCTCCTGGATACATTTGAAGGGTGGAGATAATAATGTCTGCCCTGCTGAGGGACAAACATTTACAAGTCTGCACACAGATTTTTGGCTGCGTGTGTATTCTTAACGACTTTTTTTTTTATTTTTTTTTACTCTTTACCGGCAAGGTGAACGAGTGGTGCACCAACCCAAGGACAAAGACAACGGTGAGCAGGATCCTCCTTGCAGGGCTTTGCAGAACAATTAGATCACACTGAAAGGTGACTGCGGTTGTGTCGCTGCAGAAACACACGAATGACCCTCGTTAGTAACAAAAAAGTAGATCAGTGTGATGTATTTTAAGAAAGCGAATGCACTTTTGGATTTTTTTAAAAGTGGATTTCTGTGAGAGGTTATGAGTAGTTAGTATGTTACCTGCAGAAGACCATGAGGGCATGCTCAGTTTGAACAAGCGGTAAATCAATGTCCCCCGTTGACGAAGGATTTGAATAGTGAATGCTTGTACCGTAATTTCTGGATTATAAACCGCTATTTTTTTCACACGCTTTGAACCTCGCGGCTTAAAAAATGCTGTGGCTAATTTATGGACTTCTGATTTTTTATTATTTGACTGGCTAACAAGCTTCATGTCGCCAAAACATTTAGCCTCGTCACACCGGAGCACTCGCATAGCTGCCCAATACACGTCTCTCTTGGGGGTGGGTCCTCATGACTCAAACTACCATACTTTTCAGGCTATAAGTCACATCTTTTTGTATAAATTAGCAAATCCTGCAACTTATAGTACTAATCGATTAATTTACGTTTTTTTCCCAATATTTATAAACCAATTTATGGCTGATTTGACGATTTCATTCATTCTGACATGGAAATTATTGAACACTACCATTTTCAGCCGCTAGAGGGCCCTCAACTAATATGGCAAGCTACGCGTCTCATTAATAGGTAAAAGTGGCTATTAATGAGACACTTGACTTGCCATACAGAAGCCACCTTCGTCTCGCTCCAGAACTCCTGGAGCCCAGGCGAAATGCAGCTGATTTGACCATTAAAGCGCATTTATTAAGGAAAAACAACAGAGACAACCTTTACTATAATGTCTAGCAAACAATTTTTTTTAAGTGTTGATCTTGTTAAGTTCTTGTCCTCCCGTGCACGTTCCCGCAGCCGCCATTTAGCAGCCAATCGATTTTTGGCATAACACGGCACACGTTTCTGGGTGGTCAACGGTGACGCATAATAGATGCGACATATACGGTGAAGCAATGCATTTATGGATTTTTCCACTTTATTAGACATAACTGGACCGATGCGACTTATATGGCGGTGTGACTTTTAAGGCGGAAAGTACGGTACCTGTATGAATAAAGGTAAAAAAAAATAAATCTGACAAATGAAATTACCAAAGGTCACAGTGGACCAATGAAACTTGGTTCCCCCCCCTCCCCTTTCTCACCTCCCCTCCTCGTTGTGCCCTCTCCTTGTGGTCACGGTACACATTTCATTAAAAGTTTAAAAAATCTTTCATTTTAACTATCTCATGCTATAACGTGGACATGCATCATATAGACAAATATGGCCTACATATATATATATATATATATATATATATATATATATATACACACACACACACACATATATATACAGTATACTATATACTATATATATATACCGTATATAAAGTCTCACTTATAGTATCTTTTGAACCTCTCCAGGTTCTGAAAAGTGCTTCACAATGTTTATTTTCATTCAACCTTTATTTATTCAGGTTAATTCCATTGAGCCTCGAGGACTCATTTGCACGAGACGCCTGTGTATCTTTCACCCGTTCACACACTCGTATTGTGCTTCGTCCGGTTTCTGTAAACAGCAATTTATGTTCTCACTCAGACACCAAGAGGCATGTCGCGGGCCAGTGATGGGGTTTAGGGTCTTTGAAACACTCCAGGGGCTGCGGATCAAACCCCTGAGCCTGTGATTGGAGGACAACCCTCCTATCGCTGGACCAAAGCCCCCCGTAAATCTGTTTTAATTAAAACGTCTCAGCTTTTAGAGCAACTGAATGTTATCAGTTAAAAATATACACTAGCGCATAAGAACTCTGAAAAACAGCAGCCCCCGTTCTATCGAAACAGCCAATCTGCACGAGTGAGGAATGAAAAGCATTTTGAAGAGTTAAATTTACTACGAAAAGAAAAGACCACACCTTTCTATAAACGTAACCAAGCCGATTTGGTGCTTACCGGTAAATATCACCACACAGGAAAAAGAAAAAGTAAAAACTGCTGCTGTTTTAAATGGAAATCAAAAAGATATAACAGTTTACAATCCTCCTAATTACCAAGGTGCTGCAGACTAATCGTTTTAGATTAGGCCTTCAAGTGGCTTTTTTTGTACATGAACCCTTTCATCAGCAAACGACCGTGCGCACCCATGAAATCAACCAGTTCCTCTAAAGGTTTAAATTCAAAAAGCGTGGTTTGAAGGAAACAGAACGTCCTAGATTTATTTGTTGTTTATTTGTCCTCAGAGGATCCTTGCTTCACCCATGCAGCGCAGTGCACCCAGCTGCACTGCAATCACAGGTGGGGTTGGAAACGGTGCACAGCAGCACGACCCATACATTATTAAATGAACCCATGTTCAGATGGGATTGCTACGCCGGCCAATAACGGGTAAATTACCAAAGACAAAACGTGGCAAACAGGAAAAGAGAGGGAAAGGGACATTGCATTAATGGACATCATTTCTTAAAATGGAGAGGAAACATGGAGTTGCACCTATCAGCGCACGACAGAGCGAGGATACGCGAGAGCAAGACGGAACACAACATCGACTACCTAATTATGCATTTTATCATTTCAGTCACAATAGAGTGCCTCCCATCTTTTGTTGCCCAGTGTGCTCCTGCAGCTGTTCCTCCGCCGCTTTAATGAGAAAGATAAAGAATAATCACAAGCGTGTTATATTTACATACACTGACCACCAAATTGCTTCCTGCTGCAGCCGGCGCACACATACACACACTTTTTCCCCAATCTCGCCTCGCCCGTATCGCCACCGCCCTTTCATATTTGAACCAACTACATGAGAAAAACGCATACTGGCAATTTATTTCGTCTTGTTTTTGTCCGTCATTAAAGCCCGTGTGTGCTGAACATGAGCCAGAATGAGCTTAATGGGATCACGCGAGGCTGTGGGTAATTGCTTCCACTCAGTTGTTGCTTGTGTTTCGACACTATAAAGACTGGCTCGATTGACCTCTCCTTTTCCTGCTTCTATTGACTTTTCCCTCACGTCCTCCGGCAGTCAAAGAAACCTCAGAGCCTCGGGTCCCCACAGAGCTAGAATACAGTGTTGCCGGTCCCTCGCATTGTGCCCATCCATACAATCACCACGGTTCTCCTCATTCCCTTTGAGGAAAGCGTGAAAAGTATCAGTAAGTGGGAGAGTGAGAGGGGGGGGCTCTGACAGCCATCGTATGGAACCAGCACCTCGTGAGTAATGGGGGTTAAAAAGGAAGAGGCTCCATCTTCCCCGGTGCCAGATGAGCTCGTGTTGGATCGGAGCAGGGAGCGAGGGAACGCTTACGGTCCCTTCTTGGCAGTCGGAGTCGGCGGCGGGACTCGCGAGCTGATTGGCCCACCTCTTCTGAGCTTCCATCAAGAACTGGCAGAGAAAGCAGCTTTCCAGTCCAAAACGTTTGCACGTTTCGTCGAGGTTGTCGCTCATTGACATTTTGACGAATGCAGAAAATTACTCCAAAGAAATCCGTCTTTACATACGGTCTCTCAGCGTTTGCCAGGAGGGGAAACACTTTTTTTACATCTGCGTGAGGCGTTAAGAGGTTGAAGCACTTTGCGGAGTCCTTGATGGTGTCTCACAGACTCAGAATGTAAATGTGATTTCATTCGGCTTCCTGAGGGGATTTAAGGATGGAAAAACTCAGCACTTAGTCCCACACAATGTTAAGATTTGTTTTGCTGCTTCCCCAAACTATTCTGCTAATTTTATTGTAGGTTTCTAACATAACCCAAACTAGAAAACATGCGTTTCCTGCAAAAATGCAGTGTGAATGCTCATTGCTGAAGAAGCAGCTGAAAAACTGCTGAAATTAGCTAAAAACATACTGAAATGTAGCTAAAACAGAATAGGCCTAAGTTAGCAGGAGAATGAAAAAGGAACAAAAAAAGCTGAAAAGTAGCTAAAAAGGCAGAAAGAAGCTTAAGCTACCAGAAGGAAGTGGAAAGAGCTGAAAGGAGATTTAAAAAAATGTTGAAGTAGCTGAAAAAGCTAAATTTAGCACAAAACAGCTCAAAAGTAGCTAAAATAGCAGAAAAAGCTGAAACAAGCTGAAATAAGCAGAAAGAAGTTAATTAGGCAGAAAGTAGCAAAAAATACAATGAAAAACTTGAATTTATCTGAAAAGAGCTGAAATTAGAAAAAATGCTAATAAAAGTAGCTGAAAAGGTAGAACAAGCTTAAATTAGCAGAAGAAAGCAGAAAGAACACAATTGCTGAAAGAAGCAGGAATGAGCACAAAAAAGTGGAAATTATCTGAAAAAAAGCTTAAATTGGCAAAATACAGCTGAAAAGTAGCTAAAAAAAAGCACAAAAAGCTTAAATTACAAGAATGAAGTGGAGCGACCACCTTTTTGCTGAATTAGGTTGAAAAAAGTTTAAATAAGTGCAAAAAAATCATGGAATTAGCTGAAAAAGCTAAATTTAGCATAAAACAGCTCAAAAGTAGCTGAAATAGCAGAAAAAGCTGAAACTAGCAAAAATAAGCTAAGGACAAGAAATGAGTTAATTAGGCTGAAAGTAGCAAAAATTAAAATGAAAAGCTTGAATTTATCTGAAAAGAGCTGAAATTAGCTAAAAAAAGTAGAAGAAGCTTAAATTAGCAGAAAAAAGCACAAAGAACATGTTTGCTGAAAGAAGCAGAAATGAGCACAAAAAAGTGTAAATTATCTGGAAAAAACTAAAATGGGCAAAAAAAACAGTTGAACAGTAGCTTAAAAAGCAGAAAGAAGCTTAATTTACAAGAAGTAAGCGGAGAGAGCACATTTTTAGTGAATTAGCTGAAAAAAGCTTAAATTAGTTAAAAAAAAACAGCTGTATAGTAGATGAAATAGTAGAAAAAACTGAAACTTGCAGAAATAAGCTGAAAGGAGCACAAAACAGCTGAAAAAACAGCTGAAAGTAGCTGAAAAAAGTTTAAATTTGCAGAAGGAATCTGAAAAAAGCTGAAGCCGAACAAAATGTGAAAGCGGAGCAGAAAAAGGTTGTAAACACATGTAAAGATTTGAAGGATGTAAAATGAGCTCAATTAATTTTCTACGAGGAAAAAAAACAACAGAAAAGACTAAATATTTCAAAAAGCTAAAGTTTCACCAATACCAAAAGTCATAGCAGGATTGTCCTGAAAGAGCTGAACGTTTTGATTTAAGATTTGTTGAAATAGCACAAAAATTGTGGAATGAGAAAGATGCTGAAAAACATACGGAAGAAAAATGGATGACAATAGTGTGAATGCTTCCTAAACGTTCACACAATGATAAAACAAGAAGTTCAAAGTGCTGCCTGCACTGCACAGTCTGCCCTGAGCAACTCCACTAATTAATTATTCTCCATGTTCTCAATCAGTAGCTAAAGGTTTTTAGTCAGCGTTGGTGCAACTTTAAGTAAAATACCGTTTAGCCTTTACCTTGTTTTAATCGAATTATTCATGCTCCCTGAGAAATCATGTAAAAGGCATGTCATATAATGTATTACTGTTATTACACAGTTATTACGGGTACGTGCTGTGGGCTGTAATGAGATCTTTCCATAACCTGTCAGAGCTGTGGTTTTCATTTATCACTATACACCTGTGGCCTTTTCACAGAATCTGAGGCCCAGTTTTACTCAAGTGATTAAATGTGAGAAACATTTAGGCACGAGTCTGGAAATGCGCAGGCTTCAACATTTACATGTGGGGTTATGCAGACGGGTAACAGCAAAAGTGTGGAATTAAAAGCAGGACTTCCATCTTTCATGCCAAGGTCATGTTGAAAAATGATGGCGTTACGGCCAGTTTGGTTAAAGCGTGCTAACATGTTAGCTCTTACAATACGTTGAGTTTCAAACCATGCGTTGTGACTTTTAGCTGATGAGTACAGCAAATTTTAAATCAGTAGCTGAAAATTGACCGAGTTATTTGCTTTTGTGTTTGCAAAGTCTGATTTGCCATGGCGTCCATCTTGAATCAGGGTAATCAGTTCTAGATGTCAAACTGAAGTTTACTTTCCTAATGTTTTACTAAAACCCATTTAGTAGCTTAAGAGACATTTCGCTAAACGAAGGTGATTCCAATGATTAACGGCAAATTTTTACAAACTAATCTCGCTTGATCTGTTGGTGTTTAGAGTGGGCAACATGTGGCCCAAGGGGACGATGTCCATCCATCCCCCAATACTCTGGTTTTCCTGATTGATTAATTATGCTGTTGTTATTTTCATATTTTGCCAAATTAATGTAAATGTTTGATGTTAAACTTTGATTCTGTAAATAAATGGCCGCATTCATTTTGATGCGTCAAAGATAAATAACGTCTCTCGTTACATTTCTGTTAAATTCAATGCACGCACGTTACACAGTTCAGAAAAATGAAGAACCCGTTTAATGTATGAATATATCTCAGCATCTGTTCATACTACATCTACTCTCCTCATCCGAGGAGCTTTCTCAACATTGAGAAAGCTCCTCGGATGAGGAGCGAAACGTCTTCTGTTACAAATAAAGTCCAGTTGTTTTTGTATTGAACGCTTTTTGAATTCATCATGTCCTGGATGACTGAGAATCTTCACCAGCAAGTGTTAATCTTGTTAAATTCTTGTTACAGTCCTCCCGTGCATGCTCCCATGGTCGCCATAAGGCAGCCAACCAATTTTTGGCACACCGGTCCACATTTCCGGGTTGTCAGTGGTGACACGTAACAAACGAGATGCATCAGTGGTGAAGCATAATAGATGTGACATATACAGCAAAGAGACTTATTTCTATTTTTTTCCACTTTATTAGACATATTTGGATTGATGTGACTTATACGGCGGTGCGACGTGTATGGCGGAAAATACGGTAATTCATATTGTATGTAACTATGAGACATTTTTTGTAAACTTACGGTCTAAAAATATCAGCATTGGGATTTTTCCTTTTCTTCTGTGTCACATTAAACAGAAACGATCAGAAAATAGTTTATTTTTCTATTAGTGAATGTATTCAAATGCGGACCAGAACAAGAATGCACATAAGATTAAATGTTGATTCGTGGAAAACCTCGAGTTAGAAACACCCATAAACACTGGCAGTGATTACAAACTAGATTTTGTCTATTTATGTTGGGGTGGAGTTTTTTTCTTTTCCAAAGTATACATTTGATTTATTTTATTGTACAGCAGCGTCTTATAATCTTAAAGCTACAGTTTAGGTAGCATACATTGTAGCAATCAGTGTTCAGACTCTAAGGAGAAGCTTTCATTCAGACGGATGATTTATCCACTACCCAGTCACGATGTCTCAGCAGTAGTTATGTCTACAGGCTCGCTCGACACCCTCGTCTTGCTGTAATTTGTGGCCCGGGCCCCGCGAGGGTCCATCGAAGCAGTAATTCTTCATTAATTGTTCTCCGCCCGTAGCCCCCGCGAACAGGCACAGCCCCTCGGATGTGCGTTCGCGGCGGGAGAACTTTTCTCGTCCAATTAGGCCAGCGAGGTTGAGGCGGTGAGAGCGCGGACCGTCAACCGCGACGGTGCCCGTGAGCAGACCTGCGGGAGCCGCCGAGGACAGGTGGCAGGCATTTAGGAAGGTCCGGATGGCTGCGTCCGTGTCCTCGCCACCCTCTGCTGCCAAGGGGAGGGTGGGGGTACGCAGATGAAGATGTAAAGAGAAAGAAGTGAAGAGTTGCAGAAAATGAGGGTCAAAGGGGAGACGCTGGCTTTTTGGATGTTTTCACACACGCTGATTTATTTCATCTGCGTGCCGATGACGGCTCGCCTGCGGAGTTTATTTCTGTTCGGGGGCAGTAGGTGGCAGGAGCAGGACATCAGGATAATTGGAGCCACTGAGGCTCGGTGCTTCCTCACTGCAAATCTCTGCCCTTGCACCATCCGAGCACGTTTCAATACATCCAACATCACACCCATCATATTCACCCACATGAACTGCCTATTTTATCTATTGATGTAAAACTTTTCCATTAGATTTAATTAGTTATTTATAAGCCTCGACTCCACCTTTCACCTCCTACATTTATCTATATGTATACATGAGGACCAGAAGGGCCTTGTAAAAGACGAGGTATGCTAGCTCCTGTAGATTTATAAGGCAGTGATGTCCGGATGAGTCTGACGGGCTCACTAAGTGATCAGCGCACTGGCCTTGCTTCCTGGAGAGCTCTGTGATACATCTGACATCAGACGGAGCACATGAAGGTAATCTACTGAGCCAGCATCCCTCTTCAGGAACACCTGGCACAAAACTGATCTTCAGGTGAGCCATTTGGCTTTAAATCAGCAGGAAAGGGAGCAAGAAATACATGTAGAGAGTTCCTATTTTTCATGATCTACAGTAAAGCCAGAATAAAAACAGTGAGTCACTGTTGCTAGGGTAACAACAGATTTTGGCGGAATAAAAGCAGACCATAATCGAAGCAGGAGAAACGATCGTATGGGACTAAATACATCCACAGATGTGACTCAAGCACCTCAGGGCAACTCCAGAGCCATTTTTCCCCATTCTTCTTTGTATTAATTACAATAAAACACAGAGGCCAACATGCACAACAATACACCATCCATAACCCCTGACGTTATCAGCATCTAAGGAGCTCCAGCACCTGGGTGCACTTCATTACAACGCGCCTGCAAATTTATGAATATGGTGTATGTTCAATGGGTTCCGGACAGACGGGGTCCGTGGATAATGCAGCTTCATTAACAGAACGTAATTGCTTGCCTGAAAGCACTTGGGCATCTGTGAGAGTTATATCATTAGGGAAATTAAATATTTACAGTTTGTAGGTGCGTGCTGCATTATTTCTGTACAACCAGATACACATCCGGAGGACGATTCCTCATATTTGGCCTCATTACCATTCACCAATAAATACTACTATAGTAGAGTCCAGTCATAGGTGGCAGCAGCTAGAGCAGGGAGGCCCAGATATCTCTTTCCACACTTCTTCCACCTCTTCTAGGAGGACTCCAAGGTGTTCCCAGGCCAGCAGAGACATTGTGTTTGGGGATTTTTGGTCAAAGGTTATGGAAGTTTTTGAACTGTAATGGCAGAGAATGCTAACTCTGCCCATGAGCCATATGTTGGGGTTAGTAGAAACTGGACGAGGAGCTGAGCGAGGCTGCAACGTGCAGCTGTCACTTCAAGGACACCTCCGAGTCTGTGAGCTCAGCTGAACTGATAAGTGTATAAAAACAAGCATCACACAATGCTTGTGGCAGATGCTCGTGATACGCGTACTTCCTGTATATCTGCGTTACCTGTCCTGAAAATCTGCCCTTGCGAGTAGATGCTGGTTAAAAAATCTGCTGTCGAGTGTGGCTCCTTTTGAGTAAATAAGATAAAGCGAGAATATTTTTCTCCATCACAGTCTCCAGTGTGTCCTGGGTCTTACCCAGGGTCCCCTCCCAGCTGACCATACCCGAAACATGTCCCTATAAGGCAAGTGGCTCCTTACTAAATGTCTGAACCAACCTAACGGCTCCTCTCAATGTGGAGGAGCAGCGGTTCTACTCTGAGTCTCCCCTGGATAACTGAACTTCTCACCCTATCTTTAAGGGAGAGTCCAGCTATAGTGGAGAAAACTCATTTCAACCGCCTGTATCCACGATCTTGTTCTTTCAGTCACTACCCAGAGTTCTTGACCGTAGGTGAGGGTAGGAACTTAGACTGACTGGTAAACAGAGAGCTGCTCCTTACAGCTCAGCTCCTTCTTCACCACAACTGACCGGCAAAGAGTCCACAATACTGTGGAATCTGCACAGATCCATCTGTCAATCTCACGCTCTATTCTTCCCTCACTAGTGAACAAAACCACGAGATACTTGAACTTGACTTGAGACGGAACCTCAGTCTTATCCCAGAGGGAAATCCACCCTTTTCGAATGAGGACATAGCCTCAGAGTTGTAGGTTCTGATTCTCATCCTGTCCATTAAGAGCACATTATCAGCAAACAGCAAAGGAATACGGAGATCAACAACCTAGTTCGTAAAAGTTATGAACAGAATCAGTTGTTACCAACTCTATTCATAGCTGTCATGGGCAAAGAAATCTACTCTCTTAGTTTACAAAAGACAGTCAATTCAACATTTAACTCTTGTTTTTTTATACAATACTGCAGTTTTACTTTTAGACCAAATTTAGACCAATTTTTGCCAAAACGTCTAACTTTTTTAGAGGTCTCCTACGTGTGTTTTCATTCAAGAAAGCCTTGTAGGTGGAAAAACATCCATAGGAACTAATGTGTATAGAAACAGATCTCTCCAGCAGGTAGCTGAGAGTTGATTCATCCCGTTGAAATTTATCACGATATTAGACATGTTTTGGCTCTTTCTCATTGTTGGCAGTTGAAACAAGCAGGACTGTGTTTATGGGATTTGAAGTGTATTTTTGGAACCAGAATGTGGGTCGGTTTAAATCCCACGTACTACCCCGTACACTGTCATGGTGTCACATGAGCTTCCTTGGAAACATGAACTAAACGTGTTAGAAAAATGGGAATTAGAAAAAAGAGCCTCAAGGTAAGAACTACAAGAACCAACAGCTGATAAAAATATCTGAACTTTTTTATTTTAAGGTCAATGTCCTGTCACTGAGGGGCTGGACTTAAAACTTGTACTAGAACCAGTTTATGTGAACTCCGTTTCCTTTCTGACTTACACTTCCAGGTTCTTTTTTGTTTTCAAACCTTTAGAAGCTGTCCAGGACCACAGACCTGCAAGAGCTCAGCATCTAGATAAGAGCAGCAGATCATTTGGAACCAGAGACTAACAGAAAGATGGATCAGATAGAATTGATCATTTTGAAATTTTGACCTGTGAGGGTCCATATCTGGACCATTTTGACCAGTTTGTTGTGATGTAATGAAGCAGAGCGTCTCGTTCCTGCTGTGGTCGACTCTGGATGAGGTTCATGTTCTCACCTGAGGGCTGTAACAAAATAATTGTTACTCCCTTCACCTATTAGCGGTTTCATTTTGCGGTGGATAAATTTACCGTACGAGTGTGCGAGTCATCATTAAATGAAAATAAAAAGGGCAATTTTTTAAGAAAAGTGTGAAAAATGGATTTGCCTTATTGAGGAATTCAGCAGGGAGGAGGCCACAAAACAACATAATGCAAGGTTAATAGATGGGAAACGCACTGTAACAGAGCACGACACTTTGCATTATTTTTATGCTAATGTGCACCTTTCGTCAGCTTTTTCACCCTACGGGGAAAACACGGGCGTTCTTTGTATTATATTTCTGCTTGTCGGCCTGGAAAAACACAAGTCTGGTGTTTGTGTGCGAGTGTGCACAACTTCACAAAGAAGTTGTTTTGATCCTAGTCCCTCTGGAGGAGAGCTGTGAAGGAATTTCAAGAAATTTACACCCCCCCAAAATAAAAAGAAAAAAAGTATTTATGTATATTTATGATAAAACAGTGCTTATTCTCCCTTACATGGACTTACCTGTTATGTTGCTTAAATAATGTTCAAGGGAAAAACGAACATTAATTTTATTCTTATTATATAATTTTCTTTAAAACTGTTGTCCGAACAGAAACAACTACAAAAAGAGGAAACTTACAATAAAAAGCTAAATATTTGCAGTATATGTTAAAAAAGTAGTCCAAACAACGTAAAATACCAATGGTCAGCACTGGAAATGCACAAAATTCTCTCTCTCTCTCCCTCATATTATATATATATATATATATATATATATATATATATATATATATATATATATATATATATATACACACATACATATATATATATATATATATATACACATACATATATATATATATATATATATATA
>NC_056519.1:6159221-6189642 GCF_014905685.2 Nematolebias whitei | reverse complement strand
ATATATATATATATATACACATACATATATATATATATACACATACATATATATATATATATATACACATACATATATATATATATACACATACATATATATATACATATATATACACATACACATATATATATATATATATATATGTATGTGTATATATATATACATATACATATACACACACAGAGTATATTGCTTCAAAACCATATTCTATATTCTCATTTTTGTAATGTCTGTGGTGTAATAGTTAAATTCCTGCTTGAAAAGTATTTTCTCATCTCTCATTATTCTAATTAGCCCACGTCTCAAATACAATGTCAAATATATTTTAAATAAAGTTTTAAATTAGGATCTTGTGCAATCTGGTAGTTTTAAGAGTACGTGTTAGGGATGACTCTCAGCCACTACCACGTCAAATTTTAGCTCAATGTCAAGATTTTTTGTATTTGTTGAAGTTACGATTATTATGACTATTATATTTTATGGATGTATAGCCAATGTACATGATTAATTTTAGAGTTTCAAAAATATGTGTTCAGTGGCTTAAGATATATTTTGCTAACACACACTTTAATTTATCTAACAGTACGGTAAATACAGCTAAATGTGCGTTTTTCTTCCTTTGATTGATCTAAAACTATAGGGGAGTGGTGGTGCAGAGGTTAGACAAGGTGGGCCTGTGATTGGAAGGTCGCAGGTTTGCCTCCCCGTACCGACAACATCAAAAAACGTGGGTGAAAAAAGTGAGGCACCTACACCTACCTCCACCCTCATTTGCCCCACTCTGTGCCCTTGAGCAAGGCCCTTAACCCCCGCCATCTGCTCCCCCAAGCACCCTATAAACAGCTCTCTGCTCCACACAGAGGGCTGTGGTAGCTCAGTGGTCTGCGGTTGCGTCAGGACGGACATCCGGCGTAAAAGTAATTGCCACGTCTTGATGCGAGTTAGTTCACGGTGGCGACCACTGAGGAAGGGAGCAGCCGAAAGAAGAAAAATATCTAAAACTATGCTTTTCATGCAATTTGTCACATTTTTTACATTCGACATTAACAGGAGGAATTTGTAAATAAAACAAATTCCCAAAGACAACAAGTTGCTGAGTTTCAGAGTGGATTCAGACCTCATTTCTATGTACAAATAAATATTTCTCTGCTTGCTCACCAATTTGATTTTTAAAACTGTAAATATACAGTTTACCAGAAACAGTTCTAACTGGAATACACATCAGTCTGAGAATTTCAACAGATGTAATAAAACGTTACTTTTTGGTTTATTGGTCCAACTTATGACTGAACATCTTGGTGAAACAATGAAGATGGTCTTAATGAAAAGTGTCGCTAACAACAAAGTGAATAAGAAAATGCGGCTGCAACAAAAGCAAAGAGATTTTGAGCATTTGGTGTCCTGGGTGTGACCGGTGTATAAAAAGCATGGCGTGATAAGTGTCCCGCTCCAGTTAGGAGGCTACAGCTTGTAAACCAGCACACCCAAGGAGAAACATCTCACCTCAGGCTGCCATCCCCATCTGCTTGCCCTCTCCCCCTGCGACAAGGCCATAGACCATGGCCATCAGTCTTAAGTGTGTGTGCACGTGTGTGTGTGTGTTAAACAGAAACAAAAAAGGCCCAAAACAGAGAAAACCAAGCATGGAGTGCCCTTACAAGTTCACAGTCAACCCCCTCTGGAACGTGTCTCCATAGCTACGAACATGCTAATAGATTATAGAACATATCAGTAACACATCATCACATTCTCTAGGACTCAAAAATATGTTTTTCCGTCCTAAAATTAAACTTTCACTTTTTTTTTTTACTTCCAACAGTTTAAATCTTATTGTTGTCCACGTTTGGATTGCGCAGCACTAAATCAGAGCCTATAGAAGAAAATCTCATCTGTAGCTCAGAGGATTAAACTGCAGAATCTGAACTGTCAAAGTAAAATAAATACAATTTAAGATGCATTAATCAAAAATAACATTTCTTGTTTTGATTGCATCTTCAAACATAAAATGCAACTTCCTGTTTTTGAGATCTGAAATTCCACAAAACAGCTAAGCTGATATTGCACGTGGCACGTATTGGTAAATCCTAAAATCCTGTATTAGTTATTAGTTTCAGCGTTTTTGCAAGAGACCAATTAAGTAAACACTCCTTTTACAAAAAAGGAAAAAAATAATCCTGAAACTTTTTTTCTGCATTGATGGGATTTATCAGAAACAAACCCAGTCAGATTCTTCTATGCTGCACTTCCTGTTTACAACTAGCCACTCGCTCAAATTACAAAAATAGGGACGTGCACGACACACAACACAGTCGGAAAAGGGTGGATTGCGCTCTTCGGGTTGAGTGTGAGGTTCTGCCTCAGGTGGAGGAGTTCAAGTATCTCCGGATTTTGTTCATGAGTGGGGGAAGAATGGAGTGGGAGATTGACAGATGGATTGGTGCAGCGTCTGCAGTATTGCAGACTCTGTGCCGGTCCTTTGTGGTGAAGAGGGAGCTGAGCTGTAAGGCGAAGCTCTCCGTTTACCGGTCAGACTACATTCCTACCCTCACCTACGGTCACAAGCTCTGTGTAGTGACCGAAGGAATGAGATTGTGGATACAGGAGGTTGAAATGTTTCCTCTGCAGGGTAGCTGGACTCTCCTTTAGATATGGGGTGAGAAGTTCAGTAATCCGGGAGAGACTCGGAGTAGAACCGCTGCTCTTCCACACCAAGAGGAGCCAATTGAGGTGGTTCGGGCATCTGGTAAGGAAGCTTCCTTGCTAGGGAGGTGTTTCGGGCATGTCCGACTGAGAGAAAATCCCGGGGAAGCCCCAGGATACATCGAAGAGACCATGTCTCTCGGTTGACCTGGGAATGCCTTGGGGTCTTCCCAGAAGAGCTGGAAGAGGTGGTTGTGGAAAGAGATGTCTGGGCCTCCCTGCTCAAGCTGCCGCTCCCACAACCTGACTTCAGAACAAGCAAAAGACAATGTATGTATGTATGTATGTATGGATGGATGGATAGAATGTGTACAACAGGTGAAACAACACAACTTCGCACATGGTCAATCTAAACTGTCTAAGCTCGAGAGTGGCGAGTATAAATCAAGTGTTTCACCTCTGAGCCAACAAAGGAGGTAGTCACAGAGCCAAGCTAGCAAGTATGTGTGGCATGAGGAGCAGTGCTCCAATCTAACCAACAGAGTTGCTGTTACTCACTAGTTCTGCAATGCTGACTTTAGTTAAGCACATTCAACCTGACTCGGCTATCTTGAGTGGTGACTTTAAACAACCACATGTGCCACAAAGTGATGCTCGTTTTAACAACCATATTGCAAAACCACCTCTATCAGATCCACCTGTAACACGCTCCTTCAAGTGTGTCTGACACTTGGCAGCTAACACAAGTAGGGGACTCTGTTCCACTGCATCTCTTGCTCTCATCCTAGTACAAATTGAGATCAGCTCTCCTAAAAGGCAACTTGCATAGATGTGAAAAGACTCAAGAGCATAAAATAGTGCAAGAAGTACAAGATGTATTCATCCAACAGTAGGCTGCAACGCAGGCTTCAAATAGGTAGAGCCAAGGCACATAGAGGGGAGAGGAAATGTGGACCAAAAGAGACCAAAGTCTGAGTGTGAGTGGATAAAAGCAGCAAACAAAAACTAGAAATAAGAAAGGGAGTAAAATATACAACTGGAAAGAGACAGCAGTTCTTGTGTCTTTTTTTTTCTAATCTAGTCCCCTTATCACGTCGACAGCACATCTTCCATTTTCTCTTCAAAGCAATAAACACACACAAAGCACCTGGAAGGTGGGAAATGCACAACAACAAAGAATGACTCTTCAGCACTGCCTGTGTTTTCATTATCGGGTGCGGTGTGAGACGGTTGATGGAGCTGCGGATTATCTGGCACGCTCTGGATGACCGATGCGAACAGCATCTGAAGCATGAAGGACACCGATCATGTCAGCCGAGGCAAAGGCACATTACAACTGAGAGCAGACCTCAAGGACTCCAGTAGATTAAAACTGATTGAAATTCCATTTGTGGCATTTGATGTGTTTTCTCTCGCTCTCTTTCCTTCTCTGTCAGGTCTCTTCCCCTCTCCAGCACCTCCTCCCTGTTTAAAAGTCTCCACGCTGAGAGGAGTCTGCCCCTGAATAAACAAATAAGATTGCGTTTGTGGAGCCAAGTGTCTGAGCACTGCACTGCAACAATATGAAGCTGTGGGGTTCTGTACTATGAACAGCAACGAAAGGTGCGTTTGTGTGCCTGGTATGGATGGAAATCTGTGTGACTGAGATGATGGCAACTGAAATAGATACCCGTTTGTTCCTGAAGGGCCCAAAACAAAATTCAGTCACACTAGCGCACACTTTAAGTAAAATACCCATAGTTGCGCTCTATGGAAATCATTTTAGACGACCAGAAAATGGACAAAACATTTATTGACTATCATAAAGTGTAAAAAGTTGCCATGTAATTTGCGTCATAATAATTAATGTAATGTGGGGTACAATGCACTGATTGAAAGAAGGCGCCGCCTTTTGGACCTTTTTATGTCTGAGTGCAAAAATGTTTATGTCATTTCTCCAACCCATTACTCCACCATTACACCTACAGTAGTGGTGTCAAATACTTTATTTGTACATGTGGATTCTGAAACATGCTTTTAGGTATGTGTCCCCATCAGGAAACACAGTCAGTTCACCTAGCTGTGGATGTGACAACCTGCTAACCAACTGATCCAAGTTCATCATAGATATATGCATACGCCGTGGAAGTCAGAATTAGTAGAAATTAGGTTAACACATTTAATTTTAATCAATATTTCAGATTATGGAGGGACTAAACAGAGATCAGAGAACCAGATAAATCCTTGGTAGGTGAAATCTTATAAGACTGTCCCAGAATTAATGAATGACTGGGCGTGAACTCACTTTCTAAAATACAAATTCAAGCAGAAATCCTGAAATGCACTATATAAGCTTTATTCAGACATCAAGAGAAAGAACAGTTAAGCAATAAATGACAGGATGTAAAACAGATGGACAAAGTCTCATGTTTCAAACATTAAGCCTATTTAAAAGGGTTTAAACTTGCATTCTGACCGATGAACAGTAGGGGGCGACAACAAAAATAAGCTAGTTTTGAAAAAACTAAACGTAAGCTGCAATAAATTAGTGTTACAGTGAATTTTCTTTTACCTCAATACTAATTTATTTATGTTTATTTAGAAAATTATTATCCATTTAACCGTGAAACAAATGCTCAAGAACAATGTTTCAGTCCCGGGCTTTCTTGAGATTGCTTTAGATTGTTTAAACCATCCAAAGAGTTAAACCAAGATCATTCTTCACATACAAAACAATTGATTAAATCTAGGGCAGGGCAATATGGCCAAAACTTTTATCACGATATATTTCTTAATTTCGATCGATAACGATATAATTCCGATATCGATATAAACAATATAAAAGCCTCAGAAAAATTGTACAAAATGTACAAATAAATTAATGTTCACTTTTTGTTTGTATTTAGCCTTCAAAAATTATTGAAATCACCGTCAAATAAACATAAAACTCTCAACTTTGCCAATATTAATAGTTTAAACTTTAAACAACATAACCCTAACCCACGCAGCAAACTGGGTTTCTCTTTTGATACAGCTGGGGGGTGTTGTTTCAGGGACACGTTGGCTCAAACTTTTATTGTGCTTCATCTTCCAACTCTCAGCACATTCTATCGAGTGGAAACGTGGAACAAGTTCGATGTGTTCCCACTGCTTGTTGGAACGACTCTCCGGCACATTTTGCAGCACACTAAAACCTGTGGTTTATCGGATCGTCGATAGCCAAACCACTTCCACACCACCAAATTAGTCTTTCCTCTCTTATCAATTATGTCCTCTGCTTTCTCTTCACTTGTGAAGCTTGTTGAGTCACATTCTGACGGTCATGGGCACTCATGTTGAAGCAAAACTTACAGAGCAATGGAGTTTAGCCTAGCCTAGCCTGCTACCTCTAACGCCTTCTGGACTCGAGCTCTGCGTAACATCTACGTCACCACGCACTTACGTAGTTGTGTCATGGCTTTTTCTGTTCGGGTTGAAACTGAAGCGGCCGCTTCAACTTGAACAGAAAAACAAATGCGTCAGTGAAATGCTGTAATCATATCGAAATATCGAAAATGTGCTTAAATCTCATATCACTGGTTATTGAATAAAAATATAGTGTGATATATATCGATATCGAATTATTGTCCAGCCCTAATTTAACCTATCCAAGTACCTCCATGCATATAAACAACTAATCAATTCAGTACGGTTAACTAATTTACCCACACCATACAGTGGTGTGGAACTGGTATGACTGGGTCAACAGAGCAGTGAGGACACATCCTCAAACCAGAGCTCTAACTGTGAGAGCACAGATGAATACCAGACAAAACAAGACATTCAGAGTTACAGTGCACTGTTGGTGTAGCTCTGTAATAGAGTCGTTTATTCTGCCCTCACCTGAGCGCACAACACCACCCCCCCTTCCACGGTTGGAGGCCACATCATGAAAGAGCGACAGCCTGCCTCCAGGGCACTCAGATAAAATACAGAAGATATCATAAAAATGGTAGTATGCTGTCATCATGGTCGTTTTACCTGTGTTAAGCTTTTTCAAGGAAAAAGGTAACGATAGAAAACCAAAAATGTGCTATAAGCTTCTTTTTTTTTTTTTAATCAGCAGGATAACAATCATTTATAATTGCTTTGACTAATTTTTATTGTGCATTAGAGATAGTGTTATCCTTTAGGTTGTTTTAAACTTAAGAGAATAAATGTATCTAAAAGAATGGATTATTGAACACAGTTGGCTGCTTTTATTTGACTAACTCGTTAATTCAGATGTAAACAAAACTGAACAGCATGAAATCTTGATTAGTTACTGATTTCTTATCATAAAACATCAAGACAGAAACACTTTCTTCTCCTTTCATTCATGCTTTCCTTAAAAAAATCCTAAATGAATAACTTATCAAACAATTGATTTCCTAACCGAGTTGCAATAAAAACACACGAGGATACAGTGAAAAACACAACAACTCTCCCAGTAATGGTGTCACTATCCCAGGAAATATAATCCCATGCGCTGGTGTGGGATTTAAAAACTCCCCTGCAGCAACTTTTTTTTGCAACGACTCAACTGTAAATAGATTTGGTGCAGGTCTTACTGACATAAACCCAGCCTTGTGATCCACTTTGCTCCACGCTGAAGGTTTATCCAGAGCAAACCGCCTCTAAAAACAGCCAAGCCTTCCGGTAGCTGCCCGTTTATGCAGCTGTGGGTTCGTACACTGAATTTCCTCAAAGTGCTTCAAAGCCAACACATGGAGGACAGCAGCCGAGGCCGCCTCAGGAACATCATGTTCATGTCTGAGTCATTTCAGTGAAGCTGCTCGCCGGCTACTCAAACACTAAGAGGCCCCTTAAACAAAGCAAGCAAAGCCAGAATCTACCCCCCCACCCCCACTTACCATCCACACAGGCGGGTCTGGCTCTTGTAGTTCCGGCGATCTGGCCCTTCTTACAGGCGCAGCGGGCCGTCTGCCTGGCGATGGTCCGTCGTGGCTGGCTGCTGTCCCTGTCCAACGTCACAATCTCACATGTCCCGGCTGCCAGCTGGCCTGGAAGAGACACGACAGGACGCGAGGTCAGAAAGACGCAGACAGACAGAACGACTCCGTTAAACACAGAATCGAGCTCAAGATTAAAATAATAAAAAAAAACTCAATCAGCCGGACTCGGTGTCAACGTCAACGCCACAGAGCAGCAGTTCCCATCGTGTTTCTGCATCGATACAAGATAAAAACATCTCACTGTACTGGAAGGTGTTCGTGACCGTTTTAATGGTTAAGAATCCAGAAAATATCACTGGAGGTCAGATTCTCACGTTATCCTTAACGAGGTCATCACTGTTGTCTTTCACTGAAGGAAAATGAACGATTTATTCTTTTAAAGTGACCGTCATCACTTTTACCTCCAGGATTTAAACGTTTAAGATTTACTGCTTGTTCCATTCATCATATGTGTTGGATGGATGGATGAAGGAAATAAAGAAAGAAAGGAGGAAAGAAAAAGGAAATAAAGAAGAATGAAATAAAGAAATGAAGGAAAGAAAGAAGGAAAGAAATATGGAAATAAAGAAATAAACAAAAGAAAGAAAGAAAGAAAGGAAAAAAGAAAAAAGGAAATAAAGAAGGAAATAATGAAATAAAGAAATGAAGGAAAGTAGGAAATAAAGAAATAAATAAAGTAGGAAATAAAGAAGGAAAGAAGGAAGTAAAGAATGAAAGACAAAGGAAATAAAGAAGGAAATAAAGTTAAAAAAGAAGGACAGAAATAAAGAAATAAACGAAAGAAAGAAAGAAAGAAAGAAAGGAAAAAAGAAAAAGGAAATAATGAAATAAAAAAAATTAAGGAAAGAAAGAAGGACAGAAATGTGGAAATAAAGAAATAAATGAAATAAAGAAGGAAAGTAGGAAATAAAGAAAGAAATAAAGTAGGAAATAAAGAAGGAAAGACAAAGGAAATAAAGAAGGAAATAAAGTTAAAAAGAAGGACAGAAGTATGGAAATAAAAAAATAAACAAAATAAAGTAGGAAATAAATGAAATAAAAAAGGAATGTAGGAAATAAAGAATAAAAGGAAAGAAAGAAATAAAGGAAAGAAGGAAATAAAGAAATAAAAAGGAAATAAAGTAGAAAATAAAGAAAGCAATAAAGTAGGAAATAAAGGAATGAAGGAAATAAAAAAAATGAAGAAATAAAGAAGGAAATAACGTAGGAAGTAAAGGAAAGAAAGAAGGAAATAAAAGTAGGATAGAAAGAACGTATAAAGGAAACGAAGGAAAAAAATAAAGACAGACAGGAAGAGCATTTACTTTGTGAGATGAATAAACTCAACAGACACAAAAAACTGCGTCAAAATTTAAGTTGTAGAGAAAAAACAAGTAAATAAAACGAGATTTTGAGTACGGAGATCATCCACGTTTTATCAGTCAGGGACCACAAAGACTAGAGTTGGGGGTTCAAATCCAGTTATTGGATGCATCATAACGTGACCATGGACATACATGGGTCTGGGATTCTTTTGGCTTCTGAGCTGAAGGAGCAAGAACCTGGACAAGAACCACACCATGTGCAAGCTGTGCAGAACCTAACAAACATTTTGGAACCACGAGCAGTGAAATCGTATTAAACGTTTCCAGCTGAAAGAGACCGATCAGCAGCTGGTGGGAGCTGCCTCTGCTAAGCAGAAGACCGTCGGGGCGAGGGAGATGAAGCGAGTTCCAACATCCAACTTTTACTGCAAAACATCTGCTTCACTCATCTCGAACAGAGGCTTTCATGCAGCTGTTTGTTGTATTTACATTTTATTAAAGTCCAAAACCGTTTTGTTTTATACAAGAGCTGCTGAGTCAGCATTCATTCTGTTGTTTTTCTGTTTAGCTTGTCTCAGTATGTTCTCAGCTTAACGTTCAGCTCTGCTTCAGCTTCTTTGTGCAAATTTAAACATTTTGTCAGATTTTTTTTAGCTAATTTCAGCTGTTTTGTGCTCCTTTTAGATTATTTCTGCTAACTACAACATTTTTGTGCTTCGTCTAATTTATTTCTGCTAATTTCTGCTTGTTATGCTCCTTTCAGCTTTTTTCATCTTTTTTTTTAAACCATTTCAGCTACTATATAGCTGTTTTATGCTAATTTAAGCTTTTTCAGCTAATTCCACTTTTTTTTTTGTGTGCTCATTTTAACTTTTTCCAGCCAAATTCAACTAAAATGTGCTCTCTCCACATCATTTTTGCAAATTCAGCTTTCTTCTGTTTTTTTTTTTTAGCTACTTTTCAACTGTTCTTTCCTAATTTCAGCTTTTTTCAGATCATTTCTACTTTTTTTGCTAACTTCTGCTTATTTCAACCTAATGGGGCAAACATGTTCTTTTTGCTTTGGCTAATTTAAACTTGTTCTACCTTTTTAGCAAACTTTTTATAATTTATCTAATTTCAGCTGTTTTCAGATTAATTCAAGTTTTTCTTAGTTATTCCTGCTACTTTCACACTAATGAGCTTCTTTCTGTTAATTTCAGCTTGTTATGATCCTTTAAGCTTTTTTCAGCTTGTTTCAGTTTTTCTGCTATTTCAGATACTATTTAGCTGTTTTATGTGAATTTTAGCTTTATCAGCTAATTGCACATTTTTTAGCTCATTTCAGCTCTACTTCCTTCTCATACGTTAAGCTTCTTTCTGTCTTTTCGGCTATGTTTTAGATTTTTTTTTTTGTGTGTGCTAATTTTAGCTTCTTTTTTAAATTTAGCTAATTTCCTAATTTTTGTGCTCATTTCAGCTCATTTAAACCTAATTCAGCAAACGTGTTCTTTCTGCTTTTTTCTGCTAATTTAGTCTTGTTCTTTCATTTCAGCATGTTCTTTAGCTAAGTTCAGCTGTTTTTCAGCAAGCTCTTCAGCAATAATCATTCACACTGCATTTCTGAGGGAAATGCAATTTATCTAGTTTATATTTAGTTTGAGATATTTTCATTAATTATGATTAACCCTTTCACTTAGTTATTCAAATTGAGTCGACAGTCATTCATTTAGATGAAAGCTGTGTTTTGATAAAAGCTAACATTTTTATTGAATGATTATTACTTTAAATATACTTTAATGTGTTTAATAAAAGATCTTGGAAGTCAACATCTTCTGGGTCATTACCAATACTTTGCTTTAAATGTATCAAGCAGTTTCACCGCCGGAGCAGAGAGATGCATCAAGGTCTTTTTTCCCCCCTCTGTTCTCTTGAATACCAACCAGCCGTGTTCACAGTCAGCTGCATGTGTGGAGACTTTAAAAGACAATCGTAAATAAATTAGAGTTCAATTCCAGCCTCCTAAACACTCACCACAAGCTATTTCCCATAAAGGGCCACACGCAATCAGCACACCTCTTCCAAAGTAATGTAGCCATTAGCCATGAGAGAAACACATGAATACTGATGAAGTTTGTAATTGCTGCCAAGCCCCACCATCTTACTTCATGTATTCAATCAGGTGACCTTTGGTCCCGTAGCTGGGCCCTTGCTGCTCACATATTAACCTTTTGTCTGTGTGTGAAAGCCCTCGGGTGCCATCCTTGGGAGGCTTATCAGGATCTAATTGTGATTGGCAAGAGGATGGAAGCTGTGATTAAATGTGGACTGGAGTCCCGGACACTTGGGTGGCTGGCTTAATGAACTGAGCTGTGAGGGGTCACCCTCGGGGTAATGGGGATCTATCAGGATTCATCCGCAGAGAAGCACCTGCGGGGACCACGACCAAGCTGAGGAACAGACCCAATCAAATAATCAGCTTTTAAAATGGCTTTCGTGGAACGAGTCCATCAAACCTTGGTGGGAAAAACTACTAAAAGCTCTTCTGTTGCAACGAGAATTTTCCAAAGTTCGTCTTCGTGTTTAAAAAGCATCGTTTTAGTGTCTATCGGTCACCCAGCTCACCGATCAGTGAGTTAAAATGAACTTTGTGAGACAATAGTTCAATATATTCCATAACATATCCACAAACGTAGCCTTTTTGTTCTAATTTACCTAAAAATCAACATCTTATGATTGTCCACCATCCAAAAACAAAGAGTGAATGGTCTTCCTGAGACCGACTGTTAACCAAAATATAATTCACTGGTCAAAAAACTTCAATGAAACCTGCAGACAGTAATTATATTTACAGCAACTGAGGGTCAACCCAATTTTACTGTAAATTCACCTTCAAAAATATGAAAATGACCATAAGCCTCTTAATTTTACAGATACTGACCTAAACGTTGGTGTTGTAGCTGACAGTGATCCCCAAGGCCTTTTAGTTGGAAGACAAGTACCATTGACCTATTGATCTATTGACCAGACATTATCTGATGTATTATTTAAACTAACTTGGTATAATATGAGGAAATCTGGAGTGGCAGATGTTAGACTGATCCAGGGCATGTATGAGGACAGCAGGACAGTGGTGAGATGTGCTGTATGAGTGACAGATAGCTTCAAGGTGGAGAAGGGAGTGCATCAAGGATCTGCTCTGAGCCCCTTCTTGTTTGCTCTGGTGATGGACCGACTAACAGATGCGGTCAGGCAAGAATCCCCGTGGACTATGATGTTTGCAGATGACATTGTGATCTGTGGTGAGAACAGGGAACAAGTGGAAGAGAATTTGGAGAGGTGGCGGTATGCACTTGAAAGAAGAGGAATGAAAGTCAGCCGTAGTAAGACAGAGTACATGTGTGTGAGTGAGGGGGAGGCCAGTGGAACAGTGAGGCTACAAGGAGCAGAGGTCACAAAGGTGCAGGACTTCATGGACTTGGGGTCCACTGTCCAGGAAAATGGGGAATGTGGTAAAGAGGTGAAGAAGAGAGTCCAGGAAGTGGATAGAGACAAGTTTCAGGTGTGATTTGTGACAAAAGGGTGTCAGCAAAGGTCAAAGGAAAAGCTTACAAGACAGTTGTGAGACCAGTAATTTTGTATGGTCTGGAGACAGAGACGTGGACAAAAAGACAGGAGACAGAACTGGAAGTAGAAGAAATGAAGATGTTGAGGTTCTCCTTAGGAGTGACAAGGATGGATAAGATTAGGAATGAGATCATCAGAGGTACAGCACAGGTTGAACAACTGGGAGATAAAGTTAGAGAGACCAGACTGAGATGGTTTGGACATGTCCAGAGGAGGGACAGTGGGTATACTGGTAGAAGGATGTTAGAAATGCAGCTGCCTAGAACAAGACAAATATATGGATGCAGTTAGAGAGGACATGGAGGTAGTTGGTGAGGACAGAGTGAGATGGAGGAGGATGACTCGCTGTGGAGACCCTGACGAGGGAAAAGCCAAAAGAAGAAGATTACTCGAACCCCTTTCCTTCCCTCCCATGTATAAATCCTTCGTCCTCTGGGTGATGCAGGATAACTCAGCCTTTGTGCAGACGATCCAAAGCGACGCTGTTTCCTCCTTCCTGCTCTGGACCTCTTCCATGGAGACAAAGTCGACAGACTGTTTGGATGTCTTATGTAATCTCACAGATCGCTGCGGTGCCGACACACTATGTGTGAAGTCAACAAGCTCAAAGACTTTGGCTGATTAGACGTCGCAATTCTCAGTTGTTCTTCTGTCTTGTGTTGTTGGAGCTCATTAACGGGCTTGGTTTCATCAAACACTGGCCTGGTTTTTCCTTCTTACTGTAGCTCCCAGAAGTCTGCATTGATTAGTTCTGCATGTTTGTTGCCTTCATTAGTGCTGAACATGTTTTAAATATATGATAATCTGCTAATCCTAAACCCAGCACGAAAATACAAAATTACTGACTGTAGCAGAAAACAGGACCCAAATGCAGTAATATAAGAACAAACAGGTGATTTACTCACTAAAACTGAGGAGATGTGACTCCAGGCAGAAACAAATAAAAGTCCTCTGAATTAAAAAAAGACAAACATAAAACTTTATCAATCCAAAATGTATCACTTGGGCCACACAGGAGGAATGTTTACAGTAAGACAGGAGCTGATGGGACACAGCTGGAAACAGTGAAGCCAATCAACTGCACTACAGAGGAAGTCATCCAAGAATAAACAAAGACCTTCAAAATAAAACAGGAAGTAATGCTCGAAGCGCTGATTTTAAATCAACCAGAAAAATAATTTCAGAAGAAGGAAAAAAATAGTTATAGGACAAATAATTTAAGTTTTAACCCCATGAGAAAAGGATATGTATGGTTCTTAGTTGAACTATTTTAAAATAGCTCCAATACACAGCTCAAAGAAAATGCTAATGATAGCACACTAAACCGCCATGTTTGTGTTTTTATTAGCTAGATTCATGGTTTAGCGGTGTCTAAGTTTATTTAGGTGGCAATAATAAAAAAAAGCTCCTTAGTTTTTTTAAATACAGCAGACAAAGTAATACATTAAAGGGATAGTTCGGCTGTTATAAACGTTATGAACAATTTAGGGCTGCTGGGAAATGAAAAAAGCTAATAATTATTTTTAGGGATGCACGATATTATCGGCATGGTATCGGTATCGGCCGACATTAGCGTTAAAGTTAAATATCGGAAATTGGCCATTCCGTCAAAAATAACTCACCGATATAAAAGGTGCTGTTTCTATGACAACCCAGTGAGAAGGATGCCTGCAGCGCCAGCACAACGTGATGACGTCGAGCAAAAATCCAGTATCGTGCACCTTTAATTATTTTCATCGATACGGACTTTTAATTAGAAAACATTGTTTGTTTTGCCTTTAAAGAACATTTGATTGGCTCAAATGTGAAGTTTGCCTCGCTAAGTTCCTTTGAGCTTTCCCGTAAAATAAAGTATTTATTCAAATATGTGCTGTTGTATAAAATAATCTCAACTAAATAAAATAATTGCGAATGTCTATTATAATAAAGGGCTCTATTAAATCTGTTTTTTCCCCCAAATTGTATTTTTCTATGATGAAACATTTCATCAACATAAAATATACTGTGTTTCACCTGAACATCTGCAGTTTGTTTTTAAGCTAATTCTGAACATGTCTGTAATGAGGTCAAAGTTCACTTCTCCTGGCTCTTACAATAATATCTTACCTGTTGTAGATAGCTCTTTAAAGAACCTCAGTTCAGACTGGATGACGAGATAAAAACTAATACGATTGAAGCCAAGACCAAAGTGGAATGCTGCCATTTAAAAAGTCAAACATCCTAAATTTCACTGCAGTTCTATTCAATGCTACTGACTTGGAAAGTTCCAGAAGCTTCGCCCTAGGTGCTAGCTCTGGTAAAAGAAACTAAGACGCTAGCTCACATGCAAATACCCTTATAATTCTACAAATGTAACTGTCTAGTGCTAAAGCAGGGGTCTGCAACCTGCGGATCCGGAGTCACACGTGGCTCTTTGGTCCCTCTGCAGTGACTCTTTGAAGCTTTGACCAAAACTGACATCAAACTGAATTTTATAGGATGTTACGCCCAAAAACAAAAAAGGACAAGTTTTCGCATTTTCCTGTAATTTCCTTTGGAAATAAGTGGATACTAGTACTAATACACAGAGTAAATTATACTCAATTTAACTTTGTTTTATTTCTTAAAAGTAGGATACTCAATTTTTCCACAGTTTAAAAAAAAAAAAAAAAACATAAGCCTGCACAGTTCATTGTTTTAGTTTTTAAAATATTGGCAAAATTGTTTCTGTTTTTTTTTTTTCTTTACATGAATCTAGTCTTCTGTGATGGACTTGCAACCTGGATATGGGCACCAGTGACCCCCTGCAACCTGAAACAGAAGAAACAGGTAAAGATAATGGATGGATGGATAAATGAATAGAAGAATGGATAAATGGATGGATGAATAAATACATGGATGGATGGATAGATGGATGGATGGATAAATAGATGGATGGAATGATGGATGGATGGATGGATGGATGGATGGATGAATAAATAGATGGATGATAAATTGATGGATGGATGGATGAATGGATGGATGGATGGATGGATGGATGGATGGAAGGATAAATAGATGGATGGATGGGTGGGTGGATGGATAAATTGATGGATGAATGGATGGATGGATAAATGGATGGATGGATGAATAGATGGATGGATGGATGGATGGATAGATGGATGGATGGATGATAGATGGATAGATAAAGGTGGGATGGATGAAGGATGGGTGGATAAAATGATGGATGGATGGATAAATGCCTGGATGGATGGATGGATGGATAAATGATGGATGGGTAGATGAATGGATGGATGGGTAAATGGATGGATTGGTGGATAAAATGATGGATGGATGGATAAATGGATGGATGGATGGATGGATAAATGGATAAATGGATGGAAAAGTAGATGGATGGATGGATGGATGGATGGATAAATGATGGATGGATAAATGATGGATGGGTGGATAAAATGATGGATGGATGGATAAATGATGGATGGATGGATGATAGATAAATGGATGAAGTGATGGATGGATGGATAAATGGATGAAGTGATGGATGGATGGATAAATGGATGGATGGATAAATGGATGGAAAAATAGATGGATGGATGGATAAATGGATGGATGGATGGATGGATAAATGATGGATGGGTAAATGGATGGATGGATGGATAAATGGATGGATGGGTAAATGGATGGATGGGTGGATAAAATGATGGATGGATGGAATCCAGTCTTATTTTGTCTTAAAATGTAAAAGTATGAATAAATGTTAAAAATCATTAGATGGTTTCAGTTTTATAATTTCACACCTACTGGCCAGAAAATCCCCCTCTAACAAACCTAAAGTGGCCCATGGGCCACCAGTTGATAATGACAGTTGTAGCAGGTTTTGCACATCTGGACACGTTCTGAAGATGGGAGTTGTTTTAAAGCAGCAGCAGTGGACTTTGGTCTGGACCACGCTTGGGCAAGACTTTACCTCTTCAGTCCCGTCAGACCTGAACTGTACTTCTCAACGCTGACTCTGTCCAACTACATATCTACAACAGGTAAGACGATTACTCCACAGAACCCCACTTCTTTCTGTTTCAGTAAAATCAAACCATAACGTTTCGCTAAGAGTCGCAAACTAAAGGAAAGGAGTAAAAGTTAGACGGAGCCATTTTTTTTTGGAAACTCAGTCAAAAGTGAGGCAGGCACCTGATGGATCTGCAACATTTCCCAGTGTGTGAGGAAACTTTACGACTAACTGGGCTTAGTCACCCAATATTACGAGAACTTATTTTCCTCTTTTCAAACACAAATTGCTTGAAGCATCCCCATGGCTCAGCCTCCAGAGCACAGTGCCAACACAGCAACCAAAGAGGAAAAAAAACCCACCAGCGCATATTCCTCTTTCTGATTGCCTCACATGGAATCATTACACAGCTGCAGACTCCACTCAGGTTCGGCCTTTTCAAAACAGCTTGACTGCAAATCAGATCAAACACAAATTTCTGCTCTGCATTAAAACTGAGCCGAGCTGGTCATTAACGACTTTTGTGCACGCAAAGATGCAGCACGTCGTCCAATTCCTCCACAGCCGTCTTGTGAATAAGTTGGACGATGAAGAAAGGGAACGGTAATCCCGTTTTCTGGAAAGGCTTCACGAATCGTGGGAAAAAGTCTACAACTGGCAGGCGTCCTCAAACTCAGCCGAAGCTTGTGATTTATCATCACCCTTATCGTCTTCTGTCGCTGAGCGGTTGTCAGCTTGGCTGGCCAAATGGCTGATTAAAATGTATGTGTGGCCACCCTGGAGTGAAATGAAAGCTCCGACTGAGGCAGGAGACAGATTTGTGTGGCAGAGCGTATGGCCTCGTACCACGTAATGTTACCGAGTGATTTACCAGTTCTTAGCGCTGTGCGACGGTCCTGCCATGCACTGTACGACGTTCTGACAAACGCCCAGCGCAGATCCAAAGCAGAGAGTCGAGACGCGCGTTCTTCTTTATTGAATCGTTTCCTGTTGAAGTATAGAGGCAAGTACTTTTCAACTCAGTTTAAAATCAATTATTCCTCAAAGAAAAGTTTATTGCGCAAACGGTGAAAAATAATATTCTTCTCAATCTTAAGGAGTATTGTGAACAGGCGTGTCGCAGTAAATAATAAATCAATTAATCGCCTGATAAATGAAAATTATCAACCTCATTTTCATTTATCGGCTTTATCGTATCTTCGTGTTTCTCTCTTTCTACTGAAGACACTGGATGACAACTCCGGTGCTTTTCACCGTCCCCTCCCTCTCTCTTTTCTCTTTAAAATCGGTTTTAACGATCCAAAATTGCATTTTTGGATCGTTAAAAGCAGCTAAGCTGAGAAGCTAAGCTACGAGCTACGCTAACTAACAGGCCGAGCTCTGAGAAAAAAAAAAACATCCGTCTTGTCGAAGCTCCAAAATTCATGGTTGAAACCCGTGCCTTCGTGTAAAACATCGTTTTTCTCTGCAAAAAGAAGCTGAGAACTTGTTTAATGATTTTTATTAAAAGCTTTGTGCGACAAATGCTATGCTAAAGAGCTCAAACCACATGAGCGTCCCATGCCTCCCTCCAATTTTTTAAAAGAGACACACTGCTCACTCCCTCACTATCCATCCTTTGGTTCAAACAGTCTTATACTGCCATCCGGTGGTCAAAAAAATTACAACACTAAACCAAAATTTCTTCTTAAATTTGATAATTACTAATTATTGTCCATTTTCAAACAATATTATCGTTTATCGCAATAATTTCTGAGACAATTATTCGCCCAGCAAAATTTGTTATCGTGACAGGACTAGTTGTGAGTATTGAAGTGAATTACTCTCGGCTACTACCATGTGATACATTGAAATTTATTTCAAAGAGGACTTGGTTCAGTTTAGATAAACGGTGAATAAAAATCCACCAAAGTTAAATCAGGGCCTGTGGACGGCTTCTTTGTGTTGAAACGTTTCGTCCTTCATCCAAAGGACTTCATCAGTCCGTGGAGCCACAACAAACTCAGACCCATAAGTGGCTTATTCACGTAGTGGGCCAACCAGTTTTCTGGTGATAAGATGGTTTCTGGGGTTCGCCTTCTCCCCCGTCGACTCCTCTGAGGCAGCCATGGGCAAAGTGGTTCAGCCACTTATGAGACTGAGTTTTGTTGTTGCTCCTCGGACTGAAGAAGTCCTTTGGATGAAAAACCAAACATTTATACAAGAAGAAATCATCCAGAGGATCTGACTTAACTCTGTTGGATTTTTTACCTGGATTATTGAGCGTGAACTTAGGTGATTTGAACCACTTTAGCAACGACTGCATCAGAGGAGTCAACGGGGGAGAGGGCGAACTTCAGAACCAGCTTATCTCCATCAAAATACACCATATTATGTTACGTTACTGTTTAGTGTATATCTTAGATCCTTGTATACTGTTTCCTATTTAATACATCATATTTTTGGTATTTTTGAGTGTAACTGGGACCTTGAGTACACAATTTCATTCCACCTCATGTACCACATATGATGCGAATGACAACAAAGAACCTTAAACCTCAAACTGGTTGGCCCACTATGTGCGTAAGCTACTTATGGGACTGAGTTTGTTGTGGCTCCTCGGACTGATGAAGTCCTTTGGATGAAATATGGAACGTTTCAATACAAAGAAACCATTCAGAGGACCTGACTTAACTTGGTTGGATTTTTTTAAACTTGGATTATAGAGCATGAACTTTGATGAGGTGAATGAAAATAGTTGTTGTGACATAAAACACAAATTCATTGTTAAAAATGTTTACAACAGTTTTACAGGTTAAAATGACTTTTTGTGTCAGGATTTTCCTGTTACGTGTTATTTATCTGTGATCGACTTGCTGAGCTGTTCTGATAAACGTCTGTGATCGATTGGTCATGTCTGGTGGGCTTGAAGGAGGAGGAGCTCTGACAAGGCTTCATTCCCGCTACAGCTGCCTGAAAAAAAGCATCGTGTCAAACTTTTACTCTTATTATCCGCAACAACCAAACCAAACTTTAACTCAATATCTATAAAAGTGATATTTTTTCTTTCTTATGTTTGCTGGTATGGATTAGCTGTGGTGGCCATCTTGCATTTGGTTGTCTCTAAATGTTAATGAGTTGTAGGTGTATAGCCAGTGACTACTTTGCAAGAGTTTTCTAAAAATATGTCCACTTTGCTAACAGACCACCTCCTTCTTCGGCAGCAAGCAATAAATGTAAGCTTTTCTTTGCTGCCATCCAAACGAAGCAAACTGCTTCGTAGCGTCTCAGCCTGCTGAATCTAATGCTTAGACGTTTATAAAATGTGTGATTTAAGCTGAAGTGGAGAGGTAAGCATGGTTTTATTTGCACTTTTGAGCATTTACAGTGAGCCGGAGTCATGCTGGGACTGCACGCTGGGCTAGACAAGGAGCAACAATTTCCCAAAGTATCTGTGAGTGCCCTTTTAAATCAAGCCCAAACATGCAATCTGACTTGAAATTTACTTGAGCGTCCTTACCAGGGTGGTTTTTAATTAGTTTCAGTTTTACTGTAATGCTGTTGGCAGGCTGCATAAGAACAATGGACAAAAATAAGCACAGGATGTTTGCAACAGCACATGGTTCCAAAGCGCTAAAATAAATGGATTTTACTTTAATTAGACGTATTTACTTACTGTCTACAACAATGGATGCACAACTATTAGGAAATAAACAAGATGCAAGCATGAGAGAAACTATTCATTCTAGGATGAAAGAAGATGGACCCATTAACATTGCGGAACAAAATAAAAAAAATGCTGTTTGTTTTTCTCTAACAGAAAAGTTGGATTATGAAGTTAAAAAAAAAAAAAAAAGCCAAATGAACAGGCAGACATCAGGTTGGAACATCACAGCTCACACTGAAACAAACAAATTTGCAGGAATCAGCATAAATGCATGTATTTATAATGCAAGGGAAACTGCCAATTTAAAGGTCTGGTCCTTTTTTAAGTGACGGTCTGTTAAATAATTCTTAATTTTTAATACCTTATTACCTAACCACTTTGGTAACAGCTGTAGTTTTAAATGTGCTTTATAAATAGAGTTGACTTGACTATTAGTCGTGCCATCAGACACAGAGCATAGAGAACAGGGCAGACGTTTGTTTTTCAGGCTTAAAAAGCAACGCTCTTGGAATAAAATCCATCAGTGATTCATGAGGTGTATTATATAAAGAACAAACAAATAAAAGTTAATATAGAGCAGCTTTAGAAAACATTGTTCATCTTTAGCTAAAGTTCATCAGGTGTGAATGGAAAGGTGATGTGCGATCAAGTTGGTAGACAAGATTTATTGCTCCATCTCTTCAGTTTATCCGCAGTTACCCTCCGCTCCTCTCTTCACAAGTTATACCTGCAACTAATAGTTAATTTTAGATAGGTTTGACTCCACTCACTTCTCATCTTATCGGTTCTTCTCAGGCCCATTGCGGTCCTTAATAGTTCCAAAAAAAGTTGAATTTTGGGCATGAATTTTATGGTTTTATCTCGGCCTAGCTTTTACCATATTTTTCGGATGATAATGTGCACTTAAGATCCTTTAATTTTCTCAAAAATCAACAGTGAGCCTTGGAATCTGGTGCACCATATTTATCAATTCTGGTTGTGCTTACTGACCTCGAACCAGTTTTATGTGGTTATTGTGAATGGGTTGAATAATGTTTGACTTGTCTGACTGTTCTGCTTAACGCACCTTATAATCCGGTGCGTCTTATGTATGAAAACAGACCCTTTCATTGATTTTGCTCCTTATAATCCGGTGCACCTTATAGTCCAAAAAATACAGTAAGTTCTGGTGTAGCCATGCTGTGCCATCATCTCCAATATCTCTCGGTTACTGTGATCATTTCTTGTGGCGCCACCCATCATGATGAGTGTTCTGAAGTGGAGTTTGCAGTTTTGCTGGGTGGGTCGTCCAGTGACGTAGCTCCGCTGGCCAATCAAAGGCTGCGTACGTGAAAATGGTCACATCAGAGCAGTTGGCTTGGAACCACAAACACGGTGGTCCCATAAACCGAGCTGATTGGAAGGACAGTCCCTTAACTGGTGCAGAACTGATGGAGTTGAGACTGTGGCAAAGCGCCATAAAGAGTTACCATTACTTCAAAAACCTAATTGGGTTTTTTTAACTAACGAACAGCTTGTTTAATTGGCACACACTAAAGAGATAAACAGTGTTTCCAAAAGAAATAAATCATGTAAACAGAGATTTTTAGGACAATCTTTAGCTACTTCACGCAGGAGAAAGTCACCAATATAAGGTACATTCTGTCAGCTTATGTTTACCTCTGCACTTTTTAGGTATGAGATATTACTAAAAAGTTTGTATTTTAGTAATTGGTTAATAAACCTGGCGTGAGCTCAAACAAAAGAACAGCTGCAGTGAAACCTGCTGAGACCAACAGTGGAGATATTCTGTTTAGATCCATTTGGAGCAGAGGGGACCAGAACAGAAGTGTGTACTCTGAGGGTTTCTAAACTGCTAAAACATAAAGTCTATGCTTGCATGCCCAGTTCTACATGTTCAACCCACAGCATCCGGATTCCAACATGGAGGCTCGTTAGCAAGAAATAAAAAAATGCTACTTTTCTTTTATTGTACATGTATGACAAAAATACCAGCATGCTTTTTTTTTTTTTACTTCATGAGAGGTTTTATTAAAAAGTTCAATTGATCTTAGACAAAATCAAGCTCATAGTGCTCATAAAGACCATAAGCTAAAAAAACAGAGAAAGTAGGGCTATTAAGACACTTTTTAATCCTTTTTTGACTTCTGACAACAAAAATGGAACATTATGTATACGAGAACCTTTTTGTTCTCCAGAAATGGAGCCAGTATATGTAAATAAAAAAGAAGAGAAAAGAAAAACAAAGATTTGAAAAGTTGCCAAAGAGCAAACCCTGATACAGATATATTTACCATATTACGTAATCTACAAACACTGACAACCTTTTTATAGAAGAATATGAATACAAAACATAAGATTATGTAAAATAAACTTGTCTGTTTAAGGAGAGTGGAATGAGTCCAGACATTTCAAATGCTGAACTAAGGCATGGGGTTACAGTATCTCAGTTTAATTTAGTGTGAACCGAGCTTCAAACTGGTTTCTGTGAATTGTGAACTTGATGACTCAGACGTATTCAGAGCCCTGCAGTCTCAGAAGCAGCGCTACAGAAATGCTGTGTTAGGTGTGGATCTTTACAGCGGGAACAGCAGAAGCTGATTCGTGTAATAAATAGATAATATTACTGCGTGTCAGAAGGAGTTATACGACATGCGTTCACACAGACATGCCCGTTTCTACGCATCACGATGATACATATAATGGCTAAAGCCTTCTCGACTAAAGCATCACATGTTCCTCATTTAACCCAGAAACGCAGCATGGCAGCTTGGCAGGGACTGAAATGGGCATCACATCTGTTCTGCTGGAGAGCCTGGAGTATGTATGTGTGTATTTGTACATGCCAGAGTAAAATACCATATCACTCCAGCATGCTACAGCTGTTCAGAATGAGAGAAGAGAGTCGGGCGCCAAGACTGCCAGTCAGAAATCCCATTCTGGATCTGAACGCTGCCATTAGTAGAACCTTAATGTCATTCTCTACCCTGAGGCTTTGCAGGCTAGTTTTTTTTAAATGAATCCTTTTACCATGCTTAATCAGAAGCTGGAATAGCCGACTGAACAGCACGGTTCAACAGAGAGGGGAGTGAAGCAGACGAAATCACAGCTTTAGGTAAAAAAAGAAAAGAGCAGGATGATATGAGGGCCTGCAAACTTGACAAAAGAGCAGTGGCGGCCGGTTCATAGGGGCAGGTGGGGACACAGTCCCACCTAAAAACTTAAATCACTCCACAAAGTAATTCCTCCTATTAAATAATGTAAATTACTTATTTACCGATCTTGCTGTGTATTTTGTTCTGTGTATTCTTCAACAATTTTGACAAATTTAAATGGAACTTAAAATGATTTTTAGCGATTCATTCTCACTTTTAAAAAAAAACTAATTTACTGTTATTCAATTCAGTTTATTTGTATAGCGTCAAGTCACAACAGAAGTCGTTGCAGGGCACTGAACAGAAACATACATACATAAAAATAGTTTAACACTATTTATCTGAGGAGCAGACTGCTTTGAATTTAACTCCATCACAGAACTCTCATCATGAGCAAACACGAAGGCAACAGTGGAAAAGAAAAACTCCCTCATGAGGAAGAAACATATGGGGCACTACCATTCAGCGACCCACCTTCATAAAGCGGATCGGAACATGTCCAGTGGGTCAACAGTCAACTCCAATAGAGTTTCATTTTGGGCGTCAGATTCTCTGCCCTGCAGACACATTCGGATAGTTTTAGTGCTTTAACACGACTGCTAACACTTGGCCTGGCATGAGCTCAAACAAAGGAACAGCTGCAGTGAAACCTGTTGAGTCCAACAGTGGAGATATTCTGTTTGGATCCATTTGGAGCAGACAGAGGGGACCAGAACAGAAACTGAGGAGTATAAGCAAAAAGAGGGATATTTTTACCAACATGGTCAAATCTTATTTAACCAGTTTTGTGGTTAGTGTGAATACAAATGTGCACAAAAGTTTACACAAAGGTTGACACATGTAAATGGTTACTAGAGGTACCCATCTGCACCTGTGATCTGTTTGCTTATAAATAGTGTGTGTGTATAAAAAGTCAATGCGTTTCTAGGCTCCTGACATGTTTCATCTAGCATTGCACAGATGTTGTTGGATTCTGAGCTATGGGAAAAGCAAAATAATTCCCAAAGGATCTGCAGGAGAAGATAGATGAACTATACAAAACAGGAAAATGATACGAAGCAATTAAGAATGCCAATCAGCAGTGTTCAGACCTTAACGAAGAAGTGGAAAATGAGGGATTCTGTTGAAACCAAGCCAAGGTCAAGTAGACAAAAGTTTCAGTCACAACTGCCAGGAAAGTTGTTCGGGTTGCAAAGAAAACCCCACAAATAACTTCAGCTGATATACAGGACTCTGAGAAATAGTGTGGATGTTTCAAGATGCACAATAAGGAGGCACTTGAAGAAAAATAGGCTGCATAGTCGAGTCGCCAGAAGAAAGCCATTCCTGTGCCAATGCCACAAAATAGCCCGCTAACAATATGCCAAACCGCATCGAGAAAAGCCACAAAACTTCTGGAACAAAGTTATTTGGAGTGATGAGACCGAAATTGAACTTTTTGGCCACAACCATGAATGTTACATTTGAGGAGGAGTCACAATGCCCATGAGGGCATCATCCCTACTGTGAAACACGGAGATGGATCGCTGATGTTTGGGGGAAGTGTGAGCTACACAGGAAACTTGGCCAGAATTCATGAAAGACAAATGCAGCACATTATCAGAAAATACTGGAGGAAAATTTGCATTCATCAGCTCGGAAGCTGTGCATGGGACGCTCTCGGACATTCCAACATGTCAATCCACAACGCAAGGTCAAGTCAACGAGTCAACGGCTACAGCCGAAAAAAGTGAAGTTCCTGGAATGGCCTTCTCAGTCTCCTGACCTCAACATCATTGAGCCACTTTGGGGAGATCTATAACGTGCAGTTCATAAAAGAATTTACAGGAATTGGAGACATGTTGCCAAGAAGAATGGGCATCTTTATCATGTAAATGATCTGTACTTATATAGCGCCTGAGCTTATCTTATCAAGATACTCAAAGTGCTTTACACTACAATCTGTGCCCTCATTTACCCATTAATACAGCACTCTACTACATCTCTACAAAAACTAATCAGTGCTTTTAAATCACATTCATACACCGAAGGGAAACATATGGGATCACATTAACGCCAAAAGGCCACCACGAGCGTGTTACGCTCCACGCACGCGCATTGTCCACCACGCGTGCATGAAGTCCACCAAGAGCATATTTTACACTCTATGCGTGCATTGTACCTCCCATGCGCGCACAATTCAGTGACCATGAGCACACGACTTGTTGCTGTCTGTGCTCTCGGTGTATCAATCTGCTCTCTCGACCTACTCCTGCGCGCTCGTGTGAAACATTGGGACCAAGTGTAAAATTAAAAAAAGCACGGAAACGTTAACCTTCATATTATTGGCCACTTCTTTACTATCCCCGCCTCGTGACCCTTGTTGGCACTGCAGGTGTTGCACCATTTCTGTGACCACCGTATATTGTGACCGTAAGAGGGTTGTTGCGGAAAAAGAAAGAAAAAGCTGAACAAACCAAGGTTTTCATTGAACTAAACTAGTTCTGCTGACTCACTCCTTCCTCCAAAGAATAAAAAGTAACAGCTGACCACTAATATCATGACTATTATGGAGAAATAGACAGTCACAGAATATGATAGCGTTCATCAGCTATTGCAAAGTATGAAGTAAAAATGCAACAGCGCCCCCTACGGTCACAATATATGGTGGTCACAGAATGTGGTGCAACAACGGCACATATTGAAGCCAGCGCCAACAAGGGTCACGGGGCGGGGATAGAAGAAGTGGCCAATCATACGAGGGTTAACATTTCCGTGCTTTTTTTCCTACACTTGGTCCCAAGGTTTCACATGAGCGCGCATGAGTACACCAATGAGCAAGCAGACTGATTTTTTTTTCATTTACCCTTTATTTATCCAGGTAGTCTCATTGAGCCATGAGAACTCATTTTCAAGAGAGACCTGTTTAGGGAGCAGATGATGGGGGTTAAGGGCCTTGCTCAGGGGCCCAGAGTGGGGTGAATGAGGGTGGAGGGAGGTGTGGGTGTTTCACCTTTTCCACCCACATTTTGATATTTTGATGTTGACGGTACCGGGAGGTGAATCTGCGACTTTCGGATCACAAGCCCATCTTCTAACCTCGGCGCCACTACTCCCAGATACACCGAGAGCGCAGACAGCTGCAACTCATGTGCTCGTGGTCACAGAATTGTATGCATGGGACGTTCAATGTGCTCGTGGGATGTTCAGTGCGCTTGTGGTCACTGAATAGTGCACGCATGGGAGGTTCAATGCATGCATGGAGTGTAAAATACACTCGTGGTGGACTTAATGCACGCGTGGAGCATAACACATGCTCGTGGTGGCCTTTTGACATAAATGTGGTCCCATAGACACATTTGCGACAATGAGGTGTTCAGTGTCTTGCCCAGGAACACTTCAGCATGTGACTGCTGGTGGAATCAAACCCCCACCTCTCCCATTGGAGGACAACTGCTCTAACCACGCGTCCACAGCTGTTTAAGAAAATAAAGTATCATCCACAACTATCACTAAAGACTTCAAGCTGTCATCAATGCTAAAGGAGCCAATAAACAGTAATAAGAACTAGGGTATATACATTTTTGATCAGTTATTTGAGTATTTTATGTTGTCATTATGATGTTTAAAAATGGGCAAGCACAATTATTTGATAATAAATGGCTTCCCCCAACCACTAACCAAGAGGGAAAGAAAACATTTGCGTAATTCATATACTATAAAAATTAAAAAGTCAAAACAATTCTGACGAGGTATGTAGGTCAGTGGGAAAAGTGGTGGTCTTGAGAAGATTGTGGTTCAATCCCTGGTTGGAACATTTATTTGAACTGGTGATGATATAATCCAACATAATTTCTTCACTTTTTATTTATACTTTATATAAAAGTAAAAAAAAAAAAATCCAAACAGTGTTTAGCATGTTGTATTAATTTAGACAAGCCGTCAAATTATCCCCGTTTCGAAGGGGTTGGATCCCAAGAAATGGACGGTGCGGTAGTCATCCATTTCTCTGATTTATTAAACGGGACTATTGTATTTCTTACAAGACACAACCTCAACCCATGGGAGGAAGAAAAAAAAATCTGACAAGTTTATGCACAAAAACAAACAGAAAAACAACAATAAATTAAATACCAAGCAAAATATGTCCTATTTTTACCACAGAAAATGTTACGCAGTTTGTAAAATTTGGGCAGTTAGTGATTAAGGAAATTAATGTTCGCCCCACTAATGTTTTTATTCAGGCGCCGCCATTGCAAAAGAGGATCATATACAATGTAGGTAGACACTTAAAGGAGACTTTAGTTTATTTGTCTGGTCTTAATGATGACTTAAAGCAGGCTGATAAAAGACACATGGTGTCCTTGATGTTTCAAAGTATTCAGTAGCTATGAACAGTATAACAGTGATGGAAAGCTTCTTCTTCTTCTTCCAGCTCTTCCCTCTTTAGGGGTTGCCACAGTGAGTCATCCTCCTCCATCTCACTCTGCCCTCTGAATCCTCTGTCCTCACTCCAACTATCTCCATGTCCTCTCTAACTGCATCCATATATCTCCTCTGTCTCATTCCTGGCAGTTGCATTTCTAACATCCTTCTACCAGTATACCCACTGTCCCTCCTCTGGACATGTCCAAACCATCTCAGTCTGGTCTCTCTAACTTTATCTCCCAGTTGTTCAACCTGTGCTGTACCTCTAATGATCTCATTCCTAATCTTCTCCATCCTTGTCACTCCTAAGGAGAACCTCAACATCTTCATTTCTGCCACTTCCAGTTCTTTCCCCTGTCTTTCTGTCAACTGTCTCCAGACCATACAATGTAGCTGGTCTCACCACTGTCTTGTAACAGTGATGGCAAGCTTCTTCTTCTTCTTTTAGCTCTTCCCTCTTTAGGGGTTGCCACAGTGAGTCATCCTCCTCCATCTCACTCTGTCCTCTGAATCCTCTGTCCTCACTCCAACTATCTCCATGTCCTCTCTAACTGCATCCATATATCTCCTCTGTCTCATTCCTGGCAGTTGCATTTCTAACATCCTTCTACCAGTATACCCACTGTCCCTCCTCTGAACATGTCCAAACCATCTCAGTTTGGCCTCTTTAACTTTATCTCCCAGTTGTTCAACCTGTGCTGTACCTCTGATGATCTCATTCCTAATCGTCTCCATCCTTGTCACTCCTAAGGAGAACCTCAACATTTTCATTTCTGCCACTTCCAGTTCTTTCCCCTGTCTTTCTGTCAACTGTATCCAGACCATACAATGTAGCTGGTCTCACCACTGTCTTGTAAACTGTCTTGTGACAGTGATGGCGAGCGACGAGCTGGAAATCCTGGAAAATATAAAGATTAGGTGGATGTGAGTGAGCATCATCAGGGAGCAACAGGAGAGCTCTCCATGTTGCTACTACAATGTATGTTTAAGAGGAAGAAAATTAAACCTGGTGAGAACTACTTTTTAAAAGAAATAGATGTGAAAAACGTCCCACCGATGTCCCCCGTTGCTGAAGCATTTGCGTAGGGAATGTAGATTTTGACAAGCGTTTGTTGGACTGGAATTGAACAGGGAATGCAAGTAAAAAATGTTTTTGGTACAAGATGTTCAAGTGGGTAAGATTTACACTCAAAATAGTGATACATTGACTTTGTTTTCGTTTCTTGTTTGCCCGAGTCAGCGCAGAGTGACAAATCCTGGTGAGTGGAGGGAGCATTTTTATCCATCACCAGTTGCAACGGCAAACCCAGCAATAGTGGCCATCATAGATTCATTTATAAGCCACCCCAGTCATTTGAGGAACTTTTATAGAATATAAAAACAAGAAAGCACGGTTTTCTACATGTGGTCTGTTTACATAGTGGTGGCAGCCATCTTGGATTTTGACGCGGCAGCCCAATTTCCAAAAGGAGCATTTCTTGTGCCTAGACATAACTACACACCGAAATGGAAGTCTGGACCTCATTTTTTTTCCAAGTTATGTTCACAGCATGCACAGACAAACAGATGGTATTATCAATTCCCCCTCTTCGCACCGCGATGGGGCCAGGTGGGTAATCAAACATGCACGTTACATTAGTTGGTTCCAACTTTTTACATACAGAAATTCACTTCATGTTTTCCTAATTTCCAAAAAGTACAAATATGTAATTTTAATTGAAAGGCTGAAAATGGCATAAGATTGTCATTAAACTTAACCGATTATTTTTTTATTCCTTCACTAGCAGCAGACGTTCGCACAAGCACAAAACAAAATCATCACAACGCTAGCTGGTAAATTATGAATGAAGTTCTGGAGACTAGTCTTATTGGGAGCAGCGTTTCATCAGGATAAGAGAAGTGACGTCTGCTTTGTCTATTTTGGGTGAACCAAGCCTGTATGTGTGCTTCAGCTGCTGTGTGGAAAAGTGATTTGATTTTTCTTGGCTGCATTTTCCCCTAAAATGTGTTACACTAAGGAACACGCATGCAGAAATGAGAACAAGTCTAAGTGCAACATATAAATGTCAGATATAACCACAGGACAGACCCCAGCCCTCCTGCTCTGACTCAAACTGTCCATCTGCACACAAACACACAACACTTCACTGAAGGCTACGGAGCATTTGAACTTTGACCCCTGCTCTTTTCATCAGGATAATTTCTGCTCTTTGCCATTCAGGAGTCCAAGTCAATAACATGAGGAATAAAACGGGGATGATTTATTTAAATTTATTACCAAGTTGATGATAAACAGGGAACAAGAGTTTTGCTGCATGATGTTAACCGTTATAATTTTTCCAACTTTCCCAATTTTTTGTTATATCATTATCTTCATTCTTGACATGCCGCATCTGAATTATATTCAGATAAACTCTGTAAACTGAACATTTTCATACTATACATAAAAACGTTAAGAAAAAAAAATATTTAGCCAGTAAAGTAATTTGACTTCAAAATATAAATAAAAGTTTTGTTTGTGAAATGAAAAGCTTAATTTGCAATAAATTAAAAAAATCAATTAAGAACATTTAAGTTTTGGTCTTAAAAAATAAAAGATTGTGCACTTCAGTCATGACATTTCTCCAGCAGAGACAAAGAAGAAGAATATAAACAGTGCTGCTATTGGTCGGTGAATGTAAGCTGTGCTGCTATTGGTCAGT
>NC_056519.1:6134333-6159211 GCF_014905685.2 Nematolebias whitei | reverse complement strand
GCTGCTATTGGTCGGTGAATGTAAGCTGTGCTGCTATTGGTCGGTGACAAAAGACCAATTGTACAATCAAGTGACTATAATAATAAAAAGGAATAAACCCAATTAAAAAAGTATTTATGTTGGATTCTCGAACTAAAAAAAAACTAAAAAACTTAAAAGTTTATCAAACCTTATGTAAATACTAGTTTATTTAATTTAAGAAAAGCTGATTAAAATTTGTTAGTTTGACATATTACATATTGTTTGATTAATTTAATTAGTCTGGCACTCTTTGAATGATTGTATCAGAGGAGTTTTTGAGATAAATGATCTACGGTATTGATTTGAAATTAAAAAGCTCACTCATTGTATTCCCTGGTTAACTGGACATCATTAACTTCACACAGACTCTCTCACTGGTACATTTTCATCTTTAAATCACTTCTTGGTCTGCTGCCTTCATACATCTCCTCCTACATGTCTCTGCATGAGTGCAGCTACAGCGTGCGCTCTCAGGACATTATTACCTGCAGTGTTCCATCATTGCAGACTGAACTAGGCAAAGGGGCCTTCTCCTGTTTCCTGGAATATTTTACAAAAAGATTTCAAGCTCTCGACCTTGACCTCTCTAAGTGGCTTTAAGAATCTGTTGGACTACTGGCAGAGACCAATGCAGACATGTTCCCGTTTGTAGTTTTCTACATTCGCCTTAGAATCTAGTTGTTTTTTGTTAGTTTTCTTTTTTTTATTTGTTAAAAAAAAAAAAAAAAATTGTATGACTTTTTATAACCGTTTATTGTTGTCGCTGTTTATTGTTGTCATCATTCTTTGTTGAAATCAGGTCTCTCTTGTAAATGAGTCCTCGAGGCTCAATGGGATTTACCTGTCTAAATAAAGGCTGAATGAAAAAAAAGGTGTTTTTTTAAAGTATTAGTAATACAGTTTTCCTGCTGTGACCTTGTGTAAAACACAGACTAGTCTTTTCCCATGAGACGCCTTGTTTTCCATAGATAAGTATTTTAAAATAATGAACGCTGCTTAATAACTGGGTGTTTGTATAAAACGATGACCCATCATCAATTAAAACAGCGGGGAGAAAAGAAGAAGCAGATGACCGGAGTAACCCTTGGTAACACAAGAACACGCTTAAACCAGAACCACTCCACTGCTGCAATTAAGCACGTTCTCCTCTCCCCTGAGGATACATCACGATGAGGCAATGATGATAAGGTGAAGTTTCTTAAATTTCACTGTGATTCTGCAGACTAAAGACCTCTGGGTAAACTAGAAGGAACCCAATCACGTCTTTCGTTCCAGGCCCTTGGGAGACAGACGCAAGGTCTGCCAGATCGCGTTAAGCCTCATTCAGGGCCCGCTGGGCTTAAACGTTTCCAAATTTTAATAATAAAGAACCTGCAAATGTGCTCAGAATATGAAGGTAGGTAGAAACAAACATGGAGGTGCTGGAGCTTAGTATCACTGTTGCTGCTTTTGAATGAGCTTCTTTCTAGTTGTATGTTTTCCCCAACTTGTTCTATTATTTTTATTTCTCTCTGGTGCCTTTTTCAGCAGCAAACAGACACAATGAAGCAATCAGTTATGAGTCTACATTACCGTAACATGCATGTTTTTGGATTGGATTAGACAGGAAGATCTGGGAGAATTTTAAAAAAAGCACAAATCCATGAGGAAAAGATGCACACCCCACACAGAAATCCCCTTCCTGCTGTAAGGTGACAGAGTAGAGTACAGGAGTTACAGGAGCAGATTAAGAAAAGGCCTTTCTGCCGAGTTCAGTCCACACTGAGGGTATACTGCAGGTAATGATGTCTTGAGAATGCACACTGTAGCTGCACTGATGACGAGACATGTAGGTGGAGATGTATGAAGGCAACAGACCAAGGAGTGATTTAAATATGAAAATGTACCAGTGTGACAGACTGCATAAAGTTAATGATGTCCAGTTGACCAATGAGTAGAGTGCAGTAATGGGTACAGTAGTTACAACCAGTTATGAATCTTATTGCACCATGATAGACAGCATCCAGCATCTGCAAGGTGCTTGCAGGAGAATTCATTTAAATAATGTCACCATAGTTAATGGCTGGAAGGAAAATAGCAGCTACAAGGCATTTCCTAGTGTACAGAGTTAAACAAGATCTATTTCTGAAGAAGAAACCCAAATTAAATTTCACTTTCTATATCAAATGTTCAACATGCGGCTTAAAAGAGAGATGTGAATCGACCAAGATTCCCAAGTATTTGTAAGAATCTACAAACTCAATGGGAACACCATTCGTAGATAAGATAAGAGGAAGGACTGCTGGTACCAACTTTCTGATTGAAAACAACATCTCTTTGGTTTTATCAGCATTTAGCACCAGTTTGAGACGGAACAAATCTGACTGGATGATGTTGAATGCAAACTGTAAAAGCTGGAAAACCTTAGCAAATATTTTAGCATATATAAACAACTGTATCGTCAGCATAGAAATGCAAGGATGTGTCAGGAATGTTCCGACTTACATTACATACAGACAAAACTGAAAACTAAAGGAGACAGAGCCTTTTCTTCTGTGGCTCCAAGACTCTGGAACTTCCTTACTCAAACTCTCAGATCAGGGGACTCAGTGGCTTCCTTTAAAGGTCAGCCAATAACTCATCTTTTTTAAATCTGCCTTTGCTTAAATTTGTTTTGTGCACTTGTTTATTTTGTTTGTCGAAGCAATTTGTGATTTTTATCTTGAGAAGCACCATTTAAATAAAGTTTTACTTACTTATGTAGATTGTAAAGAGAGTGGGTCCTAAGACTGAGCCTTGTGGTACACCATTATTTACAATTAAATAACTGGAAGAAGAACCATTGTGTTGAACACATAGCTTTCGGCCAGAGAGATAATTAGAAAACTAACCGATAGTGTGGTCTGACAAACCAATATCTGAAAGCTTATGGCAAGATGTCTCTTACCCCTCTGTTAAAATTTACAATATGCAACTTTAAAATATTTACAAAAATAATAAAAAAAAGTGTACAGCAGTAGATTAACTCATAAACCTATGCAATGTGTGCTATGCACACAGAAATTATCAGTAATTTTTCTAGAATGAACGCTGTAGTTTGGACACAAACACTCAAAATTCAATGACAGTGCTACATAAAATTTATTTCTTGCTATTTTGAGTCTCAGATAGTCGCCGTCCAGTGAGATATTACCTTTAACTTGAGTTTTATATAATAAAATCTGAAGATACACACTTTACAAGAATACTACAAGAAGTGAGATCTGTTAATCCTCATCGTCGCGTTTTATCAAAGAGCTCCTTCTTCCCAATCTGCTCGAGTAACAAAGTTACGATTAAAGTCACTCAAACAGCATCTGATGAAAGCAAGATACTGCATCGTTATCAGTAATCTAATATGGGCAGAATCTGAGCACAATTGAGTGGCCTGTTCACTGTGTGTGGGTGTGTGAGGGTGTATGGCTCCTTTCACTGCAGCTCCATCAGCATGCAGGCGGGGGTGCAGGGCAGAGCGCTGACTGAATGCAGAGGCTGCAGGCCCCAGCTCTGCCTTTAATCTCCCCCCGCTCATTTGACTCAGCCTCTATGATGCAGCGGCTCAGCTGGGGCAGAAAGACACACACGTACACACACGATGCCAGGCTGCCAGGCTTCTACCCTTCTCAACTCTCTTTGAATCCATCTGTCCTGTCTGAGATGCAAGTTTTCCATCCACTTTATGGTGATTCCGATCTCTAAGAGTGTTTTGTCTTGTGAATAAATCTAAATAAAATGTATTAAAATAAGACAATCGTCCTCTATGGACAAAAGATATGTGACACAGTATGGCAGCACAGACGGGAGCTCCACTTCGACTCGCTCTTTTTTCGTTCCCATTTTTGTTTTGACTTTTTTTGCACTTACAATGCACGCCCACGCTACGACTACGACCGTGACGCACTTTTGGAGTTTTGTGTGTCGCTGCATTGCCATCGTGGTCCAGTTTCCGTCCCCCTTCCCGCCTCGGGTTCAGGCTCCGGTCTGTCATGGCGGCCGTCTCCATGATCCTTCACCTGCCTGTATGGACCGAACTCTACGGAACAGTTCAGTTCTGCGGGGAAACTTTTGATGTTCTGTGTCTGCTGGACCAGGTTCTGGAGAGCAGTCATCGTCCGTTGCTGCGGTCTGTATTATCATCATGCTGCCAACAGGAACGTGTTGCTAATAAGACCACATCACTAACAAAACCGCACTGCCAACAGTACCATGCTACTAACAGAACAACACTGCTAACAGTGCCATGCTGCTAACAGAACAACACTGCTAACAGTACCATGCTACTAACAGGACCATGTTCCAAGAAAACCTCACTGCCAACAGAACCACTCTGCTAATAGAAGTATGCGGCTAACAGAACCACACTGCAAACAGTACCATGCTACTAACAGGACCATGTTGCTAAGAAAAACTCAATGCCAACAGAACCACTCTGCTAACAGAACCATGCTACTAACAGGACCACGTTGCTAAGAAAAAACTCAATGCCAACAGAACCACTCTGCTAATACGGCTTCGCTGCTAACAGGACCACATTGCTAACAAGACCGCATCACTAACAGAACCACACTGCAAACAGTACCATGCTACTAACAGGACCATGTTGCTAAGAAAAACTCAATGCCAACAGAACCACTCTGCTAATAGGGCTACGCTGCTAACAGGACCACATTGCTAACAAGACCGCATCACTAACAGAACCACACTGCAAACAGTACCATGCTACTAACAGGACCACATTGCTAAGAAAAACTCAATGCCAACAAAACCACTCTGCTAACAGAACCATGCTGCTAACAGGACCATGTTGCTAAGAAAAAACTCAATGCCAACAGAACCACTCTGCTAACAGAACCATGCTGCTGTAGATGCATTTCTTTTTCACTTTTGGTGCCTTGTTTTGTATTTTTGTTGCATGCTTTGGTATTTCTTGTTGCTGATTTTTTCATGAGTTGAGACGGTTCTTCTCATCCTGAGCATTTAATTGCACTGTTTACCTTGAGTTAACCTGACTATGACAATTCAATTCAATTCAAAAATACTTTCTTAATCCCAAAGGGAAATTATTTGTTGTTGTAACTCGTTATCCTCATTTCATTAAGAGATGTTATAGATACTGATGGCTGTAGACAGGAAGGATCTCTTGTAAAGGTACATCCCACAGTGGATCCTCAGAAACTGGCTGCAGATGCCGTCCGATCCGTCCACCCAGACTCAGCTGGACTCTCAGTTCCCCCGGGCTGTAGTACCGCCCGAATGCAGGGCAGAACTCCCACCAGAGCGATGGCCACTCCTCCCAGCAGTCTGCTGAGCTCCTCGTCACTGCGGACAGCCAACTGTCGGTGCCGAGGGACGATCCTGTCCTTCCTCTGTCATGAACCGTGTTTCCTGCTAGTTCCAGGATCTCAGTGGTCAGGCACTCGAGCACAGCTGGCAGGTAGATGAGAATGCGTCCACAGAACATCCTTTCAACTCATTTGCTGTAGTTGAGATATTATTTGAGCTTTTGAGATGTTAATCAGCTGCTGTTGGTTGTAGAAAACTGCCTTGTTGCCATGGTTACGTATCATAACAAATGTCCAAAACTAAAAAATGTTTCAGTAAAAATCCTTCCAGCTGCACAGCATCCGATACCAGAGGAAACAACCATCCAAAAAAGTGATTTACATCCAGAAAAAGAGGAATTAAAGTTTCCAAAAGCAAAATCTCAAAATGAAAGTAACAGAGCTGCTCCAACATGCAGCCACCTTGAGCGGCGCAATTCTAGAACCAAACAAATAAAAAACAAATAGATAAGACAAACAATAAACCTAAAAGTAAGACATAGCCAAGTGTAAAAAAATGTGCCATCTAATGCAAATCTGAGAGGCATCACACTCATAGAATGTGTTGTAAATGACTCTCAGCTACAACCACACATTTTAATAACAGCTGTAAATTGTGAGCGCTATAGCCATTTTTGTGTTTTCAAAGGTCAGTGGCAGCCATCTTGTGTTTGGTTTACTCCAAAAAGGTCATTACTTGTAGAGGTGCATCCGATAATAACTTTTTGCAAACAACATTAAACTTCATCCTGTAGGTTACGACACAAACATTTGTGCCTGACTTGTTCAAATACCACAATAAATACTTCTTTAATCAGATATTGAAGTAAACTTTTAGGAGTTAAGATCAGATATTTTTAAGTCTTAAATGCCTCATCTACAAGTTTTTGGCCGGTATGACAAAATTAGGATGTATTTGTAAGAAATGCACAGATCATTGTTCTTCCTGTGATCTTCCTGATCATTCTGAAAAGCTCCGAAAGCCTCTGCAGAAAACTGCTCCTTTTTTTAAAAGAAGTAAATCAGACGCTTTTCTGTTCTCTTCAGGTAACCCTTCAAGGGATACTTCAGATCATCTGAAGTAGGGATTTGTGGAAATGTTAGTTACTATCCTCTTTGGAATGAACAGCGCTAAAGTTTTTATGACTCAGCAGATATAGATAAAAGGAAACGTTTCATGACTAACTTGGTGATGGTTCTTAAATTTGTTTAAAGTGCATTTAATATGCAATGAAATGTAAAAAAAAAAGGCTTAAAGACAAAACAAAGTCCAAAAGCTGCAAAGGCTGTGTGCCTCACGGGGAGTTTTAAAGTTCCGTGTGGAAATGTAATACGCTGAAGACTCAGGAAAGCACCGGGAGAGTTCCTCAGCGTTTAATTATTAAAAGGCAGAGAGGTAATACATGTAGAGACAGCACCACAAAGCACAAAAAACCCCCAAACAATGATCTGAGGAGCCTTTTAATTGACTGACCTATTGAGAAAAGGGGAAGTCCAGCTCTAAAGACTGGCCAGTTGCACAAAAACTAAAGTACATCCTGCATAATTCCACAGGTTTGTGCTAAGGCTGTTATTTTATAAGATTAAATGTGCAACAATCCCCAAAAGAAGAGCAAACAAACCACCTCTGATTAATCCTGCCAGAATCCACGCTGTCTAAAGCAGTCCCTGTGATGGACACGTTATGCCGTTTAGTGCAATAAGTTGGCAGCCGCACCAAGCTGAAGGTAAATATGTTTGTGTCCCACGGGGGGGAAAAAAGAGACTGTAAGCACAAGTTGGGACAGAGGAGATGAAAAATAGGAGAGCGGAGCCATCACTGCCCGCACTCTCGGTGATAGACGGCGGCTTTTGGCTGCTTTTCAGCTCGTGTTCCAGCGATGAAACCAGGGCTAAAGCTGGCTGCAGAAAAGTCTACACAACGGCCTGACATTTGGAAATGTTTAAAATGTTCTGGGTACACCGCTCGAATGAAAACCCATAAGAAAACGCTGCGTTTAAGGAAAACGGAACCGATGAAGTCTGAGGAATACATTAAGCAACAATTTTAACCACGTTCTTTAACTTGAACTGTGGGTTTTAGCATGGCAAGCTAAAAATTGAACACGCTGTTTTTAAAGCTGTATTTTAAGGAATAGTCTGATCTTTTTGAAGTGATGTTCTGTCAATATATAGCACATGTATCAGTCAAAAGATCAGTCATAAAGCACGGAGTAAGAGTAATAGCATAAGGCTAAAGGCTAATGGATAGCCAAACGAGGGCCCGTTTTCTTTAGTTTTCAATATAGGCCTCACAACAATTATATGTGAAGGGGACATGCTCCCCCACTAATTAAAAAAAATATTCAGTTGGACCCCCCCACATTTGCCAAGAAACATTAGTTCACACAGCACAGTTTCTATTTCTTTGTGAACAAATCCATTCCACTTGATTAATAGGAGAATACTCAAACCTCTAAAGATCCACTCCGGGTTTTCCTGGTTACCTACAACAACTCACTACACCACATGCCGTGTTTCCCCTACGTCACTTGCCTTGGCAGAGCGATCACGGGGGAAGGAAGGGGAGACACCTCTACATTGCAAGCTAGAGGTGCACTACGTTAGTGCCGACAGTTTTTGACCGGGGTTAGGATGTGCAAGAGAAGCGGAGCAATACGTCTGTAGCATCTTAGCTAGTGTCGGGGCCGAGATTGGCTAGAGATAGGGTAATCGACTTGGGACCAAACTCACAGGTTGAACTCCCCACCATGACCACATGTCATGGTGTCCTTGAGCAAGACACCAAATCCCTAATTTCTTCCCAGGTGCTTACATACATGGGGAGTGGTGGCACAGAGGTTAGAGAGGTTGGTCTGTGATCCGAAGATCGCCGGTTCACGCCCTGGCCCCGACAACATCAAAATTGTGGGTGGGGTAGGTGAAGCACCCACACTTTCCCCCATCCTCATTCGCCCCACTCTGGGCCCATGAGCAAGGCCCTTAACCCCCCATCTGCTCCCTAAACAGGTCTCTCTTGAAAATGAGTTCTCGTGGCTCAATGAGACTACCTGGATGAATAAAGGCTAAAAATATATATATATATCTGCCCACTGCTCCACCTGGCTGTATCTTCTGTGTGATGGATTAAATGCAGAGAACTAATTTCATCATTGTATGGGATCATGACAACACATAGCTCACAATGTGTCTGTATTGCGCAGCACTAGCTTAGTGCTACGTTAGTGCCGGCAGTTGTTGACCGGGGTGGGGGCGTTAGGATACGAGAGAAGCTCTATTCACACAAGCAGAGGCGTTGGTCAGACGACTTCTTGTTCCGTGTTCTTTAAAATAGTTATTGAGTCAAGTGTTTACTTATGTAGATAAATGTAGATGTTTAACAACCCATTAAGGTACACCAGCGTTATCTACTTTATCCAAAATGTTCTAGAGGAGGACCCAGAGACCCCCCACCAGTGTGTCCTCCACATTTCAAATGCTTCTGGCACTAATGTTGTTCAGGCATGTAAAGTCCCAAAAAACTATACGACTGTGGAAAAAACACAGCTTTAGGAATATATTAAACATCTACATTTTTGCATGACAGTTAAGTTTGCTCTAGTTTTCTCAACCTAACAATGTCTGTGCTTACTACTCAAATGTTCATTTGAGTCGTTTATTAAACCGAAGGAATAGGGGTTTCTAGGCCAACCGTAAGCCTAGCCTGTACAACGTCTTTTGCGTTTTTCTTCGTTCTCCGTGCTCCACGATCAGTTTGGTACAAGTATTAGTTTTGATCAGAAAGACAGAAATGGAATTGTCTCCCTGAGTGGGGATAACAGAAACGTAGCAGCAGGAAAAAATATACGCTGATGAAATAAAGACGAGACGGAAGGGAGGGAGCTGTTATGGTCATGGAACAAGTTACTAAAGGCCTCAACTTCTCTGAAGGAACACATCACCTTTGTTTTAAATTAACATAATCTTATGGTGAGAAATGCTAAAAATGTTGGTCAAAGTTGAAAATACCATTTTGAACAAACTCATATGAACAATAATGTAAAATTACATATTAATGGAGTTAAGATGGACAGAGTTTATGAGACAAAATTTTTAGGTATCAATCTGGACAACAAACTTGGAAAACTCCTACTGAATATATTAGAAATAAAATTGCAAAAACTAATGGAAAATGTTAAAATAAAAGATTTAATAAATGTAAAAGGCTTGCATATTATATACTCTTCCTTGGTTATGCCCTACTTGTCATATTGCTCCGAAATATGGGGAAATGCAAATAAAACAACTATTGACGTATTAATAAAGTTACAAAAAATAGCAATTAGGCTTATTAATAAAGAGGGATATTGTGAACCAACTAATAAACTTTTTATTCAAAGTAATACTTTAAAATTTAATGACATTGTTTCTATAAAAATACTGTAAATAAGCTATAAAGCGCTGAATAAAAGTCTTCCTTCTGGAATTAAGAAAGTATTTAAGTTAAGAGAGAGTAAATATAATTTATGAGGTTTGTTAATATTTGAACAAGCTAAAGAGAAAAGTAAAATCTAGATGTGTTTCAGTTATCGATGTGAAACTGTGGAATTAATTGAACGATTATCTCAAATTATGTGCTTTATTTTGGTGAGCTTTAAAAGAGCCTTATAATGTAAAATTATAAACGCTTAAACTGTTATTTAGATGTATATGTGTATTGTGTGACCATGTATGTATGTAATGTATGTGTATGCATTACATGCATATTTAAATATACGGTAAATGTATGTGTATTTATGTATATATTTGTACAGTAGATATCTGTCATTCTGTAAGTGTACAAGTATATATGTATGCAAGTATAAGCATCGACTTTAGCCTATTCCTTTTTTGGTAAATGGTTGTTTTACCATTTTATATTGTTTTCCTTTTTAGTAATGTTTTTAATTTACCAAAATAAAGTTGAGTTGAAAAGTTAGAGCCAACTACGCTTTGTGGAGGCGGCCATCTTGAATCGATTTGGCAAATGGTAAATCAGCTACTTAATGCTTATTTTTTATCGTTTAATTTGACATTTTGGTAACAGACAAACCTGCGCATACACAAACAAATCAATAATCACCCTTTCAACTTAAATAACGAGGAAGACATAAAAACAATTAGAAAGAGAAAGAAAAATGGCGACTAAAAGTTGAACTGGAGTGGTTTTGTGTTGCCAGTAAGGTTCAGCTCAAGCCCTAACGAGGCAGTTCTCACCTGTCCAGCTGCCCGACCTGCCTGATGAGCCGAACAGAACAAAAGTTCGTTTCCTAATCATCGCAATGCGACTGCTGACAGCTGACAGAGACACTGCAACCAACCAGCTCCACTCATGTCAGACCATTGTTCGGAGTGGCTTCCTCTCATGTACACTCACACTCTGCTTCCTCCGGAGCCGTCTCGGTCCTCTGACAGTTTGAGCTTGACAGAAATGCTCACGCTCAAGAATCCCAGCGCCGTTAAACAAAAAGAGAACAGACAGAAAGAAACCTGTTCCTCCATTTCCTTTTCTTTTGTAGTTCAGATAATTCTCAAAGGAGTGCACTCCTGTCCACGCCACGCGTCTGTCAGCAAATGGTCTCAAACCAGTGGATGCATTTTGATGAATCCCTTTGAAAGTAATGATTAGGTTTGAGTGCATACCCCATTCAAGATGGCTGTCACAACCAACAGCTGTTAAAAATCACAGAAAAGGCTGTAATTCAGTTGGTTTTACAGGTATTGAGCTAAAAACAGAACTTTAGTGATCTCGCAGGAAATTGTTGAATGAGGCCAATAAAAGTGTTGGATTTGATAAAAAACTTGAAATGCATCAGAATATCTGACAATTTTTAACATTTAAATCAGTTTTGACTTTCTCCAACACAAAGAACTAAACCCAAACTTTACAGTTGTGTTTTGGCGCAAAGAGGGAAAGGGGGCTGTAATTTGTATGGTAATATGTCATTTATTCTTCTGTAACCCTGATATATGTGCACCATCTCCGGAAAATAAACCTATCAGAAGTTGTTACTCGGCTCATTTTTCATTTTCAACAACAAGCCCCGGGACGATTTCTGTGAAATAAAATAAAAACCATGAGGGAACTACCTCGGTTAAGCCCTCTGCATAGTTGCAGAGAAGTTTTCTGCAGCTGATATTTCTCCTTGGGAGAGACGTGCAAATGCATCATCTCTTCCGAACCTCCCCACCCGCCCACCGCCAAGACACTGCAGCGAAAACACGCACATAAAAAGGCAAACTGGGTCTTATAATTCACCGATTGGGAGGGGGAAGCTGTTTGGCCAGACATTTACTCATGAATATTTAGGTTGAGCTCTTATGAATATGCATTAGGATGCCAGAGCAGCGCTATCAGCACACAGATTTATGAGCCGGTGTGAGAGATAATGATGAAGGAGCAGATATCTCAGCTACCTGTACTGGGAACAACAAACAACAGGAACTGCATCATCGTTCGAGAAAAACAACTTGGTGTGTTTTTTTTTCCTTAAGTAACACACGCTGCCAGAGGGTGATAATGTTTTTGCCCGTGTCTGTGTGCTCGTTCATCTACAGCTTTAGCCAACTATCTCAACCACCACTGGAAAGATAACTAGAAAAATGCATTTCCTGCGAAAATGCAATGTGAATGCTTAATGTTGAAGAACTTGCTGAAAAACAGCTAAAATTAGCTAAAAACATTCAGAAATGTAGCTGAAATTGAAGAACGAGCCTAAGTTAGCAGAAAAAAGCAGAAATTATCGCAAAAATTAGGAAATTAGCGAAAAATGTTTAAAGTAGCTGAAAAGGCAGAAAGAAGCTTAAACCACCAAGAGGAAGTGGAAAGCGCTGAAATGAGCTTTAAAAAAAGTGGAATTAGTTGAAAAAGCTGAATTTAGCACAAAACAGTTAAAAAGTAGCTAAAATGACAGAAAAGGCTGAAACTAGCAGAAAAAGCTGAAAGGAGCCAAAATTAACACAACTTAATTAGGTTGTAAGTAGAAGAAATTACCAAAAATAACTTGAATTTATATGAAAACAGCTGAAATTAGCTGAAAAATGGTTTTTTTTTTAAATGGCTAAAAAGGTAGAACAAGGTTAAATTAGCAGAAGAAAGCAGAAAGAACATGTGCTAACCCAATTAGACTGAAAGAAGCAGAAATGAGCACAAAAAAGTGGAAATTATCTGAAATTAGCAAAAAAAACCTGCTGAAAAGTAGCTAAAATTTTCTTAATAAATATTAAATTACCAGAAGGAAGTGCAGAGAGCACATTTTTGCTGAATTAGGCTGAAAAAGTTGAAATGAGTGCAAAAAATGTGAAATTAGCTAAAAATATAAAATTTGCATATAAACAGCTAGATAGTTGCTGAAACAACAGAAAAGGCTCAAACTTGCAAAAATAAGCTAAAAGGAGCATACAAAGTTGAAATAAGCAGAAAGAAGTTAGAAGAAGCACAAAAATGTTGTAGTTAGCAGAAAGAATCTAAAAGAAGCACAAAACAGCTGAAAGAAGCTGAAAAACGTTTAAATTTGCACAAGGAAGCTGGAAGAAGCTGAAGCCGAACAAAATGTGAAAAGAGCAGTAAAAGGTTGTGAACAGATCTACAGATATGAAGGATGTAAAATGAGCTCAATTCATTTTCTATGAGGAAAAAAAAATGGCAGAAAAGGGTAAATATTTCCAAACTCCAAAGTGGCACCAATACCAAAAGTCATAGCAGGATTGTCCTGAAAGAGCTGAACGTTTTGATTTATGATTTGTTCAAATAGCACAAAAAAAACGTGGAACAATAAAGACGCCAAAAACGTACAGAAGAAAAATGGATCACAGTGGTGTGAATGCTTCATAAGCATTCACACAATAATGAAACCCCCTGAAACTACACATTGGATGGACATCTCCAACTGATTACATTCAACCCCAGCTAAACAACCTTTTCAAACACAAATATACTGTAGCTATAACTGCCACACATATTTTACTCAAAGTTGATGTGGTAGTAGCTGACGTCCTCCGAGTGCTAACTGATGAGGCAAAATCAGTGTTGAAAACTTTCCCACTTACTCTTGGAGTCAACTGTGTATTTCTGTTAGCAAAATATATTGTGAAAGTAATCAGTGGATGAACAGCTACAACCCAAATTCAAGATGGCTGCCACAGCTAATCAACCTTAGCCAAAACAAAAATAACAATATCGCTGACAATTTCACAGATATTGATCTAAAATTTGCTGTGGCAGTAGCTTAGTCACCCTCAATGCATACTCAGCGCAACACATTTAGTCTCACAATAAGACATTAGAACACAATTATTTTATTTTATTTTAATACAAGGTTTGACAAAAATGTCTATAACAGTGTTTGAAGTTCATGCTCAATAATCCAAGTAAAAAATTCAACAAAGTTCAGTCAGATCATCTGGATGGTTACCTTATTTTTTGTTGAGATGCTTCATCCTTCATCCAAAGGACTTCATCAGTCCAAGGAGTCACAACAAATGCAATCCCAGAAGTAGCACACTCACATAGTGGGCCAACCAGTTTGCTGGTGATAAGATGGTTTCTGGGGCCCACCCTCTCCCCTGTCGACTCCTCTGAGGCAGCTATAGCCAAAGTGGTTCAAAACATCAAAGTTCATGCTCAATAATCCAGGTAAAAGCCTTGTTTTACTACAACAGTCCTATAATGGTCTATAATAGTTCTTTCTCATCATCAAATAATTTTATTGTAACACTTTGGCCTGACAGGGGGCGGACAACGTGCTTTCTATTAAAACAACCTGCTGGGCCTTGCAATAAAATGTTTTACCTACAAGTTAAAAATCCCAGCCTGTAGTTTGTGTAAACTCAGATCCACTGGAGAGCTGTGCTGTGAAATTTTACAGGAGACTGCAAACTTTCAAACAAAATCAACTGCGACCAGCCCAGCTGTCACTGGGAAATAAAATGAAATGGCATTTCTGTCATTTTCAGGATGTGACATATGAGATTTGTTTCCTCTCTGCCCCTGAGGCACATTGACAGTGCAAGTATCACTACCGTTTTTATCTGTGCATTGCAGTACCTGCATGTGCGGATCATTTGTGCACATGGGGTGCCTCAGAAAGTGTGTCAGCTATGATAACGCACCATACTGCCAAAAACTCCAAGAATGCAGAGATATGACAACCAGGTGCCTCAGGTTCTGTAATACTAGGACGAAGAGAAAACAAAACAATTTAACGGCGAAATTTGAAATAGTTTAGGAGATTTCCCATACGAGGACGAAGAAGATTTTTATACAACTCTTGGATGCAATTTGAGTTTTAGGGGAAGACTTTGTTGTGTACCACTATCCCATTCTTATGTTATTACAATTGATGTGTGACATCACCTCACTAGGTCATTAAAATGAACATCCATTCATCCATCTTCTACCACTTAACAGTAATTGGGTCCTGGAGGCAACAGGCCCAGGAGAGAAACCAAGACGTTCCACTCCAAAGTGACACTTTTCAGCTCATTCTGGGGGGAACCTGAGGCATTCCCAGTCCAGAAAGGATGCACAGTCCCTCTAGCGACTTATGGGTCTTCCCCGTGGCCTCCTATCATTGGGATGTGCCTGGAAACTTCTAAAGGGAGGCATCTAGGAGGGATCCTAATCAGATACCCGAACCACCTCAACTGACTCCTTTTGATGCGGAGGAACAGTGACTCTAATCCGAGCTCCTCACAGATGACGGAGTTCTCACCCACTCTCTAAGGCTAAGTCTGGCCACCCTGCAAATGAAGCCCATTTTGGGTGCTTGTATCACTTGTATTGTTCTTTTAGTCATGATCCAAACCTCATGACCATAGGCAAGGGTTGGAACGTATACATACCAATAAATCGAGAGCTTTGCCTTTTGCCTCAGATTTCTCTTCACCACGACAGACTCAAGCAATGCCCTCATTACTGAGGACAAGACCTCAATCCGTCAACCCATCTCCCGTTCCATCCTGCCATCACTCGTGAACAAGACACCCAGTTACTTGAACTTCACCTGAGGCAAACACTCTCCCCTGACCCAGAGGTGGTTTTCCACCTGTTCAGGGTCAATAACCATTGCCTCAAACTTTAAGGAGCTGACTCTCATCCCTCCACACTCAGCTGTGAACCGCCCCAGGCACACTGAAGGTATTGGCCTGAAGATGCCAACAGAACCACATCATCTACATAAAGTAGAGATGGGACCCTGAGGTTCCAAAACCAGACACTCTCCTCTCCATGACTGAGTCTCAAATTCCTGTCCATTAACTCCCCAAACAAGATCATAAACAAGGGACACCCCTGGCGGTGTCCATCTCACACTGAGAATGAGCTTGACTTTGTGCCAACAATGCAGACACAGCTCATGCTTTAGTTATTCAGGGACCAAATAACTCTTAAAGCAACCCAAGTACCCCACACAGCTGCAGCACCCCCACAGAATACTTTAAGGTGCATGGCCATAAGCCTTCTCCAGGTCCACAAAACACATGTAGACTGGAGAGGCAAACTCCCATAGCAACTTTGCAAAAGTGAAGATCTGGTCCACTGTTCCACGACCAGGACAAAAGCCATACTGCTCCTCCTGAATCTCAGGTGTGACAATCTCTCTGAGTCTCCCTTCCAACACCAAGCAGTAAACTTTCCCGGGGAGGGTGAGAAGTGTGAACACACTCTCCAGTCCCCCATTGTAAAAATGGGAACCACTAGCCCAGTCATATCAGGGAGGCCATTCCTCCTGATCACCCCCTTCCAGATAACTCCATCATTGCCCACTAGGGGAATTGAAGTCGCCCAGTAGAATGAGGGAATCTCCAGATGGCACCCTTTCCAGGAAACCATCCAGAGACTCCAAGAAGGCTGGGTAATCCAAACTCATCGTCGGTGCATAAGCCCCATTTTATAATGATGTAAAACCAGTTTTACTCTAACTCTTACCAGTGACACTGGTGTTTCTGATCATCGGAGGGGGTCAGATACAGATTAGTCAAACTAATGACTGCTGTCAAACAAATTTGCTTTTATGTTGGCAAAGAGAAACTACCAGCTGCTGTCTATCATAAACATTACCAAGAAGAAAATGGGCCTTGGCAAATTAAGAGATTCTGAAACCATCATCTTTTATATTTGAGCCTGTATGTATAGTTTTGACAGTCTTGAGATTAGAAAAAACCACAACTTTAAACTTGTGCACCCAGTTTTTCTTAATCATCAAAGTTTTAGGTTGGATAATCATACCCTAATAGAAACTCGCAGAATGCAAAAAAATTAAGGTAATACATTTGAAATCTCTCCATGAAGCTCCAGTAAAAATCAGCTGTGTACGTGACACAGCTAATTCAATTTTAGCATGTCTAAGTCGGAAAGCTTCATTCCTAATGCATGTGAGTCACTATGGAATTATTCCCGTTAGCTTATGCAATCTTGTTAGAGGCAGCTAATGTGACCTCCCTTAGAAAAATGCCAAACTCTGGTCTTTTGAAAGAACTTTGATCAAACACGGCAGCACTCCGAAACAACCTCAGATTAACAACGAGTGCTACGTTTAGTTCTAAGAGGATTCCTTTGAAATATTTGAGCATTTGTTTAGTTTTGGTTATTTCAATTTAACGTTAAACATTTGCTTTCTGGCAGATTCTCAGCTGGAATAATTGCCATCACAGAATCCTTTGTTAACAATGTTTGTTCAAAGGCTTCAAGGTAAAATAAAGAACAAGGATTGAACTGTTCAGACGTAAAGTTGGCATTGCAATGGACACTGAGGTAAACACTATTTGTATTTATTTGTTCAATAGGTTTTGTTTCCAACTCTCCAATTTGTAGCCAGGAATGAACACAGCTTTTCCTTGATGCCTCTGATGGATCATGTCTGGAGTCTGAGCGACTCCCATTTTAAATTGGTCCTAAATTTGTCTTCATGTTGTTTGTACTTGGAGGAAAGTTGAAGTCCTTTGCTCTAATAAAGAAATATGCCCTGACTGTGCAAACCTGCTTGTCGCAAAGACATAAATATTTTCCCTAAACATCCATTTCCAAATGTTACATCTAAATAGACCATGAGGTAGAGAACTGCAAGTCCAAAGCAAGTCAGACTTTTTGTCACTCAAAAATGTAGTGGCTGATAATTGACTCCGGTAAGAATGTGTATTTTAAAGAAAAAGGTAAGAGAGGAGAAATAGAAATGTATAGCATATCAATGCACAAGGTTACACACTTTTGCTGCTTTGGGATTTAAAGAGCGCACTGCCTCTTTTTTGTGTGTCTCCAAGGACTTCAACACATCAATGTCCACTTTATTATGTTCATTACAACCAAAATTCCCATCCTGCTTCCCGTTTTCCTTTTTCTCCTTGAGAAGAAACCGAACTGCGTACTATAGCGACTGCATTTTGCGCAACAAATAAGAGGAAAATGGAGATGTGGCGAAAAGAAAACGGAGGTTGGACGGAAGAAAATCCTCCCTCTTTGAGGGTGTGTGTTACAGACTCAGTGTGTATGCATGTCCACGCCGTGTGTACGTTAGTTAAAAAGCTTGGGGCTTGCAATGGAGCCGACACACTGGATGTGTGATAATGGAGGCTATGTGCTCACTGCGGCGCGGCACAAATGATAAATTATTCACTGGCTGCGATACCAGAGGCATCGTCACTGTGCTGGTATGACCAGCTGATGGTCAGTTTGCATCTAGTGTAAAAAGTTCTGCCTACAGAGAACAATTTAAATGACATTTGGTGTACCTTATGTTAAGTGGACAGAGATAGCTCTGATGGAACATAATTTAACCAGGCAGTGCGTTAACCAGCCTTTGTTCAGCCATGAAAATCACTTTATGTACATTCCAAATGTGTAGAATTAAAAAAAATAACTTACACAAGAGTTACTGTTTAAAGAAAACCACCAAAGGCAGTATTCGAGACAATACTCAAGACTGATTGAAGACAAACTTTAATAAAGCTCTTAGACTATAACCTACAGCAAATTACCATTTGGAGTTAAACAAATGTGAAAAGGCCACCACAGCTGATCAATCTTAGCCAACAAAAACTGTTAGATATTGAGCTAAAATTGGTGTGGTAGTAGCTGATCGTCATTCACAAAACATTCTCCAAGCACGTGAGATCGTGCATAACTTGGTTTTGCCAAAAAGTTAAACGGAATCATCTACACCTCTGACATTGGTTTGAAACTCTGGCATTAAAGGCAAGGGGCAACATGAAAAATACAAATAATTAATGCCAAAAGGCAATCGTTACTTCTAGGAATTCTAGTGTTTGAGTTTTTATTTGATGCATCAGCCACAAACATGGAGTTATTTTTTTCCAACAGGTACACCTGCTGTGTACTCCTGCTCTTATAGCAAAATACCTTTAAAGACAATCACAGTAGACCAAAATTGTCAAAAGAAGTAAAAGTTACGGATGCACGATATTATCGGCATGGTATTGGTATCGGCCGACATTAGCGATAAAGTTAAATATCGGACATCGGCCATTCCATCAAAATAACACCGATATAAAAGGCACTGTTTATATGTACAGTATGTATGTATGTATGTATGTAGGTAGGTATAGATATGTACGTAAGGCACTGTTTTTGTATGACAACCCAGTTGCAAGGATGCATGCAGCGCCAGTACCACGTTATGACGTCACGCGCGCCGTTGAGTTGAGATTTGTGAAAATTTACAAATTTGTACTCTTCGAGTGTTGTCATTGTGTTAGAGAGAGTAAATGTCATGAATAAATTTGACATTAAACATAACCCGAGTTGAAGTGTTAATTTTCAGCCTCCTTTTTGGCATCTGCAGTTGGTAGCAGGCCAAACGGACAATGACTGCAGAATAATTTAGTATTTTAATTCCACAACAGAGAAAACTATATAGTCTCTGTAAGTAGGTGTAGGAAAAAAAAAAAAAAATAACGGTATTGGTATCGGCCAAATAAGTTTTAACATATCGGCATATCAGATATCAGCCAAAAATCCAATATCGTGCCTCTATAAAAAAATACCCGACTCCAAATTTGGTCGTATGTACTTTGGGATGACCAGAGGGACCTAGTAGCCTTAAGCATGAGCACAGAGTGAGTTAGCAATTACCGCGTCAGATTATGCTAAATTTATTGATAATTTAATCCTTTGTGGGCCAAACTGAATGAGCTTGCTGGCTAGAAATGGCCCACAGGCCAGTAGTTGATGATTGCCCTAATGTTTCCTCCCTCAGCAGTTTTATTTGTTCCACTGCAACCTGTTATCATTTTGTGTGATCATCTATAACCACCCTGTCCAATTGTTAATACATCCCCTTCCCGCCTGTGTGTTCACCCTCCCCCTGGTTGCTTCACAACTCTTATTTTTGTCTGTATCTCTGGTAGAAACGACGCCAAAGCAGTAGAATTTGTATTCAGGCTCCGTCACAGCCGATGCAGGGCTGTGTTAGCAGAATGAAAGAGAAAACATCCTTATCAGGGTTTCTACACTAACCACTATGTGGATTGTGTGTGTGTGTGTGTGTGTGTGTGGGGGGGGATCTTCACTCTCTCTACCTTATTTTATGATTTTATTACATTTCTATGTGTTGTGTTTTTGTTGTTTCTTTCGTCATCCTTCTTCCCCCTGCTGCCTAAGCTAATTATTGACTGGGTGTGTTGCAGCCTTCACACACACATTCAACAGGAAACACACACCGAGTAGTGTTACTAATCACACACAAGTGCATGTAGGCACACGGGGAAGCCTCTTGAGAACACCTGCCTGCATGCATCTGCACAACTCGTACACAGACTTACAGCCCCGAGCCGAGATCGCACATCTGCATCCACCACACTTAATACACACGCACTTCCACACACTTCTGTCTCCTCAGGGCTGCACCACAAGACACGTACTTGCACAGCAACGTTGTGAGGCTATTTTGAGGATGTTGAGTAAGTGCGCCCAAACTCCTGCACCCCAGAGCGCTTTAAATTGTAACCGTGGATTCAACAAAACCTAATTAAGGCCACTATTTATATATTTTTGTCTGTTAAACAGGGCACTTAACAGCATGGGGGGTGGGGGGGGGTTATAAAGAGTCATTAACACATTTAATGTTGTGCAGTGCAACAGTTCATATGTCTAGATGAAAACGCAAACAGTAGATTTGCGTTTTAAAAGCCTAATGGTATATTTGTATTAATATGATATCAGTAACAACATTTCTGTTGGAGCTCCTAATAACCTGCACATCATTATTACTGCAATGCAACAGTGTGTTGTCGTGTTTTTACCTTTTCAAACTAACAAGTTTTGATAAATCTTAACATAGTCTCAAGTTTCCTACCATACGCTTATTTACAGTAGTGGGCACATTTCTGCTAATCCAATAACAGCTAACATCAGAACTGTTAGCCTGTTAGCGTTTTCGATACATTTGAAACGTTAGCAGAGTTAGCTTCCGCTTAATTAGATTTTGCCCACTTTAAGTCCACTAACAAAAGTAATAAGCTTGTTCCTGAGTCCGTTGCGCACGCGACTGGCTAACTACGTGTACACGTGACAAGACGTGATGGGTCGACGCAGCTTCAGCTGGAAGGAGATGAAGACGTGTGACACAGACTGAAAATAAAAGTGCCATCATATCATATCTGTATATGTTTCTATACAATTATGAAATTTGTGCTCTGATTTAACCCATCACTCATGAGATACACCCAGGTGGAGCAGCAAGGCAGCTATGCAAGCACGCAAGGAGCAGTTAGGGATCAGATTTCTTGCTCAAGTACACCTTGACATGTGGGCAAGACAGGGAGTTGAACCTGTGACTTTATGCTCCCAAATTGGCTGCCCTACCACCTCACCACATCCACAACAGACTTAGCAGATTCATCTTAGCGGTAAGCGGTTTAGCGTTAGCATCCGCTAATTTTATTTTCTGTTTAGCGGTTTAGCGTTAGCAAAGCTATTTTTTTTAGTTAGCTGCATATGTGTTAGCAATGCTAACTTTTTGGTTAGCTGTGCCCACCGCTGGTTATTTACATACAATTCTACGGTTGGTTGCAAGTGCAAATAGTGGCACTTCTGGCGAAGCATAAGCCACTTACAGCAGAAATATCATGACGTTTTGTGCAAAGCATCTTGCCATTCAAAACTGATGGCAATCAAAAGGTTTTCTTTCACCATTGTTGTTTTCTTTGTTAATCTGTTCACCATAATTTACTCATTCTGTGTTCTTTACTGGCAACTACTCTACACAAACCCCCAGTTTCACAAGAAACTACAAAATAAAAGCATTAACGTGTTTTAAACTGAATGCTTATCAAAACAAGTACCTAAAGTACGAGCGATAAAACATGGACAAAGCAGTCCAACTTTTTCCAATAACTAATACTTGGCTTGTTATAGAAAAACAATAGAAATATGTGGCGAGTCATTCTGATAAGTAAAGTAAGTAAAGTGCCATGTTGTCATCACTGTATGTTTCCATACAACGGCAAAATTGTTTCTCTGCATTTAACCCATCACAACTCGGATACATCCAGGTGGAGCAATGGGCAGCTATGTAGGCACCCGGGGGGTAAATGGAGATTGGATGTCTTGCTCAGAGACACCACGACATGTGGGAAGGGCTGGAGATCAAGCCTGGGACTTTCGGGTCCCGAGTTGGCTGCCCTGCCCCTACCCCACCCCAAAATAATGCCAATACCGGTAATTAGAAGTAAAATACACTGCCTGGCCAAAAAAAAGTCGCCACCAAAAAAAAAAAAAAAGTCACATTAATATTTCATTGGACTGGCTTTAGCTTTGATTACATCATGCATTCACTGTGGCGTTGTTTCAATAAACTTCTGCAACATCACAAGATCTATTTCCATCCAGTGTTGCATTCATTTTTCACCAAGATCTTTCATTGATGACTCGGCACTAGGCATGACGGGTGCATCACTTCACCTGCCTCTCTTCTTACCCTGATGCACCCATCACTCTGGAACAGGGTAAATCTGGACTCATCAGACCACATGACCCTCTTCCATTGCTCCAGAGTCCAATCTTTATGCTCCCTAGCAAATTGAAGACTTTTTTTTCTGGTTAGCCTCACTGATTAGTGGTTTTCTTAAGGCTACGCAGCTGTTCAGTCCCAGTCCCTTGAATTCCCTTCACATTGTGCGTATGGAAATGCTCTTACTTTCACTATTAAACATAAAACTGAGTGCTACTGTTGTTTTTCTTTGATTTGATTTCATCAAACGTTTAAGTGATCGCCGATCACGATCACGATCACTCAGGAGTTTTTTCCAGCAACATTTCTTCCTCGAAGACGATGAGTTCTGAGTTCCTCTGAGTCTTCTCAGAGTCCCGTTAAGTTCTTCTGGTACTGATGAAGTTCGGCTGGAGTTCCTGTAGGAGCCACGATGCCTCGCTGTGACTCCACCCGGTGAAAACTTCATAACTTCTGAGGAGGTTTGTTCTGTGGAACTAGTTCTCACGACTTCTGCCGAGTCGCAGCCGCCCTGAGACGACGCTGAAAGGTAGCGTACCAGGGACCTCTTGACCGCCGCGGATTCATCCTCCGCCAAAGGTAAAGAGTCGCCATGAGCTTCACTACCAGTGTACCGCGGGCGAACTGCGCTTCAAAGGAGCGTGTTGTTCTGGTCTACAGACATACATCTTCATCCATCTTTTTCCTCTCCATTTAAACTCCTTCATCCTTCATTTCCCATCTTTAAAACTCTTCTAGCTTGCCAGTAATTAATCCAGATATTTTCAGAAATGTCTGTTGTATTTCAGTTGCAAGTGAGAAATCATGGCCGTATGATTTCTCATTGTAAAGCTCATTAATTAAGCTGTGTTATTGCGTTCAATCAGAATAATCAAGTGTACAATGTTTGATGTTAAACTTTGATTCTGTTAATAAATGACCACATTCATTTTGACGGGTCAAAGAAAATTAACGTCTCATGTCACTGGTTTTTAGACCATCTCCCACACAGTATCTCTGTCACATAGCTGTCAAATAGCTCGAAAAAGAGTGAACCCGTCATTAAATATTGATTGTAGTGAAGCTAACTGAAGCTAACCGACCCTATCTCACTACATGAAGAAATAAGGATCTCTGACAGAGTCTATTCTTTGGATTTAGATTTAGAAGGTAATTTTAAAATGTCACAAACCACCAACGTTCATGCTCAATAATCCAGGTATAAAATCCAGCAAAGGTCTTGTGGATGTTTTTTTTTTTTTGCCGAGACGTTTCATCCTTCATCCAAAGGATTTCCTCAATCTGAAAAGACAGAAGTTTGGTGGCTTCTCGGATTGAGGAAATCCTTTGGATGAAGGACAAAACGTCTCAGCAAAAAAAAAAAAAAGAAAGAAAGAAACCATCCAGATGACCTGACCAAACATTGTTGGGTCACAAATTACAGTTTGTTTAATATGTAGTATTTATGGAACATTTAATTTGGCATTTCAAGCTGCATTTTGCAGCGCAGGACACATTTTATTCAGTTGACAAAGGAGTAAAACCTGTAAAGATTGCGGACCCTGCTTTACACGTTCACATGAAATGCTGTGAAATGTTACAGATTGAATTAAGGCTTCTGAAATCCACTTCAGTCTTGGCTCAACGTGGACTTAACTTTAGCTCATTAAAAAACTATTTCACCAAACTGCAGCTGCTCAAAGAGCTATCTACAAGTAAGATATTAACCGTTTATAACTTTCTGTTCTTCAAAAGAGAACTAAGAACGCAAAACTTTAAGAATTTTGGTCAATTTTTCCCAAAAAAATCGGCGAGTGGTTTTGAAAAGATTATGGCAGCTTTTAAAAAAAATATCTACATCGATTTCACCACAAACTCGATATGATTCATCTTATTTTGACCAAGATAAGCACATGCTGCTTCATTCTTGGCCTAAGTGGAACATTTCCGAGACAAATTCTGAGTCGTCGTCTTGAGAAGGGATGAGTGCGTCCGACGAACAGCTTGTACCAACTCTTAGAAGGACAGAAACAACAAACACACACAGATAAAACCCCTCCGCCTTCCTCTGCCCCTCATTAGTTCCGGCGGAGGTTACCGGCACAATCCATTCGTGTCTGCAGTTACCTGGGTTGCCATGGTTACCCTCCCTCAAAAAGAATTTATTTCAGGAAGCAGCCCCATCAGCAACAACCTGCGAGTCTTTGTGGCTCACTCAACCATCTCCATTATCATTCGATCCTTTCTTTTTTTTGTTGTTTTTTACTTCCACACACTTTCCATCCATCTGCAACGTTTCCTTCCATCCCTCGCCTTCCTTAATCTCTCCGTTTTAGCTGTCTGTCACTTTCCACCTCATTAGCTGTCACAGTGTGTCCGTATTCAACCGCCAGGTGAGATCATTTGTAGTTACCGCTGGAGGGAACGGCGAATCCGCACCAGGGCGCTATCTGTACTACGTGTGTGTGTTCGTGTAAGAAACAGCTAAAAGTATAAAAAGATGTCCGTGCGTGTGTGTGTGTGTGAGCCACATGGGTGCTCACGTGTATAACCGTTT
>NC_056519.1:6133715-6134323 GCF_014905685.2 Nematolebias whitei | reverse complement strand
CACACACACACACACACACACACACACACACACACACACACACACACTAGCTCTTTGCAACCAGTTCAAGTCCATCAATTAAGGAGGCAATTTACTCAAGTGGTTCCACCTGGGCCAAAAGGCAGGTGGGTGGCAGTGCTCTGTTTACCTATCAGACATTATTATGGCTGAGATATTGCTGGGTTTTATTCCTCCATGACGTCAGAGCTGCCCTATAGGCCGTTTGTGAGCCACAGATTGAGTGAAATGTTCAGATGGTAACTGGAACGCGCTGCATCTGTCAGCACGTGGCAACCAAATGACAGTTGACGCTAACGGTTTGCAGACGCGATGTGCGCACACGTTTCGCGTCAGATTCTCAAGCCGCTGACATGCGGGGAAAAGTAAAAGATGCCATGCCTGCTCTCACACGCACAGCTCTCCCAGTTGGTGTGTAAACCTTCAGGCACCTCACAACTCGGTTATAATTAAAACAAATATTGATGATCTCATTTCGGTCTATATCCTAAACATACTCGAAACTGAAACAAGCAGGACAAATGTTGAAAGGAGCTGAAATTTACATGAAAAGCTTGAATTTATCTGAAAACAGCAGAAATTAGCTAAAA
>NC_056519.1:6069410-6133705 GCF_014905685.2 Nematolebias whitei | reverse complement strand
TGACATTAGCAAAATAGCTGAAAAGGCAAAAAGAAGCTTAAACTACCAGAAGGAAGCAGAAAGAGCTGAAATGAGCTAAAAAAGTGGAATTAGCTGAAAAGGCTCAAAAGAGCTAAATAGTAGCTGAAAGAGCAGAGAAAGCTGAAACAAGCAGGATAAAAGTTGAAAGGAGCTGAAATTAACATGAAAAGCTCGAATTTACCTGAAAACAGCTGAAATTAGCTAAAAAGCTACCTGAAAAGTTAGAACAAGCTTAAATTAGCAGAAGAAAGCAGAAAGAACACGTTTGCCCAGTTATGCTGAAAGAAGCAGAAATGAGCCCAAAAAGTGGAAATTATCTGAAAAAGGCTGAAATTAGCAACAACAACAAACAAACAACAAAAAAACAGCTGAAAAGTAGCCAAAAAAGCAGAAAAAGGTTCAATTACCCAAGGAAATGGAGAGAGGACGTTTTTGCTGAACTGGGCTGAAAAAAGTTGAAACGAGTGCAAAAAAATGTGGAATTAGCTGAAAACGCTAAAATTAGCATAAACACAGCTAAATAGAAGCTGAAATAGCATAAAAAGATTAAACCTGCATAAATAAGCTGAAAGGAGCAGAAAGGAGTTGGAAGAAGAACAAAAATGATGTAGTTAGCAGAAACAATAAAAAAAATATCCTGTAACAGCTGGAAAAACAGATGAAAGTAAATGAAAGTTGAAAAAAAGTTTAATTTTACACAAAGAAGCTGAAAGAAGCTAAAGCAGAACAAAATGAGAAAGGAGCAGTAAAAGGTTGTAAACAGATCTAAAGATTTGAAAGACGTAAAATGAGCTGAATTCATTTTCTGTGAGAAAAAAAAATAGTAGAAAAGGCTGAATATTTCAAAAAGCTAAAGTTGCACCAATACTAAAATGAAAGAGCTGAAGTTTTGATTTATGATTTGTTGAAATAGCACAGCAATCGTGGAATGAGAACGATGCCGATAAACGTACAAAAGAAAAATGGATCACAATAGTGTGAATGCTTATGAAGCATTAAATAAATATAATATATAAATATAATATAAATAGATAATAAAGTCTAAACAGCAACAAGGACTCTGGACATGAAGGCAGTGGATCAGTTTCCTTCAGTCCTGTTGTAAAGTGTAGGCGTGGTTGTGTTGGGCAGTATGACACATGATGAGCTCCTGGCTCCAGATAGTGCAACATAAAGTACATCATCGGGCTGGGACTGTTGAAGACTGTGTTTTGCACAGTTTTTGAAAATAACAGCCTGCTTTTGTATGCATGGGCTGCAATGGCTTAGATGTTATTTGCTGCAGCAGTCCGCCCTCATCGTATCATGCTGCTCATGGGTGCCTGGTTATATTAAAAATACAGGGGCAAAGATGTCAAACCAGTTAGACAGGTTGGTGTTCGTGAAATATAGCATCCCGCTAAAGACTGGTCTTTCTGTTTTCTCTTTATTTGTGAGCGAGTGAATGTCTGTCATTATTAACTGAAAGTTTTTATTCTGTTTGACTTGTAGTCAGTAAAAGAGGTTTTAACATGAAAAAATATATAGTTTTTTTACATCTCTACAGCTGACTACTGTGCTAGCAGCTTGCAGTGCAGAGTTGGACTGAACCAAAATCAAAAATAAAGGGGGGGAGGGATTATTTTTATTATAGTTTATTTACTTGTTTATGTTTTGGTAATTAAAAAAGTGAAATTGGAACCCAATACACACCACCTGTTTTTGTTTAATTGCTCCAAGTGATAACATGCTAAATTAAAAATAGGGAGAGCAGAAGCAGAAGTTTGAACCCCCCCACTGTAGAAAATGGGGGAGCAGCCGATCCATCAGCTCCATTGATCAGGCTCCTATGCTGAAAACCTTTGGATACATTCTGGACCCTCACATGGGAATATTTCTGTACTTCCAAACTCCTGCATGACCATAGGTGTCACAACTGTTATATATGAAGGAGACGTGTCCCCCTGACTTAAACAAAAATACTCATTTGGACAGTACTACACTAATCATTTAAAGAATGTTTCTCTGTTAAACGATGGACAATTCCTTTCAGAGGACCTGACTCAACTTGTTAGATGCATCAAAGTTCATGATCTATAATCCAGGTAAAAATCCAACAAAGTTCAGTCTGGTAGCTGGACGTTTTTTTTTTAAGACATTTCATCCTTCATCCAAAGGACTTCATCAGCTCAAGGAGCCACAAACAAACACAGTCTCACAAGCAGCACACTCCTACAGTGGTTAGATCTAGTCGTGATGTTGTTTTCATTATTTAATTTGCCTATAAACGCATGTAGTGCATTATAGATTAAATTTATTTTAAAACCCCACACCTTATGGTCCTCAAACAAGGTGAGAAACATCCTTTAGATGAGTAGTGTTGAACATAAATTTAAAAAAGTCTAGCGGTAACGTTTTTTTATTTCTCTATAAACACAAATAATGCCGACATGACGCTGTGTGTCAAAGTGCATTAAAGTTGAATGTCTTTTTAAAAAACAGTTGAATTTCCACAAACTTGGTGAGAACCATGCTTTAAATAGCTTGAATGAAAGTAAGAGGCTCTTGAAATGTTGCTTTTTTGTAGGTTATTCTCCTTTAAACAGGGGTCATACACAACGGCACAAATACAGCCCAGCTGTAAAGGTTGTTGTAATCGAGCACTCTGGATTTGAGCGAGAGTAAGGTTTCTGAATCCCAGGAAGACTTTACCGCAGTGTTGTCGACCAGGGTGGGAGGGATTAGGATGCATGAAAGAAGTGGGACGTGCTCTATTCACACAAGGAGAGCTGTTGGTCAGGCATCTTCTTGTTGTGACTTTCACTCTAAAATAGCTATTGAATCAAGTGTTTACTTATAGGTAAATGTAGATGTTTAACAACCCGTTAAAATACACCAGAATGCAGGAAATAGCATCTACTTTGTTCAAAAATTTGGGGGGGGGAGGACCCCCATACCCCAAATGATTCTGACGCCAATGTGCACGATGGTATTAAATTAACTAGGAAGTTCCTGGAGAAACTTTGTCAGGGACTGCCAGGCTGCTGCTGATTTAAAATTATAATTTGACAGTACTACGTGTTGGGGTTTGCTCTCAGCTACTACTATACCAAATTTCATCCGAATAGCTCTAGAAATGGCCGACTTCTCATAATTTTTCATTTTTTGCTAAGGCAGCCATCTTGGATTTTTGATTTGGATTCAGTGGGTGATAGGGAACATTCTCAGCAATAACCTCACCAAATTTCAGCTCTGTATGTGTAAAAATGGCTGAGTTAAAGCATTTAAAAGTAGTATTGGCGGCCATCTTGGAGTTTTGATTTTGATACAGCATTTGATAGGAAACATCCTCAGCTATCACCACACCAAGTTTCAGCTCAATATCACTAAAACTAACCGATTTATAGTATTTTTCCTTTTTTTGCTTAGGCAGCCATCTTGGATTTTTGATTTTTCAGTCAGTTAGGGATCATTCTCAGCTACCAATACGCCAAATTTCAGCTCAACATCTCTAAAAATGTCCGTTATTGTATTTTTTCCTCTTTTAGCTAAGGCGGCCATCTTGGATATTTCATATACATTAGTAATGTTTAACAACTCGCTCCCAGCTACAACCGTATTAAATGTCAGCTCAATATCTCAAAGAATGACAGAGTTACAGTCGATTTTGCGGTTGCTGAGGTAGCTGTGGCAGCCATCTTGAATCAAAATGGCTCCAAACGTTAATCACTTCTAGACATTTACCTGATGATTACGTTCTGTGAGTTTCAAACATATCCAACAGTGAGTTTCAGTTTTCTTCAGGGACCTCTACGTCATGTGAAGTGACAGTAGCAGTTGGTGTGAGGAGTGTTCTCTCATTCATTTCCTAAGGGGAAATATGGCGTCTTTGTTAGCAAAATACATCGCCATGGTAACTCCGATTGCCAATAAAAGTAATAGATCCCTTCTTGAGATTGAGCCGGCTGTTTTGATATAACTTTTATGGGGGTACACGTTGCAGTTCGGGCCGCTTTAGCAGTAACGGGGGAAAAAAAAAAAAGAAACACTTAGCAATGCACTGCTCTCATATGCAACGCAATGCGAGTCTCCAAATATTGGATTTTTCGTTTATATATATGTATATATATATATATATATATATATATATATATATATGTTCACAAATGTTTGTTTGCACTGCAATGCACAGAAAAAAAAATCACCGTCCACCCCTATGACCACACAGCTTCAGCGATTCCTCCACGTGTATGCATTATTTTTCCCTTCTTACTGACTGTGTGTCCTGTGCAGCCATGTTTCATCTCTTTGGAAGTCCCCTTAAAACCAGCCTTAACCTGTCTATCCGAGTGTGTGTGTGTGTGTGTGTGTGTGTGTGTGAGGCGAGCAACCCTTTGTAGAGGTGTATGACTGTGTGGATGTATCTACGCTCGTTCACAGCGTTTATTCACTATCTTGAGGAATGCTGTGTTCTGAATGTATATCTTCGTACACACACACAGACGCGTTGCCAAACCCTCACGCAGTCCGTTTGATGAATTGAACTCGGAGCTGCGGGAATTTGTTTTGTGAGGTACAACAGCAAACATGAGGTGGTACATACGGTTTGTCGTACGGTCTGTGTGCGGCTGCCCGACTTCGGATTTGTCGCTGTACCTCTGCATGTTAATGCTCGTATGCCCGTGGCCTCGGTGTTTATCTGCCAGCTGTGGAGGGCCTGTTTATGTGCCTCGCTCATCATACAGATGTGCTCCGAGCAGCAAATTGCGCCACCAGGCTGTGCGTGCCGGCGTTTCCTCTCCCAGTTGTTTGATTTAGACAAGGACATTTTGTTTCCTGCATTCCACAAACCCCATTTCCTTTCTCACTGGATGTTTTTATCCTTGGGCTTATGCGGCAGAAAGCAAGAGATATAATTTATTGTCTGTTCAGCAAGGCAAATGTGCAAAGCTGGCATATTTCATTTGCTGAACGTATTAGAATGCAATTTTTTTTTTATTATGTTTTTTACTGTTTCAGGTTATGTGAGGGAAATGCCGTCTTGGGTATTTCTGATTCATGCCTTTACTATGAATGTCTTAGTGATAATAACCTCTGAGATTTAAAATGTGCTCGTGCTGGGAGTGAGGAGTGAAGACTAACAGAGTGCATGTTGTGAAAAGGAAAAGATGAGTGATAAAATCATATTAATGCATATCGAACAGAAAAAAAAGTGAATTACTTACATAAATGATGATACACAAAGTTAAGGAAGGCTGTTACCCTTCAATATGAGCCCAATAAGACAAGTAAAATTAAAGACATAATTAAGTGTGTGTGTATATATATATATACATACATATAGGTTAATCATGAATGTAGTACTCCATACCACCTTGTGCATGTACATATCGTCTTTTCCCAGATTTGTGTATTCTGCTTCTTTTTTGATTATTCCATGTGTCTTTCTCCTACCTACCTACCTACCTACCTACCTACCTACCTACCGATCCATCCATCCATCCATCCATCCATCCATCCATCCATCCATCCATCCATCCATCCATCCATCCATCTAGTTCACATCTTCACAAGTGGAGTTCTGTCTGACAAAGACAGACTGGACATTTCTATAAAAAATAATTATTTAAACAGTTCAGAGCCTGTTTGAGTCGCACTTTCTTTGGGTTATGTCTTAAAAAGCCTAATTATCTCACTCTGTGACAAAACCAAGAGTGAATAAGACATAAAAGTCCACACTGCACTGCTTGATGAGGTGAATATAATGTGACAAATCACTGCTTAGATTGTTGGTCTGTAATTGATACAGCAATCAATGGTTTACACTTTACAGTGACCACAGTGGGTTCAGAAACAATCCGAAATAACAATAAACCAAAGAGAAATTCATCCACAACATTCTACAGTCCACTTTAATTAATAAAATCCAGACAATACCTACATTTACATTGATGGAGTTTTATAGTTCATTAAAACGTTAGGTCAAAAAAGGCTGTATCTTCAGAACACTCTCAAGGTTTGCTGTTTAATTGTCTTTATTGGATCAGCAGCTGAGGGGACATTTATAACATACCCACTGATTCACTTTGCTGCCTGTGTGTGTGTGTGGGGGGGGGGTCACATAAGTTCAGTGTTAGGCCTTAGGACCAATGGTGGTTGGACTACCAAACTAAGGTCCACTGCTTTCACAGGTGGTGGTCTGGAATACCTCGAAAGATGGTGGTGGGGGGGGGGGGGGGGGGGGCATTTTCGATATACATATACATGTATGTATGAAACTCTATCCAGATGAAATCCATCCATCCATTATCTTTACCCACTTCTTCCTTTTTGGGTCACGGGGGTCACTGGTGCCCATGTCCAGCAGTCACTGTGCGAGAGGCAGGGGACACCCTGGACAGGTCTCCAGTCCATCACAGGGACACATAGAGACAAACAATTATTCACTCTCTCACTCACACCTAGGGACAATTTAGAGTTACCAATCACCCTAACATGCATGTTTTGTGGGAGGAAACCAGAGTGCTCGGAGAAAACCCACACATGCATGGAGAGAACATGCAAACTCCACCCAGACAGGTCCCCCATTGGGATTTGAACCAGCGACCTTCTCGCTAAGAGGAAACAGCTCTACCAACTGAGCCACCATGTTGCCCTAAATGAAATCCAGCACCAAATACTTGTTTTTAAGACGGGTCCGAACAGCCCCTCAAAGAGCTATAGATCATAACCTTTATACAGAACCCTACATAGAAAAAGATTTGAACTACCCCTTTAAGCTGGTTCTTTTGCATTTATGACAGTAGTACAACATGCCTTTTAAATCACTGCATCTGTAGTGAAGAATGCGACTAGGAAAACAAAAGCCACAGACGGGACGCAGCACACCGTGGAAGAAAGCCTTCTGTATTCATGAGCTTGGTTTTAACAGTCCCTGCAGGTATAATAATGAAGTTCCTCTCCCCCATGTGGAATGGACCGTAATGATTATGATGAAGCAGAATTGCTGCTTGTTCTTTCCCCCCTCCTCCATTCCTGTTGTTGTATCAGCAGAGCAGTAAACATAAGCATAAAACTATACGCGGCAACGATGTAACTGTAAAAACGGGGCTATTAACTGAGACGAAGGAAACAGTAGAGTTGGAACAGATGCCAAAAAAAAAAAAAAGAACTGCAAAGACTGAGGTATGATCTCAGCTTTCACTGAAAAGTTTTAAATGTTTGCGTTCCGTTTCCTCGGCTTGTGCACATTTCATTTTTCTCAGCTTTAGTCATGCGCCATAATGAAACACCCATCACAGTCTGGGAGTCAAAGAAAGGTCCAACTACAAAAACCAACACCATTATTACCACCCACTGAAAGGTGAAGGCAGATGATTAATGGTAAGTTTTTGCTAGGTCTTCAATCTAGTTAAGATTACACCGATAACTAGTCGGGACACAGTTTGACCTGGTAATACTTGTCAGCTACAGTAAACATGGCCGTGAGAACTGCACATGAGCTAACCTGATGACTCCTGCGTTTGTAGAATGACTAACATCCATGTCTGCGCTTTCCTGCCGCACGCCTTAATGACATTAGCGGATAAACGAGCGGCGCTGCTCGTTATGACCCGTAATGACACGGCTTGTCCTTTACAGTGAGCTAAAGCCGTTTCCCTTTGATGGCGTTGGATCAGGAACAGGAACCGAAGCCCCACAAGCAATCTATTCACGGCCGCAACAAGCTAAGAGGATGTGACGTGCCAATGTTTTTCACTGATTTCCATTATGTGTCATTCTATTCTAATTCTTTTTCAATTGGGTTGTAAGAGCCGTCGCCACAAGCTGCACAAAAGGTGGGAATGGACGGAGGACGGTCTTGTTTAGCCGTCCTGAGAAAGAAAATAATGATTTTTTATGAAATTGCTTTGGACACAACCTGACAGGCGAGACGAAGCAAGTTTGAATCAATAAAGCCTCCATTAGTTTTCTAAAGAGCAACGTGCAATTTGTTGCGGCGGAGCGGCGCGGCATCGGCAACATTCTGCCTCTTTGACACAGAAAGGCTAATGTGCTACCGCCAAGCTAATGTCAAATTAAGCCTACACTTTCTGTCAGATGGAAATGGGGAAAACGATTCGAGAACACTGGATCCATAAAGCATGACCGAGCCTGTTATCACGTTGGTGTCACAATAGCCTCCGGGGCCACAATCCTTTCTGTGGCGGCAGGAAAACCTCATCTCAATATCTGTTGGAATGACTGTGATCTCAAGCGTGCAGAAGATCAGACCTCCTAAGCAGCTATCGATTAGCTTGGTGAACAGAGACGCTGCGATTGATTAAACGATGGAATAACCTCATCTCCACCTTTAGACGCAGCGCGAGCGCGCAAATGGTAAACACACTTCTCGCCCGTCATTTCCTCAAGAATGCGTGGAAGCATCATATTTGAGCACTCCGGCAGGCATTTAAATCGATAATCTAGGGGAGTTAGCCAACAAATAAAATTGACTGAGGCTTGATTGCTCTGAATCAGCACTTTCTGGGCATGGATATACCCATGAATCCCTAGAAAGCTCAAGGCTTTGGATCACGTGAGGGGAGGGAGAAGCTTTTCTTTTAAAGAGACTTGTGATGGATGTGTTGCCAGTGTTGCCAGAAAAGGCCCAACAGATTTCACCCTTACTAAGAGGAAAACGCTGATCTGAAGAGATCTTTCTCCCCCTGTCTGACAAACCCACAGACAAACAGTTCTGTTGGTCTCTAACCTGTCAAACAACCAAACCTTCCTCCTTTTTTTTTGCCTTTCTTGTCTTGTTCTTGTACTAAAATCTCTCTTATTCGTTTATTACTGCCTGCACCAAAAGGTGAAGACAATGTTTGCCTCTTTCTGTAATCAAAATATCTCAGGAACCACTTAATGGATTTTAATAATGCTCCCAGAAAGCATTCATCTGTTGTACATCTACAACTGATTGAGCCTTTTGTAAGCCAATACAAGATGGCTGCCAACTGATGTGCAATAATATCTATCAGTCAGTTTTACAGATATTGAGCTAAGATTTGGTGTAGTTGAAGCTCATAGACATTTACAAAGAGTGTGACATAAAGTACCTTGGCGTAAAACGCAGTGAGCAATAAGCATTCCTTAAAGCAATGCTAGGGCTTTGATTTTATGTGTGCGTGCGCCTGCATCCACATGACTAATTCATCCAGCTGAGCTCGATCAGAGTGCAGTGACCAGGACAGATTCTCCTGCTAATGGGCGAGGTTTTAATTAAAGATACAGCTGGAGTTATCCTTTCTGCAGGTCTCCCATCCAAATGGAGCAGAAGACAAGAGATTTCATCACCGGTGCCTGTAATAAACGGACACGTCGACGGATGGAAGACAGCTGCTGATTCATGATTTTGCGAAGCAATTTAATTTTTTTTTTTTGTAAACTTGGATTTGTGGGTCCTTTGAGAGTTTGACACAGCACGTCATAAGTGGATGAGAGGGAATGAAGTGGGTAATGGTCTTTCTGAAACTGACAGCCTGGGCGACTCTACGGTAAAACAACAAAAACGCCCCAACACCACTGACATTAATATTCAAAGGCTTAGCATTTCTTGAAGGAACACATGCAGCCCACTGCCTTTCATGCCCAAGTTTTGGATTGAGATTATTTACGAGAAAAGCTGAAAACACCTTTATGAGCAATCTTGTTATAGATGTAACAAGTCCAATGATTAATTTCTGAAAGTTTCAATAAAATCTGCTCAGTTACATATGAAATAATTGACTAACCATAAAAATACTAACAAAAACAATGTCTACATGTCTCATTCGCTTCTATGGAAGTCGTAGTAAGGTGGCACTAAGGTGTAAATTAACAGCATTTAAAAAAAAAAAACACGGAATTACATTTGAAAAAACACAACAACAACAAAAAAATCACAACATTTGAAAAAACAACAAAAACAACAAAATCACAACATTTGAAAAAAAACGGAATTACATTAAGCCAAAGTGGAAGTGGCTGAAGCGGAGGTGGCCCGAATCACATTAAAAAAAAAAACGGAATTAGATTTGAAAAAAACGGAATCACATTTGAAAAAAATTAATTAAATTAAGCCAAACAGGAAGCTTTTTTTTTTTTTTTTTTACTTTATTAACAGCATAAAACTACAAAAACTTAATGTTCAGCTTGACGTAATTCCATTTGTTCTAATGTGATTCTGTTGTGTTTTTTTCAAATGTAATTCCGTTTTTTCAAATGTTGATCATTTACACCTTAGAGCCACCGTAGGTGTGGGACTTAAAACACGTTTTGCTGCCTTTAGGGGGCGCTCATCCATCAAGGCCTCAGCTTCTGCCTTAATGTCTCTAGTTATATAGGGCCAAGACTTTCTGACATCCCCATTTGTGATTCCCACGGGTGTCTCCAGTTAAAGAAAAAAAAACCACCTCAAAGCCTCCACACAGCCAGCTTTTTATTAGGTTCGAACTTCAACTGCTGCCATTTCCTCTTTTTATCGTCCCGCAGTGCTGCCAAAACACAATCAATGGGACTTTAAGAAAACCGGGCGCAATAGTGCCCCTTTTTTTTTTTTTTACTGTCCCACAATCAATAGGAACTGTGAAAAACAGCGCCATGAACAGATATCGAAGATTTCACTTCACACACTCTTAAATGGCAAGTGTTCCAAGACACAAGGCACAAGGGGGTTGTTTCGCCCAGTTTAGATTACACTGAAAAACCACTACAGGTTTGTGCTCCAACTGTGATTGATTCATCAAAGTGATTTAATTAACAAACCCTTTAACTAATGAATCAATTAGGCAATTGATTAATGTGCATCGTCCTTATAGATTGCAGTTGATACAGACCATTAAAGATAAATCTAGTTCAATTTAAAGCAGTTTACAGCAGATTACATGCAGGGAAATGCTTACATTTATGCTTCATTGCTCTGGGAGATGTGAATACCCCAAGGATTTATCAACAAAATGGCCTTAAAGTCCTTTGTATACATCCAGTTGTGTGCTTTCTAAGTCTGATTAGCTGTGGTGGCCACCTTGAATCAGTCAAAAGTCAAATTGTAGATGTTTATACTGTGACTCCTTTCTGAAGGTTTCATCATAATTTGCCCACAAATTCACGAAATATTCTGCTAACGCAACAGCCAAAACCCCACGCAGATGTGCTTCGCATACAACCACTTTTGAACGCCAGAGCCTGAAGTGATTCAGCATCCTATTCTGCCGCCATGCCACAAATTGAATTAATATTCAGCTGAAAAAGTGAGACGCGATGTGCACAGATGGCACAGTGAAATTGAATGGTTTTCCGAACTTTCTACGGCAAATAAAAAGGCGGCACAAATTAGTAAATGAGAGGAAACCAACACCGCAACAACTGTCAATAAACTGAGCACTTGCAGAGTGGAGTTCTTGCATCCTGAGTTTTAACAATTCTACTTGTGAGAAACATTTCTCATTTCTATATGACAAGACGCAGAAGAGCAGAAAGCCTCTGTTAGGGATCTGTAAGTGAGGTCAAACTGATGCTGCGATCAAGCTTTTCCACATCTGAGATGTTTGAGATGGGGTTAGTCCATTTCCTGGAAATGACCTGAGTTTTGAGCTGAAGGCTTTGAAAAAGTGACCAGATAAGTCTCTAATTTTTATGAATTCTCTGCCTTCCATCTCTTTTATGAAGAGTCTGGACCTTCAAGGGAGCTTCTGGTTAGGAATTTAGACAAGAAGCGCTGTACGTTTCAGCTTGTTTTCTCCAGGGTCGTGAATGTTTGGTACGTGACACTGAACATTAACCACTGCTTGACCTAAATCTGCCTGAGGCGGCAGCTCCAAGAAGGCCATCCACACCAAAGAACGTCATTCCAACCTTCAACTCTTTTTAAAGAGAATCCCCAGGAACGAGATTCTGTCTGAGACAACTGAAAATAGAGTTTGTCTCCTGGCTGTCTCTTACGGTGCGTGGACACACAGTTCGCTATCATTTTGATCCACGCTGGCTCAAACCCTGTGGTTTTACATGGAGATAAGTGACTTCAATCCCAGGGAAGATTGGTGATCTCTATTGGGGGGGATGAAAACCAACATTTTAAACCTCCCTTTTCCAAAATCATTTCCAAATCTATTTCCAAATCAATTAAATGTATCCAGAAACAGAACAGTTCACTTGAAAACAAGTAATCATTGAGAAAAATGAGAAAAAAAACCCTGATTTGAACTAAAAACTTTAATGTCAGTGCTGGGATGAAGGCAAAGTACATGGACCCTGTTCCAGGCAGGTATTGATTATTTATTCTTTATTTATTTACTTTTATTTAACCAGGCAAATCCCATTGAGATCACAGTAAAATAAATCTTTTGCAAGGGAGGTCTGGGCCTGAAGGCAGCCTAATATACATGTTTTTGGTTTGTGGAAAAAAACCGTAGTTCCCAAAGAAAACAAGCACGAGAACGACATACAAACTCCACACAGAAAGGCCTCAGGGCCAACCGAGGATTGAACCCAGAACCTTCTTACTGTGAGGCGACAGTGATAACCACTGAGCCGTCATGCTGCCAATTGTTATTTATCTAGTGACAACAATACCAAATGGATTTGGACATACTGTAGTGCCAGGACTATTTTATTTGAACTTTTTCCCTATTCTAGGACTGCACAATACTGGAAGAATACATAATTACATTATAAATGTGGAATACTGTACTGCTATAAACATATCACTGAATATGACTGGTAATTTTCCTGTTGCAGTACATATTACACCAAGGTACTTGGTCACACCACCAGGTGTGTGCCATGCAAATATAAGATACTTCACTGGGTAAGTAACTGGTAAATATTGGGGACTAACCAAATGCATAATCAGTAAAAACTGGGTACCTGCTGGGATAGTATCAAGTAAGTATAAGTTATGTAATGTATACGTTCCAGGCTGTTGTACCGCTTCCTTTTTTTCTTGTCAGTATAACATTTACTACACTCTCCATGGTTTTTAGTATTTTGCCCACAGTTAACTAAATGTTCTCTGGACATTTAAGGTCCATCTCCATCAAAGTTAAACTGGGTTTCGTTTTCAGAAATAGATTTTGTTTTACGCTGAATGCTAGGAAACGCCTTGTAACTGCGACTTTCCTTCTCTCCATTCACTACGGTGACATTAACTACATGAACGCTCCTACAAGAACCCTGCAGATGTTGGATGCTGTCTATCACGGTGCACTAGGATTCATAACTGCATGTGATTATCGTACCCACCACTGCACCCAGTACTCACTGGTTAACTGGACATCATTAACTTCACACAGACTCTCTCACTGGTACATTTTCATCTTTAAATCACTTCTTGGTCTGCTGCCTTCATACATCTCCTACATGTCTCTGCGTGAGTGCAGCTACAGCGTGCGCTCTCAGGACATTATTACCTGCAGTGAGGACTGAACTTGGCAAAAGGGCCTTCTCCTACTCCGCTCCTGTTTCCTGGAATATCTTACAAAAAGATCTGAAGCTCTCGACCTTGACCTCTCTAAGTGGCTTCAAACATCTTCTAAGTTCCTGGGAAAAACCAGTGCAGACATGTTCCTGTTTTAGTCTCTACATCACCTTATCGCTTTACAACCTAGCTGTTTTTTTTTGTTGTTTTTTTTATTTTTTTTAATACCATTTTATTTTCACTTGTTATTCTCAATTTGTATGCATCGTTTATGATAGTCTACTGTTGACATCACTCTGGTCTCTTGTAAATGAGTCCCCGAGGCTCAGTGGGATTAACCTGTATAAATAAAGGTTGAATGAATTTATGAATCTTATGACCAGATGGTTATTGGCATGTAGTTTACAGTTTTTTAAATTTTTCACAATATTGATATTGAGTATAATAACAACAGTCAATATGTTTTACAATTTCACCATCTCAGCTACCAGGCTAATGTTACAAAAGTGTGCTTTTATTCTACGGCCACACGTGTCTCCTTTGGGTCATATATGAAGCATCTGTGGTCCTTGACCATTTCCAAACTGGACTATAGTGAAAGGTCAAAACAAGCCTTTCGTGAAATTATCCCAAATGCAACAGCCATTACATCACACAAATACATTGGACCTCAAATTTATCAAAGAAACCACTTAAAATATCATTTATAGCTTATTTATGATAGTAAAAACTTTTGTTTACTAGATAATTTTAGCTCTATTGTCACATGACTCATCAGGGTTGTACATTTTTGGATCCTAAGGTTTCCTCTTGATTTGAAAAAAACATTTTTCTTGAATTCGCATTTCTTCCACATGTACAATTTCATTAAAATTTAACATTTAACCTTTTCCGATGCTAATTTTGTTCTAATTTTACTCGACTGGTGTCACGTTAAGAAAGGCTACAGTGCTTTTAAACACTGCTCTTTTTAGCTGTAAATGTAGCTCAAATGGTGCCACAATTATTCTAGTCCAATGAGCCTCATTTAATGATTGATACTTTGGTTTTACCTGGACAAGCCTTCATTCAGTTGGAAAGAGGAACTACTCCATGAACCTGTCAGGATTTTTATCACCATGTGACAAATCTCTCGGCCAATGAAGAGCAAAATGGGATTTGCTCCATCGCTTGAATTATTGAAATGGACATCGGGATAAATTTATGGCGCAAAGTTCATTCACATTCAGCATATCGTTTCAAGACATTTCCAATCACCAGCCACCCTCTCGGGATTCCTGTGTCACATTATGCAAGAATGCAGACATAAAGAAGCATAGAACCCCCCCCACTCATGGAAAAGACACTTGCGCTACTGGCACGTTGGGTTATCGGAACCACCTGCCACTGAGCTATTTTGTTTCTTCCCCATCACCAGAATCACAACCACAGATCTACAGCCCGCTGGTACTCCCACCTTCACTGGTGTGAAAATACCTCTGCTGTTGACAGGCTACATTCAGATAACACGCCACCCACATGCACATCTGTATGCACACATGCATGAAACCACAGCAGGGGCGATCAATGTGTGACACAGCAGAGAAGAAAGTAAAAATACATTTCTCCTCTGTTTGTTCCTGTTCACAAAGGAGACGGTAGCGTTGGACAATTGAGATCTCCTCCATGAAAGCGCATGTGAGAAAAGCCTGAAAAAGGGGGGGGGTCCATTCTTTAGCCCCTTCATTATCCTCATCCCCAAAAGACCGTCACTAATGCAGTCCTTTGAATTCGCGTTATCAGTTCGCATTATTAGGCCTCACAGCCAGCTTTGACCTTGCTCATCCTCGCAGTCTAACGTGAGCATATTCTCAGTCTTCCTTTGTGTGACTCATCGCCATCTCTATAACAAATTTCAACGCTGGAAACCACAGCGACGTTCAACTCTTTTTTTTTTCTTTTTTTTTTTCCAGCCCCAAAGTTGAAAGCTATTTGATGTCAAGTTAGAAAGCAGAAAAAAATGCAGGCTTAAGGGTAAAAGCACAACATGATACGGACAAACAACTCAACAGCCAAGGTCAAAAATATTGCCTTGCCAGTCAACAAGCTCAACAATGCTGATGGCCTGAATCTAATGAGAGCTCCTCACGATAATAAAGCAATAGGCAGCACTTTTTTGTTCTGTAATGTGGACATAGAATCCTTTTTTTGACCTCTGCGGTTCAGGCAGAAAAAAAAACAACCTTTAATAGCTTCTTGTTTCTTGTTAAAACTGATCATTTTGTTTTGGTCGGTGGAGGTGGACCAGTTCATCGGACAAATAATTCATTTCTGCCGTGACATCACTCAGAGTACAGAGAAAGAGGCACATATTTTAGTCCAGGCTGAGCTAACGACTAGCCAAACAAAAGTTCAGACTTATAAAATAATATATAACATACGTTTGTTTCCATTTTCACAACCGAGCAAAGTCTGTCTTGCTTTAAGATGACCGGTCCAAAAAAACGTTTACTGAACTCTGGTTGGACTCCTACAGTGTCCAAGTAATCTACTTGTTAAACATTGTTTATTTAGGAAAATTTATTCTATTCTTGGTAAACAGAAAACAATACAGGTTGAGTCAGGTCCTCTGGATGGATTTTTCTTTGTTGAAACGTTTCGTCTTTTATCCAAAAAAGCCCAACGATCCGTCATTGGGCTGATGGTCCTCCAGATACATCTGACCGTCACCAGCAAACTGGTTGATCCACCATGAGAAGGTGCTGCTTCTAGGACTGTTTACTGCGGCTCATCGGACTGAAGAAGTCCTTTGGATAAAAGACTAAACTTTTCAGCGAATAAGAACACGTCCAGAGGATTTATCTACCTGGATTATTGAGCATGCATCAGAAATAGTGGCATAAAAAAAAACTGTGTTGTAAAGCAGCCGTTGACAAACTCAGTCAAATTGTAAATAGACTGTACTTTACAGTACTTTATTGTACTTGTATTGTATCTTATCAAGATACTCAAAACACTTTACAACACAATCTGTGTCATTCATACAGCACTCTAGATCTATGCAAAGACTAATCAGAGCTTTAGATCACATTCCTACACCAATGGGTCACACATCGGAGGCAATGAGAGGTTCAGTGTCTTGCCCAGGGACACTTTGACATGTGACTGCTGGTGGAATCAAACCCCCAACTCTCCCACTGGAGAACAACTGCTCTAACCACTCAGTCACAGCTGCCCCAAACTGTGACTAAACTAGTCAACCTCTTTGTTTGGCCAAACATTTCTTGAAGTCCAGATCCAAATGACCTGATTGACCATTATTGGATTTTGTACCTGGATGATTGTGCATGAACTTTGATGTCTTGAACCACTTTGGATGCTGTTGCCTGCCTGGGAGGAGTTGATGGGGGACAGGACAGCCCCCAGAAACCATCTTATCACCAGCAAACTGGTTGCTCCACTAAAGGAGTGCACTGCTTAGTGGGGAAAACAGTTGACTTGAGACTGATGAAGCCCTCCGGATAGAGGGCGAAACGTCTTTCCACAAAAAATAAACCATCCAGATGACCTGATTGACCATTAGTGGATTTTGTACCAGGATGACTGAGCATGAACTTTGATTCCATGAAGTGTTTGACCTCAATGTTTGCCCAGAACCAGAGGCAAGGCACGTTTTCAAAATCTCCACAAAAGAAACACGTCTCTAAGACAAGACTCGCCCCAGGGATGAATCTATCAAAGGACTATTAAAAGCAGTTTCTTTTATTATTATTATTATTATTATTACTATTAATGTCACAGCACCATTTGGCTTCCATCAGGAGTTCTGAGCTGTAAGTGCGCTCAGCTTCTGCATGAACTCCCCACAGACAGATGTGATTTGTATTTACCTCGCTGCATTGGAGGTGGAATTAATGACTGGTTGTAGGGGGGTGGGGGTGGGGGACAAATCTGCTCCTCAGAACCATCAGTCAAGCTATGACTCATTAAAACCTCACACCATTCACAGCAGAATGTCAGCAAATGACACTCCATTAATTATGACCCCCGTATCAAAATAAGTAAAATTAACAAAGGTGCTGATAAGCTGCACAGTCAGTGCAGCCATGTCTGCCGGATGAGGGAGGGAGCGAGTCTGGTCCTGGAGGGTCTGGGTGAGGATCAGGACTGAAACAAACACAGAACACGAGCAGGAGGTGAGGGGCCACGTTGCAACTGCGTGACCTCAGTGTTACCCTACAGCTAGGCTCTAGTGCCATCTATTGAAAACAGCAACACAAGACAAACACAAAGCTGCTGCACGGTCCGCCCTTCAGGTTGGCCCACATGAACCTGTCGGTTACTTGCAGGTGAGTTCTGGGGCCTCTCTGGTTAGATGCTGCAGCGGCTGATAAAAGCGGTGGCGCATTTACACACACACCCCAACACACACGGGGGGGGGGGGGGGGGGTTGTTACCTTCTTTGAGCAGGCGGGAGTGGATGAGGAGGATGAGGAAGCAGCAGATCGCCGCTCCGGTCAGAGCCCACGCGACTCTTAGCAGCTGCATCCTGGCGTGGTGTGCGTGTCTGTGCGTGTGTGTAGGAGCAACACGCGGCCGTGCAGCTCAGCACACGGACACGCGCTGATTCACCCCCAGCTGGTTGTAGAAGTCAGCTGTCATCGTGCAGGAAAAAAATAAAAAAAACAATAAATAAACAACCTCCAGGTTCAGGTGCGCAGGACGAGGGCCGAGTTTCCAAAAGAGAGGAGCAGAGGAAAAACAGACATCTGCGCGCGCTCGTGTCGCCGCCGGTGCGTCAAAGTGGCTCCAAACGGAGGGGATTTGAACCCCCAGTCACCGCCTCAGACAGTGGCATCCGGAATTCCTCCTCCTTATTCTCTCTGGGGGGGCTCAGGGCTCGGAACGGGACGAGAGAAGTGTCGGTCCGGCTGTGCGCGCGGCGGCTCCACGGCTGCTGATCACCGCTCCGCGCTGCGCGTTACGCACATCTCCCCCCGCTGCTGAGGCTCAGACACACACTGCCAGCAGGCTCAGCCTCTCCCTCTCTCCTCCCTCTCTCTCTATCCATCTATCTCCATCCTTTCCTCCCCTCCCCTCTCTTTTCTGTTGCGCTCCCTCTCTCAGAGCTCACCCCCTCCTCCCTCCTCCCGCGCGCTGGATCCACTCAGATGGAAGTCTCACAAGAATCTCTCCATCGTTTAAAAACATTTCCACCCAAATAGTTTTTCTTCAGCATCCTCCGACTCCGCAGACGTTTTGTTCATCCACATCCACAGATCCGGAGACAGAGGCGGGCTCTGATGTCAGCAGTTCTCCACTTCTCTCTCTTTCTGTGTCTTAAATGAGACTTTTCCCCCTCCCTTCTGCGGAGCTCCACGTGACGTCACGACTTCTCCAAATAATTCCCTCCAGCTCTAAAAGCAAAACAGCAGCGCTGCTGGAACAATGTCCTCATAATAAAAGTGAGCTGCGCGTGGGCTGCAGGTGATCAGCACGCACAAGGTGCAGCTTCCAGGCCTTTTTTTTTTTTTTGCACCTCATCCATGCATAGATTAAAATGATGCAACATTATAACTTTGATTCGATCATGCTTAAGGTTTCTACAAATGCAAACAAAAATCAAAGGTCTTTAAAGGAATGCATACGCCCACCACCTTCCACGTGATGTGGATGAATCTCAGCTACCACATCAAAATACAGCTCAGCGTTTGGAAATCTCACTGCGTTATAGCCATTTTTTGTGTTTGATAAGTTTCATAAACTGTGGCGGCCATCTTGAACTGGATTGACTCCAAACCTTTTTGAGCTTTAGCTGTATATCCAAGGATTGCTTTCCAGAAGTTTCATTATAATCCGCCCAGTGGTTGATAATATATTTTGCTAACAGACAGATTCCGTTAATTACAATGTGGCAAAGTTTTAAACTAATTTTGCCAACACAAATCAGTCGGAGTTGACACTGCATACAATTTTACCCGCGTTTGTAAAAGTGGCTACATTAAAGCTATGTTGCTAAATCACTTTGCATGGGCGGCCATCTTTAATCAACATTAAGTAATCAGTTGTAGATGGACAGCCGGTGATTACCGGAAAGTTTCATTGACATAATTTATTAATGGCAGACAAGCAGGCAAAAACATTATCATCCAGCTTCCCCTTCAGATAATAAGTTACTTGGGGAAAAAACGGGTCAGGTGAGGTTTGAACACCTGAAATGTGCTCCTCTCCCTCAGACGTTGTTTAACCCCGACTGAGTCGAAATGAGCAGCTGGGAAGATCGACACCATCACTCCAAACAGGAAGGTGTCATGGCGCTGTCAGATAGGTTGGCTGCTGCAGCTACAAGGGCTAATCGCCTGCTGACGCTCTGAGCGGGTTCAAACACTGCACCACCGTGTGCGACTTGTTTGTGGAGTTTCCGCACACGTGCTCATATCTTTCCGCGCAACGGAAAGCAATAAGAATAATTTTTAAAAAGATGTAATCTCGGCGAGGATTGGCTGTGAAAAGACTCCGTTTGCTTGGAGCTGTGTGGGTGTGCCAGCCTCGCATTTTCATCTGCAGAGACGAGAACCGGGTTGTGCTCCCTGGAAGAGGAAGGAGATGGAAATACTGTCTGACTGTGTTAAAAAAATATACAATTAGGAGGAAAATCAAGAAAGAAAAAGCTTAATCTGAAGTAGAAACCAATTAGAAGAATTCACAATCTTTACACACCTGCTGGACTTCTCTCCTAATGTGCTTGAATCTGTACAATAATCCTTAAACACTCCGAGCAGAGGAATAATTGTCTTTTTTTATGACAAATGTAGTTTGCACCTTTTACAACGCAACATTTTTGTAATGAGCTGTTAAACCAGTTAAAAACCACCGGATGGATTTTAATGAAACTTTCAAAAAGTACTCACTGAAAAACTAATCAAACTCAACAAGCAAGATAACTCTTTTCAACAGATCGACAGGGTCCTGGAGAGCTGTCATGTTCCGCTGAGAATCTCAGGAGGACGCCGAAGACGTATACAACTGGATTTATGAGTTCCTGGTCTATCAACATACAAAGAAGACAGCTGCAGCTAGTTCGGTCCTCGTCAGGCTGCCTGCCTTGTGAAGGTTTGGTTTGTGCTTTGAGGACTCAAAATCAGCTGATTTACGAGCTAAACCGTAAGATGGAAGTGATTTGTGAGGCTTTGGGACTCGCCAGCATGAAACAACCGTGGAGGGGCTTGTAAGCACGGACCAGTAGAATGCACCCTAATCTGGCCATTTCGGATCTTGAAAGTACCAGTAAGACTCAAGGCTGACGAGAAAAATAGTCTGCCTGAAAAAAAAAAAATCAACAATTGTGGCTTATCTGAATCTGACTCCCCCGGTTGGCCTCGAAAACAGGCCGACATATCAATTTCTCCTGGGAAATGTGTAAGCTAAGGAAAAGCTTTGTCTATCGCAACCCCCCTCTTGCTGCATCTTGGTGCAATGATAATAAAGCTTATTCTGACTCTGAACTCAGATTATTAAATTAAAATGTTTCAGCTGAGCATCACTAACACTTACTCCAAGCATGATACATCGCTCAACATTTATGCTTTAAACTGTTGAAGTCAACCCTGTTGGTCTGTTAGCAAAACATCTCAGGAAACACTCAGCAAGTTCAGAAAGTTTGCAGAGACAACCTTCTTTAGGGTTTCCAGAGAATGGTCCAAAAATGAAAAACTATCCATGTGAGAGGCAGTTATCTGGACTAAAGGCCTTGCTGATGTCAAATGAGAATGGGCGGACTGAAAGCCAACGGTAGCTGAAATAACCACATGTTAAAGAAAACCACGTCTGAAGACAACACGTTGAACCTTGAAGCAGATGGACTACAGCAGCAGAAGAGCACCCAGGCTCCCGTCAGCTAACAGGAAACAGGATGCCTTCATAGGAGAAGAGTTCAGATACTAAACTGGTCTACTTGTAGTCCAGATTAAAACATTTGGTATATCATGAAAGAAAAATCCAGCAAACATGATCAGTGACTGTTGAACAGCTAGCATCCTTCTTAAGATCAGAATGGGACAACATTCTGCCAAAAAAAAAAAACTACAGCTGCTGATCTCTTCAGTTTTTAGCCATTTACAGCCCCAAGTTTCTGTGTTAAGGTTGGAAATAGAGTATCTGCATCAGTGCCTCTTTCCTGTGGGATCCCACAGGGCTCGATTCTTGGATCCCTTCTGTTTTCATTCCATCTGCTCCCTTTGGAGGAAACCTGGTCTTTTATTTCATTGTTATGGTGATGACTACCAGATTTATCTGCACTTACAACCTAATAGTTCTTGCTCCATTCACTCTCTGTTAAAATGTCTTGATGACATGAAGCTCATTGGTGATCGGGCTTTTTCGGTTATGGGTCCCAAACTTTGGAACAATCTACCTCTCAACATCAGGCTGGCCACTTCACTTCCTGTTTTTAAATCTATGCTAAAAACACATCAGTTTCCTCTGGCTTTTTACACAGTGTGACTTGATTAAGTATTTTATTGCTCTGTGTTTCTATGTTTTTCTTTTTAAGCTTGTAATTAATTTTCTGTAGCATCATTATTTTTATCATTACTTTTTTGAAGAAATTATTCAGATTGATTTTACTGTTAAGCTTTTTGGTAACAGCTGATGTTTTAAATGTGCTTTATAAATAGAGTTGACTTGACTTGACAGACTGTTAGGAAAAGACGAGGGGATGCTTCATGGTGGCCCTGTCCCAACTTTTGAGATGTGCTGCTGCCAACAAAGTTCAAAATACCTGGTTTCAAAGATATTGTACAACTTCATGATATGTTTACCATGTGTCACTATGAGTAAAACATGGGTTGACAATCATTGTGTTCTATTTAATTTACACTGTAGAAAATGTCCCAATTTTTCAGAATCAGAGATGCACATAAACGAAAATAGATTCTGGATTTGAGCTCACGGTCAGGTTTAACAAGTGGTCAGTACGATAGTTTTGGGAGGTTGCAGACCACTCGTAAGAAGTCCTAATAAAGTTTGGTGTCGGAGTTTTCTGTACAACAGCTGACATCTCTGAGAACGGGCACCCTTTTGAAAACAGCGGTCACTGAACTTTGTCACTGGATTCACACACGTGAAAACGCTGCCACGTTCAAACATTAGGCTAGTTCTTTTAAGCGAAGTTCTTCTCTGTTGGACCTAGATGGTAGAGAATCACATGCTGATGCTGTCCTCGTACCACTTTCTCTCAAGGTTTTAATAATTCAGTGTTTGTCACTGATCCTGGATTTGATCACAACTACTTCAGGGAATGAATGTTTCCAGTTTTTGTTAGGTGTTACCGTACACTTTGTGTAACCCCCTTTCCTAGTTGCAGAGCGGTGAAACCCTTCTTTTGTAAATTATTTAACAATTACACTTTACTCACCTACAGCGCTGCCACATCTCATCTCCTCTCCTGTCTCCTGGCCTGCATTCCTGCCCCATCGCCGCTCTGCTTTCCCTTTGCCAGGAGCCAGGAGAGCTGTTACTTGCCTTTGTCCTCTGTGCAGGTCACTGGCTGCGCGCCAGCCCGAGCTCATGCCAATAAAAAAAAGCCATGAGTAATGGCCTAAAACTTCTACATTCACCGTTTCCCATTATTTCCCGTGGACTGTGAATCTGAAAGAGGTCTTAATCAGAGAAAAACCTGGAACGTCCAGCTCATGTCCAACAGCAAGATCCGTAACGTTTAATCAAAGATAAAACTTGAAGTGGCATGCCCTCCCCCCCCGCCCCACCAATATGGCTTTGTCCTCTGACAAGCGGAGCTCATATTGTTTAGGCAGATGAACACACCGCTGCTGTCATGAAACTAAAGTGCCTGTGGGCCTCTGAGATCAGGTTGTCTCTTAAATGAAGTCCCTTAAGAAGTTAATAAACTGATAATTGAATAAATGTTTCAAATACCACCAGTTACTGAGTGAGGAACTCACAGCGGGACGGAGGACTCTCACAACTCGTAATGATTTCAACAGGAGGACAGGCGCACACTGAAGGACCTTTAAACCGTTCTCCTCATCCTCATGTAACCAGTTTTTAAATCTGATAAAAATAACTGCAAAGTGTTTTTTTCACCCCTAAAGTAGTAAGACTCCTATGTGTACATGCAATGTTTGCAACATTCAGTATTTGCATATGTGTACACAGACAAATACAGTGTCCACTTTTGCCTTCAGCCGGCGGGTGATAAGTATCTATGATTGAGTTTTAGGTGAACTCCGAGGGAAAGGGGAGAAAGGAGTCATTTGTTTTCAAGTTTCAACATTAAAGTTATAATACCAATACTAACAGTGAAATATTAATGTCAGAAAAGTTCTCAATACCACTGATGTAAGAAAAAAACTGAATGGAACACAAAGGAGTTTACGTCCTCTCTTCGAGTCGTGAAGGACGACTTTTGTTCCTTTAACGTTTTCTAGTCGTAACGTTCTTTGTTTGAGAGGAACAGTCTGGTCGCACGTCTGCTTCTGTGTCTTTAGTTTAGCTTCGGCCATGTCTGAATCTTCAGCAACAGGTATATATATATATATATATACAGTGCCTTGCAAAAGTATTCAGCCCCTTGAACTTTTCAACCTTTTGCCTCATTTCAGGCTTCAAACATAAAGATATAAATTTTTATTTTTTTGTGAAGAATCAACAACAAGTGGGACACAATCGTGAAGTGGAATGAAATTTATTGGATGTGTCAAACTTTTTTAACAAACTGAAAAGTGGGGCGTGCAATATTATTCGGCCCCCTTGCGTTAATACTTTGTAGCGCCGCCTTTTGCTGCAGTTCCAGCTGCAAGTCTCTTGGGGTTTGTCTCCATCAGTTTTGAACATGGAGAGACTGAAATTCTTGCCCATTCTTTTTTGCAGAACAGCTGGAGCTCAGTGAGGTTGGATGGAGAGTGTTTGTGAACAGCAGTCTTCAGCTCTTTCCACAGATTCTCGATTGGATTCAGGTCTGGACTTTGACTTGGCCATTCCAACACCTGGATACGTTTATTTGTGAACCATTCCATTGTAGATTTGTTTTTATGTTTTGGATCATTGTCTTGTTGGAAGATAAATCTCCGTCCCAGTCTCAGGTCTCTTGAAGACTCAAACAGGTTTTCTTCCAGAATGGTCCTGTATTTGGCCCCATCCATCTTCCCATCAATTCTGACCATCTTCCCTGCTGATGAAAAGCAGGCCCAAACCATGATGCTACCACCACCATGTTTGACAGTGGGGATGGTGTGTTCAGGGTGATGAGCTGTGTTGCTTTTACACCAAACATATCATTTTGCATTGTGGCCAAACAGTTGGATTTTGGTTTCATGTGACCAGAGCACCTTCTTCCACATGTTTGGTGTCTCCCAGGTGCTTGTGACAAACTTTAAACAACACTTTTTATGGATATCTTTGAGAAATGGCTTTCTTCTTGCCACTCTTCCATAAAAGCCAGATTTGTGCAGTGTACGACTGATTGTTGTCCTATGGACAGACTCTCCCACCTCAGCTGTAGATCTCTGCAGTTCATCCAGAGTGATCATGGACCTCTTGGCTGCATCTCTGATCAGTCTTCTCCTTGTTCCAGATGAAAGTTTAGAGGGACGGCCGGGTCTTGGTAGATTTGCAGTGGTCTGATACTCCTTCCATTTCAATATGATTGCTTGCACAGTGCTCCTTGGGATGTTTAAAGCTTGGGAAATCTTTTTGTATCCAAATCCGTCTTTAAACTTCTCCACAACAGTATCTCGGACCTGCCTGTAAGTACAGGTTAACAAGTTACATCAATATGCAGCATAGTTCCTGTAGGTATCCTGTAAGTAGCAGGCATATAACCACATTGACACCCAGTAATTACAGGAGTGCATTATGTATTGGTACGTATTACTACCTACCATAGTATCATAGCTTGCTTTATAATAATTTAAGCTTCAAATTTAACGTTTTATCATTTAAAAGGTACTCATAGAAATTCCAAATTGTATGGTATGTTTAAGGAATGTGTTAGTACTGTACACTCACACAGAACCAGAATACCAGTGTCGAAAGAGTTTCGTACTCAGCATCTTGTCTCAAGTAGGACGCAAAACAAGTATGCAGATATTTTCTTCAAAATAACAGTGTAAACTAAAACATGTACAAGATGTCGTCAATAAAAGACCGAATAAACTATAAATATCTGAAAACTGCATTCTAACTGTGAAAATGCTCAAGCCTTTAACCTTTTTCCACAATAACGCACTTTTCCAAGACACTCTCTAAAAAAAGCTTAAATTTTATTTGCGCCACGCTAAGAACAAGTTTAATTAGACATTATGGGATGTAGACAAGTAATGGAGGAAGAATCGAAACCATTGGCAGTCATTTCAGGCAGATCAGGGCGCAGCATCTTCTATAGGGGCTAATTATTTTGTGGTTTGTCAAACTTTGCTGATAGTTTGCATTCACAGAAAAGCTGTAACCCTGAAGGAAGACGGAAAATCAAAACCACAACAGAAGGCCTTTTTAACGTGGGGCAGGCAGAGTGTTCCTCCGCTTCCTGTCAATCACTTGATGCACGCCGTAAAGAAAGCAAGCATCTGCCAGGAAAGAAATCAATCAAATTGCCTCACATCAAACATCTGTCACATTCATGTCTTTGTGTTCGGGAAACATTTATTAACAGAGACGTCAGTTCATTTTCCAAAGCATAATATTTGTGTGTGTGTGTTTGGGGGGAAAAAAAGACTTATAATACCTGATTTCTTATTATGAAAAATAAAGCAGAGAGAGGAAAGCTAAAATTAGAACGTTGAACTACAAGAAAGCAATTTTCAAAGATAGCTCATTAGTTTGTGTGAGAGGTTTATAAGTAGTCTGACAGAAAAGAAAAATAACCTTTCTATTAATTGTTTCTGCTCTATTATTGGAGAGCTCAAGGTCTGCACTCTGATGAAAAACTATATAAAAAGGTTCATACTGTCCAAAACTCACATTTTAAAGCCAAGCTTTCATCAAATGTTTCTCGCCTGATGAACCACTTGGCTACAATTCAACGTTACAGCTATAGAAGTACACAAGTCCATCGCTACTTCACGGTTCGACTTTTGCGTTTTTTTCCAACGATTCTAAACTTTAATATTACTCACATGATTGGGACGGTACGGGATAAAAAGTTAACGAAAAAATACTTAAAACAGGCGCTGCCATTTTCTAGTTTTCTTTCAATAAGCCTATACTGTATCGCCAGTCCAAAAGAACTACATTACCCAGAAGCCAACAGTGCTTCCGGACCGCTGCTTTCTTCCAAAACGGAGGGAATGTTTTGATCCGATCCGTCTCTGACTAAAAAGCTTGCTCCTTATTCATAGTGTCTTCGGCGCTCAGTGGATGCAGAGAGCCAACCAGAACCCAACCAGAACCCAACCAGAGCCAGACTAAAGCTACTTCCAGTCTCATTGGTCAGGGAGCCTCTTGAGTTGGGAGGCGTTGCCTGGAGGGCCGGTGTTTTCTCCAGAGCTCACCCGCACTTTTTTCATCCGGATCCCTCTGGATTATTTGGACTCCATCAGGACCGTTGTGTGGTTTTGTGCTGGCGCTCCGAAGGTCCGGCGCTCTCCAAAAGCGTCCGGTGCTCAACGGCTGCAGAGAGCCGATCAGAACCCGATCAAGGCTGATGAGTACCCATATAAAATTTTGCAGCAGGTGCAGTACATATGTTGTTAAAATGACGCGAGCTTTCCAGGAGTGTGGAAGGGGGTTATCAAGCCTTAAAGTATATATAAATACTAAAATAAACATGGCGTTTCTACTACACAGTTTTTCACCTATTGTGGGGGTGTCCAGAACCAAACCCCTGAGATAATCGAGGGACTACTGTACAATTTGGCGTAGAAGTAGGTGAGAGTCATCTGTAACTGATCAAATCAGATCTCAGCACATTTTCATTTTAACCCTTCTGCTGCTCTTGGGTCAAAATAACTCAAAAGGCCGGAGTTTTGAAATGGGGCTTCGTGTCAATTTGACCCAAGGGCAGCAGGAGGGATGACCTTAGTTTAAAACCTCCTGCAGGAAAGCCAGCAGGTGAAAATGCATTTCTATTAGGAACTCTAGGAACTCTTTTTTTATATATATCCTACCGTATTTTTCAGACCATAAGGCCCACGGCGCTCAAAAATCTGTCAAAATGAACTTATTTTGCTTAATGCGCCTTATAATCCAAAAAACACGGTAAATGAGGAAACCTGAAAATAGCAGGATAGTATTCAGTACAGTATTATTTACAGCTGTTTAATAAATAAACTACAAAAGAACAACAAATCTTACTGACATGGAGCGCATCAGCAATAAAATCAAAGTGGAAAACTACGTAAAATTAGCTCATGATGATGAAAAGGGAGTATTTTTACACCGAGGGTGCAGGGAAGTCTGACGTTTAGAGTTTTACTCTGGTTTAACTTCAGACACTCAGAAAATGACAGCCAAGGCTAAAAGACGTGTCACGGCTCTGCTGACATGCTCGGTTCAATTTCAGAGCTCTCGATTCACGGAGAAAGCTGACTTCATCGTTTAAATATTGATCAGCTTCTATAATGAAAGTGTCATATTCAATCTGTTACAATGTGATTAAAAGTCAATAGTCTATCAACAATAAACGAATAAGCCTTCTCATGCTATTCTGGATCAATTGAATCAAAGCTAATTGACTTGATTTTTAAATTTTTACATCATTCTTGTGTTTAGGGGTGTCTGCATACAGGAGCATGAAGCTTATTCACCGCAAGAAAACTATAATAGATTCAGATCATGTGAATAAACTGCTGTGTTTGCATAAAAACTGCATCATTAAATATTATAATGTATTTTTCCAACTATTTGTGAAAGTTAAATGCACAAAGAAAGCTAAAATTATTACAGTTACACAGCTATAAGATGGTATTTCTGCATAAATTAAGCCCCTTTGAGCCCATAACGCTTTCAAAAAATAAAAAATAAAAACTCAGTGACTTTGATGCCATTGGATACAGAGAGCCACATGGAACCCACCGGGAACCGGACCAGAACCGGACCTCCAGACTCATCGGTCAATCCGAGTGCCACCCGCCGGCCCACGTGGCCTTTCGAGCAGGGAGGTGCCGCATCCGGTGTTCTCTCCGGAGTCCACTGGGACTTCCCCCATCCAGATTTGAACTCAATCAGACCAACGTCTGGTCCCGTGCGGGCCATCTGAAGGTCCGGCTCCCTCCAAAAGCATTTTGGTGCTCAAGGGCTGCACAGAACCGAACCAGAACTGGCAGGTTAGGTCTGCCGAGGCTGATTTGGAACCGAGCCGCTGTCTTCTGCAGAGCTGGTGAGTAAAATTTAGTAGCTACATATGCGTATGTTGTTAAAATGACGTAGGTTTAAGAGATAAGAACATTGCAAGAGTGTGGGAAGAGTTTATAAAGTGTTAAAATGTCTTATTTTCCTGCATATAAGTCACAGTTCTTGCATAGATTTGTCAGTCCTGCGACTCATATGCCAAATTGACTTGTATACATTTTTTTCCCATATTCATAACACAATTTTTGACTGATGCTTTGAATTTCTAAGAACTGCAACAGTGAGTCGTCATGTTCGCGCTCGCTTCACTCAGCTGGTGCAGGTGGAAGAACGCTGGAGAGCTAGAGGCTCCGGCCACGATGGATGGACGGATAGCGCCGCCCAGGTTGAAATGAATAACAATAATAATGTTATGTGTTGTCGTCATAGCTGTTTTGACCATTAAATAAACGCATAATAAACGCGACTGGTCAGCGGTGATGCATAATAAATGTGACGTATATGCTGAAGAGACTTACTGTAATTTTTTGGCCTATAAGTCGCGTTTTTTGCATAATTTGCATGACCTGCGACTTGTAAGCCGAAGCGACATATTTATGATTTTTTTCCCATATTTATAAACTAATTTTTGGCTGATATATGATGGTTATCATTCATTCTGACTTAAAACAAAAATGAACAGTACCATTTTCAGCCACTAGATGGCAGCAGAGTAGTAGTAGCAGTATGGCATGCAGTTGTATCATGTAATATGTAAACATGGCTATAATGACAAATTCAAAAAAGTTCAACACAAAAACAAATGGACTTTATTTATTATAATTTATAGTTTTTTTTTTTTCTTGAACTTTTTTGAATCTACCATGTCCTGGATGACTGAGAATCTTCACCAGCCATTACTGACACAATCAGCTTACCATACTAGTACCCCACCTTCCTTCTGCTCGCTGCTTGGAGCAAGTTAAACCAGCTGCACCGCCCCAGTGAAATGCAGCTGATTTAACCATTAAAGTGCCTTTTTTTTAAGGAATAGTTCAACTGAGACACACCTTTACTATAATTTTGAGCAAACAAAAAATAGTTTTTAACATGTTAATCTTGTTAAATTCTTCCTCCCGTGCACACTCCCGCAACCGCCATTTGGCAGCCAATTGATTTTTGGCACAACACCGGTTCACATTTCCGGGTTGTCAGCAGTGATGCATAATAAATGTGACAAATACGGCGAAGCGACATATTTATGGATTTTTCCACTTTTTTAGACATATTTGGACTGATGCGACGTATAGTGCGGCGCGAAATGTATGGCAAAAAATACGATATATATACATTTTCCCTCTTCATGATGCTTTTTTTTTTTTACTGATACGACTTATACTCTGGAAAATATGGAATATATAAATACTAAAGTAAATATAATGTTCCTACTTGGCAATTTTTCACTTATTGTTGGGGTCTGGAACGTAACCCCCGCAACAATCGAGGGATTACTGTATTTTTCAGCTTTGCTGTATCTTACTTTTTTTCCTCAATATTTTCCGACATCTTTAACCATTTCTGCCAGGAGTTGGGTAATCAGCTGTTTTGCATCCCCTTGTTAACAATAGTTCGCTGAGAACTGGTTGTTCTTTGTGACACTGACTCTTTGCTTCAGTTGCTCAGACAAACCTTTCTGTCGAACAAATAAAACAAAATAGTTCTTTAAAGCAGGCGATCCACGCAGCTTCTGTCATCCACTGAAATCGAACGCGGCGTGTCCTTACGGTTGCTGTTGAGCCGAGTAATTAACATTTTCATTTGCATTTGACAACTTCAGCCCGAACCTTAAAGCAAACACGTCAATCCAATTGTATTTTATGACTTTTCATTAACATCGTGTGCGGCTTTCATTGTGACTGTGGAGCCCATTGTGAGGAAACGACGCACAGCCGGCTCCGTGTCTACCTGCTGCTAAATGAAAAGCGCACAGCGGAAATTGAAAAGCAGCAATACCTTTAAAGCAGGAGAGGCTGCGGTTGCTGTGGCCAAAACAAAATTTCATTCTGAAAACTGTGCAGCTGATGGTAATAGTTGGTAGCAGTATTGTCTGGGAAAAAGGTAAGAAAAAAAAAAAAAGCTGAGAGAAAAGAGCAATCTCCCCTCTAGATTGTTGCAACCTTGAATTACCCTGTCATGCTGACATTCATCTTCGAGTGTAAAAAAGGGACGAGTGTTTGAAAGAAAATGTGATTTTTAAATGACGGCATGTAGACAGAGAGAAAGAAGGAAAAACAAACAGGGGGGAGCAGTTGTAGAGGAGAGAAAAGGGTCTCGAGGGAGACAGCCAGTAGAGCTTATAGAGTGACACGAAGGGCGAGATGATTCACAATTTTGCAGCGATGCTTCAGCAGAAAGTCGGACACTAACACAGTTTGGCTGTCACGGCAGCTGGCTGATGGACAGCTGCCGCACGGTCCTCCCTGCACACTGGAAGCAGCCAGATGGAGCGCGCGGAGCGTTTTCACCCTTTAAACGATATTCCAAATGAACTTGGTGTAAACAGATTTACTGCTCCCATGACCAAATACTTTCTCACATTTTACAGGAATATGCTGCAGTTGACTTGATGGCCAAAGAACACACCGGACAGGTCGGGGATAAAGTTCTTGGGATTTTTTTAAAGCGCGTTATTAAACAATCTTCTAAGGTTTCACCATCTCACAGAGCTCGGTCCAATTCAGCATCTCAAATGGACAGATTAGGACACAACTGATACCAAGACATGGTCATGCACCTCAACTGATAGGCCGAGCAAAGAAAGCATTAATCCAAGAAGGCTGTGGTAACAGTGGAGGTTGTGCAGAGACCCAAAGCTCAGGTAGGAGAACCTGTCCAATACACTCCACAAATCTGACCTTGATGAAAGAAAACTTGTTAATGAAAGTCATAAGAAGTCCTGTTTGCAGTTTGCCACAAGCCATGTTGGAGGTGAACATGTGAAAGAACCTACCAAAATTTAACTTTTGGCCTAAATAAAAAAAAGCTATTTGGGATAGGAAGCATTGCGCAACTCCTCGAACACACCATCACGTCAGTGGAACACAATGGTGGCAGCATCATGCTGTGGGGAGGCTGCAAACTGGAAGCTGGATGGAACTAAGAGGCTATCCTGATGTATGCTCAATAATCCAGGTATAAAAATCTAGCAAAGTAAAGTCAGGTCCTCTGGACGGATTCTTCTTGTTGAGGCCACTGGGACGTCAAGTTTAGAATAAACTGAGATGTTTTCCAAACACAACGTCCCAGTGGCTTTCAAACCCCCAAAATACATTACGGCAAAGACTGGTCCATCCCAAAGATCCAGTTCCCCAGTACAAACAGTAATATTGTGTATGTTGTTCTGTGTCAGGAGTGTGATCAGTCTTACATCGGGGAAACTAAGTAGCCACTGGCCAAAAGGATGGACCAGCACAGAAGAGGAACATCATCAGGCCAGGACTCTGAGGTCTACACTCATCTACAGGCCAGAGGTCACTCTTTCAGGGATGAAGATGTTCACATCCTTGATAGAGAGGAACGATGGTTTGAGAGAGGAGTGAAGTGAAGAGAAACCATCCATCATTAAACAGGGGCGGAGCCTCCGTGTTCAACTGTCCCCCTCTTACAATGCTGTTATTGCTAGTATCACTCAGCCCTCTGTGAATAGTAAACAGCCATCAGGGTGCTAACGACCAATCAAGGCTGATGGTCCTAGTTCATCATGTGAACATCCAGTTTTAGCTGTCAGCAGCAAACTGGTTGATCCACTATGAGAAGGTATTATTTATAAGACTGAGTTTGTTGCAGCTCCTCAGACTCAAGAAATCTTTGCATAAAAGACGAAACGTTTACACAGTTTTTTTGTTTTTTTTAATCCATCCAGAGGACCTGAGTCAACTTTGTTAGAGGCTGTGAAAGACGAGATTGGAGCAAAGGTTCAGCTTTGGGCAGGACAACAACCAAAAACATCCAGCAGAACCACGGCAGAACAGTTTGGATTAAAAAAACAAACAAACCATGTGTTATAAAAGTTTGGTTAAAGTTCAGACCTAAAGACAATCTAGATCAGGGCTATTCGACTAAACTGCTCAGGGGGACACGGTTACTGAAATCCAAGAGCTCAGGTACCGGTCATCCAGCAGTTATTTGTCATTAAGTAAGTTTGTTTTACAGTTTAAAATCTAGTTTTATTTAAAAACGAACCCATTGGTGGGCCGAACTGAGGTCATCCGTGGGCCTGATTTGGCCCCCGGCCCGCCAGTTGAAGAGACCTGATCTAGACTTTAATCAGTTGGTTAATCTCAGACTTATGACAGATAATATGATGATATAAAAAAATAGCAAGGAAGAAATAGGGAAAAGATAAATATAGATGATATGAAGAAAGCAATAGAAGTTAAACACCTTCTTGTGGCCACGGTGGCTCAACACCCCCCACCTCCGAGTCCAGCCAGGCTTCGTCTCCGTACAGCCCCTGGAATCCTGGTATCCACGGCTTCATCTTATTCCAGAGCCCAGAAGGTGCGGCGGCACCTGAACTGTAGCACGCTGAGGCTGCAGCTACACGACATCGAGCTCTCACCGCTCTGGAGAGGCTTTTAGCTGAAGGGCAAACAGCTAGAGCGGAGCGTGGATGACACTCGTTTCAAGCAGCGGCCATATTCAGAGCGTTTAGTAGCTTTGGCTTAATGACTGACTGAACTAAGATTATAATGTGGTATAAGGTGGAAGCTCAAACGTGCATCTTCACCCTCACATTCGCCTGTAGAGCTGAACTGGTGAGTTGGTTTCATCCTCTGCTCTCTGGGTCGCCGCAGCATCTTCCAGCAGCAAAAGTAGATATGAGATTATTGTTGCAGGCTGTTGGTGAGGGCCACGTTTTTACTCGTTGGACCGTTTGCCCTGTAACCTGTATATCTGACTGTGTGTGTGTGTGTGTGTGTTCGATGAGAAACAGAGATTTGTACCTCACAGTCACGCCCCGATGTGCTGGAGCAGAGGAACACAAGGTTGCATCCTACGTGAGTCAAAGGCAGCCTCTAAGAAATTCATCATAGCATCTCTCCTAGTTACACCCCCCCCCCCCCACACACACACACACACACACACACACACACACTGAAATCACCTCAGTGTTTGATAATCATCTCCTTTTCTTGTTGCCAAGGGCATGAATGTCTGAATGTCTGCTCTTGTTTTCACTGCATGCGCTGATCCATGAAAAAGTCAAGGTGGAGTCAAACTGATGTCAAACGTTTCCTTTTATACCCCCGCCCCCACCCCCACCCCACCCACACACACACAGCAGCGTGTGACCAAAAGCAACATGGCAGGATCTTCTCAAGAGTGTGCAAAAAAGAAAAAAAAATGTTGACAATTTATATATTTTAAGATCGAAGGGTTAAGGATAGTCAATATCTTACCTGTTGTAGATATATCCGTTAACAACCTTAGTTTGGTGAAATGGTTTATTTCTGACCATCACAACAAGCTAACAACTGGTCCCATTAGAAACACGACCAAAGTGGATTGTAACAATCTCAAAACAACCCCGATCTCAACAGTGTCAAAGAGTTATGTGAATAATTATAAATATTTACAGTTTTTCCTTACACAGCTGTTTGTAAAGAATTTATAGATATTGAATATATGAAAATAATAAAAGGTGCTTTTTTTTGGTTTAGGACAAAAGCCTTTTAAATTCTATATACCAGGTTTTCCAGCGTATTAGTCACATCAGTCAAAAAAAAAGCATCATGAAGAGGAAAAAACATATAAGGCAAATTTACTATGCATTTATTTAATGGTCAAAACAGATTCATTTTACGAGGGTGGTTGATGCTTAAAATTGCTCAATAAGAACAAATGATAGATGTGCTTCAGTTATGGGGATCACATTATGGAACGGTCTGTGATAAATGAGACTTATAGATGTGAAGTCTGTCAATTATTATTTTTTATATGAAATGATTCATACGTGATTTTGATGTGAACATGGTGGGCTTGAATGACTTATAAAATTACATTATTTGTTCTTTTATGAATAATTTTATGGGAATTTGGGGGTCAATTTTTGGTATTGAGAAACGAAGGGGCACAAATAACCTTTGGCAACTTTTTTCCATTATTAACATGATTATTGCTGATTAAATTTCATACTTTTATAATTATATATATATACACAACCTATATAAACAATCAAAACAACAGCTAGCAGTAGCCCTGATGCTAACTGGGGGAATTCCTGCAGGAAAATTATAATAATTCAGCCGGAAAAACAAAGTAATACAAAATCCATGTTTATATATAGATTAATAAATTGAACCGTTACAAATATGTAAAGATTTTAGTAGTTTTACGACTACAGAAATCTACTTTGGTCTTATGTTTATTTCAACTAGCCGTTAGCTTGTCAATCCGGATAGAATTAAAGGAATAATTCCATCAGTTTTGAAGGGATGTTATATCTAAACAATACGTTTAAAATGCTGTTTCCAATTTTATATTTTTCCAGCCCAGATGAAGGGAGGGCTGAAACGTTTACAGAAAACGACGGAGAGAAGACAAAGGGTGGATGTCATGAAAGCTTTATCAACAGCGTGGCGTACAAAGCCGCAACTCTCATCTCTCGTGTTTGCGTTTAAAGGAGGCCCAAAATGCTCGGAGGCTGTTCACTGCATTTACATATGTTCATCCACGAACAATATTCTGCCCACGAAACCGTGCTTCCCTTTTCTGTAAACCAACATTTGTTGCATGCGTCGATTGATTTCAGTGGCGTAAGGATAAGAGAAATGCATAAGAACGAGCCGAGGCATGTTTGAATTTGTATTGGAAGCAGCTCCCGTTGTACAGTACGGTACAAACAACCCGTCATCTCATCAACAAAATCCTCCACAAACACAACGACAATCTCCAGACCAGTAATCCTTTGGTTCACGAGCGAGTCCTCGCACCCTAAAAGTCCTCGCACATGCACGTGCACACGCTTGTAGTCGCAGCGCTGCCTGGCTGTTAAAACGAAGAGATGCAAGGAGACGAGGAGGAGGAGAACTCTCCATCTGTGCAGGGAAGGTGTGTGTCTGGCACACTTTTCAGGCCACTGAGCCATCCGTCCACCCAACCCCCTCCACCTCTGCTCCCCCCGTCTTCACCCGTTCTCCCCCACGGGACTGGAAACGTTTCCACCCTGCTTCCTTTCATGTGACTGGAAGTGTGGCCGGCGTGCACGGCTGTTTGATACAGAGGCTGCGTGATGCCTGACTGCGTGCTTGAAGGCCACCCTCCCAACCGCCCCCACCCTCCACACACATACGGTACTTAGAGAGCTTGACCTGACTTAATGCTGCAGCACCTATTCACTTTTCACGATTGTGAAAACAAGCGGCACGTCCATGTGCCCCGTCGCTGAGAGATTTGAAAAGTGAATGTTTGTAACTTTCAAGGTTTTCTGAACTGGAGCTGAACAGGGAGTGAAAGTAAACCTTAATGGTTTTGGTGCAAGACATTGTAGTGGGTAGGAGTTACACTGTGGAGAAGAACAGAGGTAGTGCTTTATTCTTTTTTTTTTTTTTTTGCTTGGCTCGGGTGTTGCAGTGATGAATCCTGTTGAGTGGACGGGACAACTTTATCCACCACCAGGTGCAGTGGTGGCCTTGGCCTTCATATATTAATCGTTGGTCACCCCAGTTATTTGATGAAAATGAACTTTTAAGCAAAATAAAAACTAAAAAGCATGTTTTCTCCAATAATTGGGGTGGCCCGCTTACATCTCTTTTTCTTCTTTCAGTTGTTCTCTTCTTCAGGGGTCACCACAGCGAACTAACTCGCATGAAGACGTGATGATTGTTTTTACACCGAGTGCCCTTCCAACCACAGACCACTGAGCTACCACAGCCCTCTGTGAAGCAGAGAGCTGCTATATAGGGTGCTCGGGGGAGCAGATGGGGGTTAAAAGCCTTGCTCAATGGCCCAGAGTGGAGCAAATGAGAGTGGAGGCTGGTGTGTTTCATCTTTTCCACTAATATTTTGATGTTGTCAATATGGGGAGTTGCACAGTGGCACAACGGGTAGAGCTGCTGCCTCTCAGCTAGCAGGTCACTGGTTCAAATCCTGGTCTGGGGGCCTTTTTGGGTGGAGTTTGCATGTTTTCTCCGTGCATGCATGGGTTTTCTCCGGGTACTCCAGTTTCCTCCCACAGACCAAAAACATGCATGTTAGGCTGATTGGTAACTCTAAATTGTCCCTAGGTGTGAGTGAAAGAGTGAATGTTTGTTTGTCTCTATGTGGCCCTGTGATGGACTTGCAACCTGTCCAGGGTGTACCCTGCCCCTCGCACAGTGATTGCTGGACATGAGCACCGGTGACCCCTGTGACGCAAAATGGAAGAAGCGGGTAAAAGATAATGGATGGAATCTGGGGAGTTGGACTAACAACTCTCCAATTACAGGCTGGCCTTCTCAAACCTCTCTGCTACCACTCCCTAAAATGGGGTGGCCCATTCAAATTGTATACATATATATATATATGGTGGCGGACATCTTTTATTTTGACTTGGCCAAAAAATGTTTGATTGGGACCTTTCTTATGCGTAGATGCAGCCACACACCAAAATTGTAGTTGGTACGTTACTTACTTTTAAAGTTATCCAGCTCACAAGGTTTAGATCTATACATGTATGGTGGCAGCCATCTTGGATTTTGAAGTTACAACCCATTTTTTTAAAGGAATCTTTCTCATGCCCAGTCATAGCGACACACCAACCTGGAAGTGTGTACTTGTATTATTTTTCAAGTTATCGTGCTCACAACATGCATGGACGAATGGACAGTATTTCAAATTCCCCTCTTTACTCCATGATGGGAGACAAACAAAAAAAAAAAAAACAAGGTCCTGGCAGACAATGGTCTAAGAAAAATTAAGAACATGTATTTAACTATAAAAGATCAAACACATTCTATATTTTGCTCATTTAAATACACAGTACCCATCAACCTGGTGGTAAATATTGAGTTAAAACCATGGAGTGTATAACACGAGACCTCATGTCCTGTTCTTGTTGGGAATTGATGCCTGTGAGACTCAATTTATGTCAATTCATTAAAAACAGGTTAATAAAAATGCTTTCTAAAGGTTTATAGTTTTTCTGTGTGGACAGAGATGAAGGGTTTTTTCCTATAAACCCTACAACAACTGTTTTTACCCCGTCTTGCTTTATCCTAATCTTGTTGCTGTCAAAACTTTGAAATGCTGCTAAAATGCTCAATATCTTAAAGAAAACTGCTAAAAAATAAGTTTTGGGGAAATCTTTAACTAAATTATAGACAGAGTAATTTGCTTTCTTGTGTGCTATTAGCAACGAGAGACTAAATCCCTATTTATACTAAAGAAATAGAGTTCAAGATAACTTGGTTTCTTCAGCAATCTGTCAATCTGCAGTGTCATTGCATGAAGGCTTCAACAACTCCATCGTGGACTGACACTGTACTTAAAAAACAAAGCTTTCATTTTCAATCTTTTTTTATCCCGGCTACATCATGCTGAAAATCTGCCTACCAGAGGGGAAAAAGTGAGAGTAAGAGACATTTTCCTATACCTGCTTCATTGGTATATTTCACCAGTGCTTTGAAGACTTTACATTCCCTCCTACAGAGAGAAAAGCTGGCAGCAATAGAAGTGGACTCACACCTTGTGCCCTGGATCATAAATTACCTCACAGGCAGACTACAGAATGTCAGGCTGAGTGACTGCACTAAAGAGACTCTATTATGGAGTACAAGAGCACCACCGGGGACCGTACTTTACCATGTTCCCCTCTCATTCGACTTCACAACTCAGAAATGTGCCATATGCAGCTGTCAGACAACACTGCCATTGAGGGGAGTTACGGGCTGGACAGGAGGGGTAGTACTAGAGCCTCCTGGGTAATTAAAACGCTGCACCTGTACTCATCAAAGACAAGGATTACAATACAAGAATGGTAAGAGTGTCTGGACAACTCCTGTTGTGTATGTTGAAGAAGTACTGTAGTAGATTGACCTTTAACTTTACCACAAGCTGAATTATTCAGCTATAAAGGATATTCTTTACCAGTGATTTTCAGACTTTGCAGCTTCTGAACCACATAATAACTCTGACAGCGATTTGGGAGTCGGAGTATCATTGATTTGAAGAGTACATACAAAAAACAAGGAAAAGAAACAAAATAAAAATTTTAAAAAATCCATATATAACAACAATTACTGCTTGTCAGTTACAGAAAGGGTAGTGGCTGATTTCTGGAAATCATGTCAAGACTTCCTATTTGGACTTGTAGAGTTCACAAAACAAACCCTACGATGAAGGTAGATGAACTCTACTGAAAAATTGATGAGAAATTTGGAATAATACAAAGGGATGACCAATCATTTGCTGGAACAGACATTTAAGGTGGGAGCAGAGATGGTGTAGAGGTAAGGCAGCCGATTTGGGACCAGAAAGTTGCAGGTTCGACTCCACGCCATGCCTACATGTTGTGGTATCCCAAGCAAGACATCCAATCCCTAATTGCTCACCGGGTGCTTACATAGCTGTCCACTGCTCCATCTGGGTGTATCTCACGTGTGCTGGTTAAATGCAGAGAACTCATTTCATCATTGTATGGGAATATACAATGAAGACAACACATAGCACTTTACTTTGAAATCCATCCATGCATCCATTAACTTTACCCGCTTCTTCCTTTTTGGATCACGGGGGTCACTGGTGCGCATTTCCAACAGTCACTTTGTGAGAGGCAGGGGACACCTTGGATAGGTCTCCAGTCCATCAGAGGGACACAGAGACAAATGAGACAAACAACCAATCACTAGAGACAATTTAGAATGACCAATTAGCTTAACATGCTTTTGGACAGCGGGAAGCAACCGGAGTACCCGAAGAAAACATGGCTCTGAAATGGCTCTATGGCTGTGGAAAACCAAACCAATTCAAAACTTTTTTTTTTTTCAATAGAACCAGTTAGCTCACTAACCTTTGGTGGAAAACGGGGCGTAACCCCAGCTCTGGAAACCACAGTGCTATGCAGGCAGAAGCAAAGTCTGGTTTGTTAATGTGTGGAACCTTTCTGTTCATTGCTTTGACTATCACTGACTTCTTCTTTGCTGCTTGTTCTGAGGAAGCAAAATAAAAACGGAGAGGTACTTTGTGAAAAGACAAGCTAGAGGCAATGGGGCTATAGTCTCCCTTTATGGCCGTGTAAATGACTCCATCATAGACCATGAAAGTGACCAACTCCTTCCTAACATGATGGAGAGTATAGTGTCGTGTGCTCATAGGTGCTCCAAGGACAGCCTTTGTCCTTGGTTTTCTTAGAACTAAATGCTTTATTTATAATTCTTCCCACAAGCTAATCTCAAAGCTCGGAATGATCCAAGTAATGGTAAAGTTTCTAATCAAAGTAACTAACGTGATTTATTGAACCCTGGAGTAAACATCTGCTGTCTGCCATCTTATGAGTCCTCGGTGATTCCTGCTGCTTCCCCTGCCAAACCAATTACCACATGTTGTAGTAGAGCGCTCGAGAAGCAATTTTGTGAAGTTCATACAAACTAAAAATAAACAAAACAGTAACAGAATGAAATAGGGCATAACTCGAGCCATAGCCCCAAATAAATTCTCCATTTGTCAACAAGGTCAAAGAGCTCCACCAGAAGAAGTCAATACGTAGCAATCCCGACTTGCCAACCCTATATTTTATAGCACAACTCAGTCCAAATTTTAAACCATCGCTGCCTTCATACCTGCAGTTTGTCCTCTTTCATCTCTGCAGATACCTCAGGGTTGCGTTCCCTTCATACTCGCCCATGTCCCCTCACTCACAGCTAACAGTGACAGATAGAATGAAGGAGGGCTGCCATGCCATGAGTAAATCGATAATAGGCAACTCCTGCAATACCGTCATTGCTGGTGCCAAGTCCCCTAGCTAATGGAGCACACCACAGTCAACACGAGGAGGGGAGGCAGCTGGGAGGTACGGAGGATCGAGGAGACTGGTTTTGATGAAGTCCCTTTCAAAGCTCGGCACGCAGTTGAAAGTCTTATCTTTAGCTATTGATTCTCTTTTTATTTTTGACCTCACTCTCTCCCTCTATTGTTTCTGTTTAACTCTGATTAACTCCTTCATTGTTGTTCCCACTGAGCTCTTTCTTTTTGTCTCTGGCATCCCCTCTCAAAATCTTTCCAACTGCAGTGAAATAATGTTCCTAGTCTGGAGTGAATGACAAAAGAGTGAAAGTAAAAGGGAAAATGCAACACTTGTAGGAAGTGTGTAGCTTCAATTTCTGAAGCCACAACATGAGGATGTAAAGCATTCAGCCATGGGCAAAGTGACTTTTACATTAATATACTGGTAATGCATGCAACCTTCGAAAGATAAATTCAATTAATCTCAATTATACGAGCTCAAACCTCACAGCACATAGGCAAAAGCTAATGAGTATAATTGTCAGAAAAATTTAGAGGTTGAGAGACCGTGCCAATGCAGTACAATCACTTAATTTAAACCGTTTTATTTTAGCTAAACATTTAACATATATGTGGCAAATATGTCTAGTGTTAAGCTGCCTGTAAATATACACAGTAAAGTAACTGCAGTCTTACTCACAAATAAACAGTATCAAATAATTGTGCAACTTATTAGTGCTCAACAGTATGTTTCAGACAACATTTAGCTTCCACACATCAAATTTCAGATTAATATCTTATTGATTTGATGTGTTATTGTATTGTGCATCCATCCATTATCTTCAGTTTGTTCTGAAGTTGGGTCTCGGTGGCAGCAGCTTGAGCAGGGAGGTCCAGACATCTCTCTCCACAGTCATCTCTTCCAGCTCTTCTGGGAGGACTCCAAGGTGTTCCCAGACTGACTGAGAGTCGTAGTCTCTCCATAGTGTCCTGGGTCTTCCAGTCAAATATACCTGAAGCACCTCCCTAGGGAGGTGCCCAGGAAGCATCCTTACCATATGCTTGAATCACCTCAACAGGCTCCTCTCGATGTGGAGGAGCAGCGGTTCTATTCCGAGTCTCTCCAGATAACTGAACTTCTCACCCTATCTCTAAGGGAGAGTCCAGCTACCCTGCGGAGAAAACCCATATCAACCTCCTTTATCCACAATCTCATTATTTTGGTCACTACCCAGAGTTCATCATGACCATAGGTGAGGGTAGGAATGTAGAGCGACCAGTAAACTAAGATTTGCCTTACAGCGCAGCTCTCTCTTCACCACAACAGACCAGCACAGAGTCTGCAATACTGCAGATGCTGCACCAGTCCATCTGTCAATCTCAGGCTCCATTCTTCCCTCACTCGTGAACAAAACCCCAATACTTGAATGCCTCCACTTGAGGCAGAACCTCACCCTCGACCCCAAGAGAGCAATCTACCTTTTTCCGGTTGAGGACCATGGCCTCAGATTTGGAGGTGCTGATTCTCATCTCAGCCATTTTACACTCGGCTGCGAACCGCTCCAGTGAGAGCTGAAGATCATGGCATGACGACGCCAACAGGACCACATCATCTGCAAAGAGCAGAGATGGAATCTTGAGGCCACTGACTGCACCGCGACATTCTGTCCATAAAAGTTACGAACAGAATCGTGACAATGGACAGCCCTGGCAGAGTCCAACTCCCACCCTGAAGGATTCCGACTTACTACCTTATACTTATTGTATTTATATATTTATTTATTGTCATTTTTTAAAGTGGATTATCTGTGATGGCCATCTTGAATCAAGTTTGCTTCAATACATCCAATGATTTTCTTCTAAGTTTCATTCAAAGGACACACAATGGTTCATGAAGAGTCTTGCTATTACACAGAAACACACAGATACAGTAAATTACATGATTGCCTGCCATTTTATGAACCTATATGTAACAAGGCAAATTCCATTGAAATCACAGATCTCTTTTGCAAATGGAGGCCTGAGCCTGAAGGCAGTCTAACATACGTTTTTGAACTGTGGGAGGAAACCGGACCACCCGGAGAAAACCCATACAAACATGTGGAAAGACCACACAGAAAGACCCCATGTCCAACCAGAGATTGAACCCTGAACTTTCTTCCTATGAGGCAACAGTGCTTACCACTAAGCTGTCATGCTGCCATTCATGGAAGTGAGCAAGAATTAGAAAAATATGAAGTTGCAGCAGAACTGTCATTTAAAACACCAGTGTGAATTCATTTTGATGCCAGTCTAAACTGCTCCTTCATCTGATACAGCTCCAGCTCTGACAAAAGCCAGTGTCTTTGCATGACAAGTGTATCTGAGAACTGCACATAAAATCATGGTCCCTTTCATCATATAGGCAGACATATCATCTCATTTTCATTGTAGTCAAGAATCGTCTCGGAAATCCATGGAAGTTTAGGCTTCAATAAATTCACGTCTATTCAAAATGCAGGTTTTTGTCCAAGTATTCTTGTTTCTGTTGTCCATCATCTTCCCATCTGTCAGTCAGCCTCATCTTCTTTTATTTTTTTCTGGCCCATCCAAAGATGCATGCTGGGAGCCATGACCATCTTCTTTATCAACAAAGAGCCAGTTGCATTCTGGGATCTTCCTGTTTGCCTTTTGTCAGCACCTGCTTCAGAGACGTGAATGCGGCTTGTTTGTGTGTATCAGTCAAACAAGAGCGGAGATCATATTTTATGAGGGGTGCGAGTGAGCTAGAGCAGATTGTGAATGCATGGAGGTGAAACTGTGTGTGTCTGTGGAGTGGTGAGCCAGGGGATTCAATCCCAAAGCTTCTCCCAGGGGACTCAGGGGGGCCTTGCACTTCAAAGGGGCCACAAGGGTCCACCGTGCCAGCATACCAGCCAAGGTGGCAAATCCTGTTTATATGGCGAGGCTGCCTTGGCAGGACCAGTGGCTAACTCCAAATCCTGGCACTGGTGCATACCACCACCAGCTATGCAGGTTTAAATCTTCAACCAAGCTGCGATCCATAATGCAGCCTCCTCTCGGGCGAATGCTTCTGAATTAGAGGGGATAATATTTCAGGAGGGATGCTGAGCTTTGAAACGAGACTTAAAACAGGTAGACAGAAAGAACAAATAGTAGATATGGATGTTTTTTTCTTCTTAGTGTAAAAGCAAAATGATCAGACGCAGGATCAATTCTTGTGCCTAATTCAATGATATGATGTTAGCTGTGATATTTGCATGGCGACCTCGTGCTGCTTCACGCTGTGCTGATAAAAAAAATGAAGCCCACGTCGACACATTCATCCAAGTCAACAAAGGAGAAAAAAGAAGGGGTAAAAAAAAGCCTTAAGCCTTCAAAGTGTCTGACGGGAGACAGAGAGGAAAACAGATTTGCCTTTAAAATGTTTTCAAACACTTTTATCTCATCAGGCCCGGATGATCACAAAGAAAATTGATCCGAACCAGGGAAGAGGTTCTTCAGTGCACTTTGTAGTCCTCGGTGATTTGTTTGACAGGTTTCTGCTTCAGGACTTAGCTTAAAGACTGAGGAATGATGCTGATGCGATGAATTTGTCTTGAAAATATCACTGCAACACAATGAAGCTATTGTATTTTGGCTACTTTTGGTGAATAATACCAAACACTTTGTCTTTACCCCCCTGTCTAGGTGAAATGAGCATTTGGACCATTCTCATTTAGGAGAATAATTTTCCAGCGCCCCATCAAAGGCGGCATTCTTGGAATTACTGTGATATCTAAAAAGAAGAAAGAAATGAGGTAATCAAGCCCCCTGTGGTGTATTTTTTATAGTATGACCCAATAATGTCACGTAAAAGCTTGGAGCTCGAGTCACACAGGAGAGAGATGTTTTGGGAACAAAATATAATCTAATTTTAAAACTGCAAATAAAAAGGCAACAGTTAATACAGTTTAACATGGGAAGCAAAAAAAAAAAAAAAAAAATCCAGTGAACTACCTGAATTAATACACCTTCAAATATCCAATGGCTTTTGGATTATTACAAGTTTATTGCCAAAAGGGTCGACTGGGATTTCCTCTAAATCCTGTCTCCCATTTTCTGCCTGTCCCCTCACTGCTATAAATATGCAAAGCACACGAAGACACTCGAGGCAAAAAGCATGAAATGGAGCCTTTTTTTTTCAGATTTCTTGTCTTCTTCGGCCTAGTCTTCCTCGGCCCCACCCTGACATCCTTCACCCCACACTCTGTCTCGACTCCAGCATTAACTCAAGGACATAAACATCCGCCTTATGGCAGCAGGGTGTGTGACAGCTCCTATAGGTCACTAGGATGGGATTACTACACAGAAATTCCATTTCTTGAAGTGTTTGGGTGATTTCTTTGATAAAATGGGTCCAAAGAGCAAGAACACATTTAATAGCTATAATTAGCCAGGTGAGGATCACTTTGAAGGCTTAGTTGGACACTAAAACCTGTGATAAAACAAAAAAAAAAATGGTGGCATTCTCAAAATATTACATATTATATATATACATAAATACTTTTCCAAAAAGGTGCTGTATAAATTCAGTTTAATTCAATAATACTTTATTAATCCCAAAGGGAAATTAAATGTTGTTGTAACTCGTTATCGTTTTATTAAGAGATGTTATCAATACTGATGGCTGTAGACAGGAAGGATCTCTTGTAAAGGTCTGTCCCACAAACGGATCCAAGGAAACTGGCTGCAGATGCCGTTCAATCTGTCCACCCGGACTTGGCTGACCTCTCAGTTCCACCGTGCTGCAGGATTGCCCCAATACTGGGCAGAATTTCTCCCAGAATGATGGCCACTTCTCCCAGTAGCCCACTGAGCACAGCCGGCAGGGAGACGGGAATGCATCTACGTCGCCTCCTTTTCAACTCATTTGAGATTTGGCGCTGTAGCTGAGATATTATTTGAGCTTTTGAGATGTTGATCAGCTGCTCCCGGTTGTAAACAAAACACCTTGTTGTTATAGTTACGCATCATAAATGTTCAAAAGTAAAAAAAGTTTTAGTAAAAATCCTTCCAGCTGCACAGAGTCTGACATCAGAGGAAACAATCATTAAAAAAAGTGATTTACATCCAGAAAAAAAGGAATTAAAGTCTCCAAAAGCAGCATTTCAGAATGAATGTAACAGAGCTGCTCCAACATGCAGCCACCCCGAGCTGCGCAATTCTAGAACAATGAACAATAAAGAATATTAATAACAATAAATGTAGACATTCTTTAACTTATTCCCAACTTTGCACCATAGTTTTAATTTGATCTACTGGAGAACACTTTTGAAATGAACATAAGCAGATTTGAAACAGTTTAGTATTAAATTTTGATCATCCGTCGGTACTTTCAGGGCTGTGGTCTCGTGTGTTTTCCGTCATAGAATAGCTCCTGTGCAGGCGTCACAATACAGCTTTAGCACCCTAAGGTTATGGAAACTATAAAGGGTTTAAGACAGGTTCAAGACACTCACAACAACTCTGACTTATCAGAAAAATACTTTGTTCAACAACGTTTTTTTCGCTTAAAGTTAATCGGTTATTTTACGCAGTTTCAGGCAGAGCCCTAAAAAACCCTGTAACGACAGAATATGATTTTTAAACTAGAAAGTAAACGATCAGAGTTCTTAAACAGCCAATATTAATGCAGAGTTTAGGTTATCATGTCAGCTGCTGGTGTAATAATCTGATATTAATTAGTAAAAAAAAAAACAATTAATTAAAACTTACATCTGTTCACGTCAGAGGGGAGTCATGACATCTGAGAGATCCTCAAAACACTTCTGAGAGCTCAGAGTTCACACAAAGTTTCTACGTGTGACACTTTCAGTTCATCTGTTTTCTCCATCCTGACTTTCATCTACCTTGGGCAGTGCGTGACTAGTCCTCTCCTCGTTGTGTATCCTGGTCTGACCAGCCAACAAAACCTCGGAAAGACGAGTGAACTCAGCCCTCAACACTGACCTGGTAAGGAGCTGAAACCTGGGGACCTGAATGCATCATTTTAGCTTATTCAACTTGATAAATCATTTCCTGGCTTGCAGTGATAATAAATTACTTGATCTGGTCACATTAAATAACTTCTCTCAACCAAAGTAAATTACTGATCAAATATTTAAACTTTGTCTTAATTTCTGGGCGTATAAAAGCCTAAATAATTCCTGCTCCAAGAATCAGTTTTGCCTTAAAGAAAATTAATTTGTGATTAATTATTGTTTAGATTGTTTATTGTTGTTTTAGTAATTACTACTTTTCAAACAGTTTTCCAATTTATTATCCTTTGTCATTTGTGTTGTTCAATCTGTTTATTGGTGTTGATTATTCTTAGCTGGATTAATTATTCTGTAGGAAAATGTAACGGACAGATTTGGTCTCATTTAGATGAATATTCATTTGTTCTCGAATAGAAGTCCCTGTAAGTAACAGATTCAACTTCAGTGACTGAGTTCGGATTATTAAAGGGTGAATACATTAATTAAGTTGTTGCTGGTCAGTAAAGGGACCGGCTGCGTTAACGAGTGAAAAACAAATAAACAAGTGTAGTGAAGTTTGGAGCAAGCGTCACCCTTCCCCCGTTCACTCATATATGCTACTTTATTACTTTTTTATTTTTTTCAGAAAATTTTCATCATTAGAAAAGAAGGAATACCACTTTAATTTGGTCAGTAAACAAATACGAAAATATTTTTGTGTTTACATTTGATTAGGTGTTGTTCTGTTTGGTTACTTTTTGTGGTTATGGCAGATAAATAACAAAAAAGTACATAAATACACAAGTAAATAGATAAAAATAAATAATATGTGTAAATAAACAAATACAAAAAATATAAATAAATAGATATATAGATGAATAAATAAATAAATACATAATGAACTTTATTTGTTGGGGTATAATTAAAGGATTGCGTCATCTTTAGAACAAAGCTGACATCATTTTGTTGGTGAATGAGGTCGTCTTCTGCTCCTTTCAATCATTGCTCCTGAACAGAACTTCCAGATACTTGAACTCCTCTGGAGGCAAAGTCTACTCCCCCTAGAGGAAACATTTCTTTCTTTTTTCCTGCAATTGAATGCTTCTTCTGTGTTCAACCTCTCACCTCTGGTTATGAAATATGGTTCATGTCTAAAAGGGCACGATCCCAGATCAAAGCGGATAAAATAAGCTTCCTCTGAAGGGTGACAAGGTTCAGCCTAGAGAGAGGAGCTCCTTCATCGGGGGAGGTCGGAGTAGAGCGCATTGAAAGCAGTCAGCTGAGATGGTGTGGGCATCTGATTAGCCCACTAGCCGGCTCTCTGTGGAGGTCGTCCAGGCACATCCCACAGGAGAGTCCCCCAGTAGGAGCTGGAGTGTGTTGCTGGGCGAGTCTATATCAGGAAATGCTGGGAGCAAATATGAGCTTGTTTGGTTTTGAAACAGAAAGGTGTGGAAGTTCTCCCTCTCACTTCCATGGTCAAATGAATCCAGCAATTTGTTTGTTTTTTGTTGAGGGTGGAAATAAAATACTCTAAAATGGAAATGTCACTTAAATGGCATTTTGCATTGTGAGACCCAGTACGGCACAGTCTGCCCTTAATCCTCCCAGAGTGCCGCCTCCATGTGGGCGGGATTATCATATCAAAAATACATGATGTCATATTTCTGACAAATACGTAGGATTACACTCAACTCGTCATTTGTCCAGGGTACCAAAACTTTAGGGGAATTTATACTCAAAGCCAAGAAATAAATTAAATAAAACAGAGCGCTCTCACGCAAACCAACAGCAACGCACTAACGGAGAGAATGAGCAGTCACTGGAGGACGTCCAGTTGGCAGTCGCCACCCCCATCACCTGGGCCAGTGACCCAACCAATGGCCAACAGTATGCTGATGTGAAGTCAGCCCTAACAGCCCAGTATGAATGGAACCCCAGGACTCTGGCTTCCAGGAATCTGGCTGGAAGTGCGCCACAGCACCAAATACAAATACGTAGAACCAGTGGTGTAGTCTACGTGATACATGGGTATACAGAGTATACCCACTAGAAGAGCTTAAGAATTTCAGTATACCCATTTAAAAGTACCCAATGATACATGGCATATTATTGGGCACGTGTCATTGATACGTTAAACGGCAGTTAAATGCTTCCATAAAAATCTACCGGTATGCAGCGTTTGTTTATTACATTTGCTTATTCAGCAAATTATTGTGTAATTAATACTTCTGTACTTAATACGCAATACTTGAACATGTTTAGCTTTGATACTGTTATAAATTATATAACATGTTTTTAATACAAAACCAACTGTTGTACAAGGTTTGCTGTACATTTATTGAAATATAAGCTTCAGAGAAATTTGGAAATGTTCAATATGCTTGAAAGCAAAATAAATTGACGATTACATTGTACTAACCGGTGTACTTTGGTTTCTAAGCACAGTATACGGAGCGACCGCGGTAAAGTTAGTTTTACGTTGGACGTTGGACATTCGCGCTCCGTGGCTTCAACGGTGTCCAACGTTAAACTAACTTTACCGTGGTATACCCACTATAAAAATGTAGACTAGACCACTGCGTAGAACCCGGGTTTGAACCAGGCTGAGCCTTACGATGCTAAAATGCCCATATCTTTATTCTGGAAATATGCCACAGTTCTCTGAAAGATATTGTCAGACTGTCGGGCTTCCAAACAAGCTGTCAGAGTTCGGGAAAAGTAATTTTGAAATCCATTTGTATTCTCTTGAGCACAGAAAGCGTAATGCGTTTCATCACATTCTTCCTACCTGAACTAAGACTTTCCCCTTGAAGCTCAAATTCGGAAACTTGATTTAGTCTTGTGAGGCAGTTTGTATCGTCTCATTTAATCTTGGCATCGAAAATACGCTGTAAGCACATTCAGCAACGTAGAATATTCAAAAACGCACACTTGTGACTTCTTCACCCTCGAGCCCCTGCTGCCTTTTTACCAGCACTGGAGGTCCCTTCCCACTTTTCCTTTTTACAGCATCTAGAGCTATTCAATAAAGATGCTTCAGGGAGCTCAGAGGAGCAAGATGGAAAAATAGAGTGAGCATTCAGTTCTGCCTGATTTAGTCCTGGGTTTGTGTGCTTACCCTGATAAAAGAACAGCAAAGAAATCTATGGCTTATTTAAAGGCCGCTGCATGCACGGTCAAAGCCTTTCCCCTGAATTTTATATGCTCATAAGGGAACAGCCCCGGCACTTTAGAAGCAGCGCGGTGCATTGTTAAGCATGACACAGCATGTAGGGAGTTCTTGTTGATTTGCGAGGCTGGTACAGCTGAGATGAGAGGAAGTGGAGTATACCTGGAGGTGGTGGAGGGCATGTCCTTACAAAAAGGTCACATCTTTCAAGAAAGAGCACTCGGTACTCCCTGACGGTCAATAAAAGTGTTGTTTGGAGCTCTTCTGTGCAGAAGCAGTGCAAGCTGATGATGTCGGAGCATTAATGGACTTCAAGTGTCGTGTTTTGTTGTAGTGAAAAGCAGATTACAAAGGCTGCAGGGGTGGCTCGTTATTAAAGGTGGAATCTTGCTGGGCTGATGGCCACTCATTGTAAAAACAGCTTTAGCCAGGGAGTCTCCAAAATGTCTCAAAACAGTCAGAGGTTCTTAATTTCCTCACGAGTCACAGGAAAATATCACTTGAATTTTGAACTATTTTTTAAAAATACCGTAATTTCCAGACTATAAGCAGCTACTTTTTTTAACACGATTTGAACACTGTGGCTTATACAATGCTGCGGCTGATTTATGTTTTTTTTTTTGTTTTTTTACGAGCTAATGAGCTTCATGCAACAAAGTTTTGCTCAAAATAGTGTCATTATGAACGTCTCAACCCCTTCTGAATTTAGATTTGTAACACTGGAGTTGCTTTTTCATCACTAGCACAGGAGCGCTCGTCATGACAGAAAACAATCCGAGGTCCCAGTCCTGAACGTCCAAGTCTAAAAACCACCCGATAACTATAATAACCGGAGACATGCGTGTGCTGAAAAAGCTAAAACTGAGGCGTTAAAGTCAAAACGATGAGAGCAGACGTTGCAACGAGCAAAACTGACCAAGGCCAATTGTACAACTGTAAGAACATAAAATGTTGTGAAATTCAGGGACTTGAGTCGTTTTAAATCAGCTGTGAATCAGTTTGATCTTCACCCTAACAAGCCTTTTCTTTAAAATGAGGCCGTTCAAAGAGCTATCTACAACAGGTAAGATATTAACTGTTCCTAACCTTCCCACAAACACCACCTTTTGTTCCACCTCCAAGAATCAGAACTATCCCTTTAACAGTAGAAGTGGCGCTACAAGGGGGAGATGGGGGAGAAAAGGAGCACAAATATTCTTCCAGTAAAAAAAACAGAAGCAGGTTTATATATAGGGACTTGTAAAGTAAACCAGTGATGTATACTGGAGTAAACCTTGCATTTAATTAAGCTGCTCACCTCAGCCTGTTTCCCCTCCACTATCTTGGAGTCCGTATAATAATTTCGTATACGCCGTGATATCATCTGCTTAATGTGCTTTTTTTTTTTACCATACCGTTAAACCGGGACGATAAATCTAGCCGTGCTCTCCGTTTAATAGATGTGGGTCCTCGCTGAATAATGTGCGTATTAGATTAGCAGCACTAAAGAAGTGAACCACCACGGCGAGAGAAACACAGTTTAATCTCTCCCTGCGATTCCCAAAGGAGGAAAACTTCCCTTGGCTATAGGTGGAGCGTGGAGGAGGCGAGCGTTTGTAGAGCGGAGGGGAAAGAAAAAGTCAAAAGATGAAGTGAAAAGTGCCATGACTCAAAGGTGTCTTCTCTTTTAATATCCCGATGAATTATTTCAGTCATTCAATGAATCTATTTGCTCCAAGTGCACCAAACTGCTTCCACTCCCCTGTAGGTCAGAAACGGCAGCACGGCGTTACAAAAGCATCGGCGTTCGCAGATAAATCTGCACAGTTAAGACTTGCTCGAGAACCCTAGTTTTATTTATTTTTTTCCCCTTTTCGCCCCTTAAAATAATCCAGTTGCCATATTTCCCGTGTGTGAGGAGCAGTTTGAGGTGACCTCGTTACAGCACAACAAAAAGACAGGGTAAGAAATGGAGAAATTCCATTTCCACCCTCCTGGCCATTCATCTCCATGTAATAGTAGGAGAGGGTTCATTATTTTGCTCTCTCTCTCTCTCGCTCTACTCGGCAGTGAATTAGCACGCTCTGCATATCTATAAACGAGTGCGCGTTTCAAATGTGTGTATATTTATACCTATGTACAAAACATAAAAACTATAAGTGAGGATAAAGGAGCACTTAGGTTCAGGTGTTTATGCGACCCGTGTACATACGAGACTACAGAGCGTTAACCGTTTGTTGATTAGGTGTTATTGCGGTACATGCTGCAGGTTTGCACGTGTATTTATTGTACACAGTAACAGATCCTTGAGTGTTTTGTGCTCCATTGGAATGCCGTTACAAATACAGGCCCAGTTTACAGCCGTAGGTGAGTGGATGTTCGACCCTCGACCAAAAATAAAGTTCAGGCTCAAAGTAATGGCGTAGGACGAGAGACGGAAAACTTGAGCTACGTATTAAGATTTGGAGAATGACTCTTAGCTACTGCTACGCTGATATTTAGAAGAATATTTGTAAACCTGAGTCAGTTTTCTGAGACACATCAAGAATAGTGCTGGTTAGATACACTAAAAATCGCTCCCTAGGCAATGTGTGATGTCAGCAAGTGCCCAGATCTCCGGCAGAACTTTGAGTACAATGGTACATGGTAAATGGACTGCACTTGTATAGTGTCTTTCCATCTTATCAAGACACTCAAAGTGCTTTACAACACAATATGTGTCCTCATTCACCCATTCATACAGCACTCTACTAGATCTATACAAAGAATAATCAGTGCTTTATCACAGTCATACACCAATGAGACACACATCGGAGGCAATGAGGGGTTCAGTGTCTTGCCCAGGGACACTTTAGCGTGTGACTGCTGGTGGAATCGAACCCCAACTCTTGCATTGGAGGACGACTGCTCTAACCACTCAGCCACAGCCGCCCCAATAATAATACGATTAGCAATGTAGTCATGGCTTGCACCAACAAGAAACGGCAAAAAAGATGGTATACAAAAAGCATTGTTGCTTCATAGCCAGAACTTCAGCTGTGTATTAATGTATCCTTCAACACATCCCAAGTAAGCCTGTCGCAATAAACAATAAATCAATTAATCGTATGATAAATGAAAATTATCTACCTCATTTTCATTTAACGGCTTTATTGTTTCTTCGTGTCTCTCTCTTTCTACTGAAGACACTGGATGACAAAAGGTTAAACTCCAGCGCTCTTCACTGACCCCTCGCTTTCTCTTTAAAATCCATGTTAACCGTCCAAAATCACGTTTTTGGATCGTTAAAAGCAGCTAAGCTGAGAAGTTAAGCTACGAGCTAAGCTAAAAAGGCCGACCTCTGAAAAAACCTGTCTTGTCGAAGTTCCAAAATTCAAAGTTGAAACCAGTGCCTTCATGTAAAAAGTTGTTTTTCCTGAGAACTTGTTTACTGATTTTTTTATTAAAAGCTTTGTGTGACAAATGCTACGCTAAAGAGCTCAAACCACACCGAGCGTCCGCCATTTTGAGATCTGAAAAAAAGGAACGAGATACAGCCCATATCACGTCAAGGGGCCTCCCTCCCATTTTTCTTAAAGAGACATGCTACTTGCTCCCTCACTATCCATCCTTCGGTTCAAACTGTCTTCTACTGCCATCCAGTGGTCGAAAAAAGATACTATACTCAAAACAAATTAGCCAACATTTCTTCTTAAATGTGACAATAATTACTAATTATTGTCAAATTTCAAACAATATTATCGTTTATCGCAATAATTATTGAGATAATTAATCGCCCAGCAAAATTTGTTATCGTGACAGGCCTAATCCCAAGTTGATTTTGGCCCGGGGATGTCGTCTTCGCTTCAGTTGACATGGACAAACGCAATGGAGGTGGCCGTTGTTCATGCCGTCTGGGAGCGCCGTTTGCCTGAGGTTTGTGGGGTTTCCCACAGATTACATCATCCCTGACCAAAACTATTGGGTTGACTCCAAAGGTGTTCATGTACATTCAATAATTTTGTTAATTTCATTAAAATCAGTCCACTCATTCCTGAGATATTTGGCTAACAATAACACTTCAACAGTCACAGCCCAGTGAGATACTGCGCTAACTAGCAGTTAGCGTCATGAGCAGCCACGACTTCATATGAACTCAGAATAGTTCGTTTCCGAGTCCATTAACAGATAAAATAATGTAGTTAAACGTTCAGCAGTGAGGGATTTCTAACAAGTTTCTCATTTTACAGCCCTTTACTGCTTCAAAGTACTTACACACGTATGTTTAGCATCAGACAGAGTCCAAACCATCGACCCCCGTTCATCCATCACCGCAGTAGAACTCATACAGCCCAGCAGAAAACTGGAAACTTCACTAAATGCCAGCAGAAAATGTCATTTTAAAGTTGCCGCTTATTAACATTTAGTCATTTGGCACATGCTTTTATTCAGGGCAACGTCTAAGTGAGGAACAACAAGGCTTCGGTAGAACCGGAGGCCAATGCTTTTAGCGCTGAATCTATTTAAAGCGGTACAGTTGGGACAGACACAGACGTGCACAGAAAGAGCAAGTCGTTCCTGTTTACAGTGTTTATTTTAATATCTGTCACTTCAATATTACTTTTATAACTTTCTGCACCTTCCAGTGCTTAACATGCATTAATAAAATGTGTTATAGCGGAAATATGATCACTTTATCCACATCGCTTTTGGAGAGCACCCTGCAAAAATTAGGTTACCTGGTGAGCCTTACCTCTAAAAAAATAATAAATATATATGTCCAAATGCACGCTCAGTAATCCAGGGAGACAAATCTAACACGGTTATGTCAAATCCTCTTCCATCCTTATGCATAAAGTCATTTTATTTAAGGGAAGACATTTTGAAATGCACCAAAATATTTGTTTCTGTTGGCAGCGTGTGGGATTCTTTTTATTTTAATGGTCATTTAGCCGTTTATTCTTTCATCGGACATCACTTATGTCGGCTGTTTACATTGTTCATTGCATGAATGGGGCCCTTCATTTGGCATAATGAAGATCTTGCAACACGAAAACAAACAAAAGCAGAAATAATGACTTTCATACATTTTATGTGAATTCATTAAAGGCTCTAAGGCTGGATCTGAATATCTAACATTTGGATTTCTGTCCATTTAAACAACTGGACTTCTGAGGTCCTTTTTATTATCATAACCATAACAAGCAAAGTGTAAAAACTGAAATGTATAATTTATTTTATAACAAATGCTATTCTCAAGAAACAATCATCTCCATTTTAAAAAGTTATATACCAGCACCCATACCCACACATATACCATACACTGTATACCAAAATGAACTACTACTTACTACTTGTACTACTATTCCTATTTTGCAGTTTTTCACTTTTCGAGGGGCTTCAGGGTACAATAAATGAGGGACTGCTGTATTTCATCTAGAGTTGTTCTATTAAACATTTCAGACTAAGTTGCTGCTTTATAAGCACAATAAGCATTTGTAAACCAAATTTTTCTAGCTTATAATATTTTACTTTACTGCTGCATCATATTTATAGTTGTAGAGATTATAATGCAGTGATAAAGTACAATGTTATAAGCTAGAAAAATTAGGTTTACAAGTGCTTATTGTGCTTACAAGGCAGTAAGTTAGTCTGAAATGTTTAATAGAACATCTCTAGATTAAATATTTGGATTACAGATTTGACTCACTATTTGGCAAGAAACTGGTCAGTTTTGTCTCTCACACTTAATGGATAATAAGCCGTTATTAATGATTTATAATGTGTTTATAAAATAATTAATAACATATCTATTAACTAGGGATGCACAACATTATCGGCATGGTTTTGGTATCGGCTGATATTAGCGTTAAATTTCAATATCGGACATTCCATTAAATTAATTTGAATGAATTTTTGCCTGCAGCGGCAGCGCAACGTGATGACGTCACGCGCACCTACATGATCTCACGGCGGAGTCTAGAAAAGTCAAAATGTCGGCGGTGTGGAAGTTTTATTTTTCGTTGGTGAGGATTTGTGAGCAAATAAGCCTAAATAAGAGGGCTATGTTCTGACAAATATATAACAATATCGGTACTGGCATCGGTTATCGGCCGAATAAGTTTTAACATATCAACATATCGGATATCGGCCAAAAATTAAATATCGTGCATCCCTACTATAAACTATTTTTTAGCATCTAAACAAGGAGCCTTACTGTAAAGTGGTACCCACATACATTATATACATACATAATATATATATACACATACATATATAACAGCAAGCTAGAAGCGATTTAAAGACCATTGAGATACTCAAAGATCTATGTACAACAGGTAGGATATTAACTGTTCATAACCTTTAGACAAAGCTCTAATCCAAAAGTCTGAAGTATCTTTTCAAACTGTTTTAAATCACATACACATGCTGGTATCTAACTTTCCAAAGCTCCATGATGCTGCAGTCCCCCTGCAGGCCAAATAAAAAGCGCTGATAGGTGATAACGAGGTTTACCATGGCACGTCAACAGGACAAACACCCCCTGCCTCCCCCCCCTCCCACGTACACCCCTCCATCGTTGCCTCATGTGTCTCATTTCTCTTTTCACTTGTATTCAGAGTTGTGACACTCCAAATGCAGGGGATTAGGCAGTGGAGGTTTTTAGTATCAGGAGGGAATAAAAATATGCACACACACACACACACACACACACACACACACACACACACAGAGCAGCATTTTAACTATTGGTATTCTGGCTGTGAGTGATCCAACAAAACCTCTCCTTTCCCTTCTGCAGCCTCTGAAATGTGAAGCAGCGCTGCAACGCCGCCGAAGGATTCGTTAATTAGCTTGGCAACATCTGTCCTCTCAGCGCAAGATGGGAATGGAATACAGAAAATAAAAAATAAAAATACACCCATCATCAGATCACCACCTTTCCCCCAGCAGCGCGCGTAACAACAGACATCAATAACCCACCCCACCTGCGTCGCAGAGACGCAGAAAGAGACGTGATGCTTTTTAATGTTAGCATGTTGAATAATGCATGCTCTTCTTTGAGTAGAAGCAGCTATAAATTGTGTATTTATGTGCATTTGGTTGTGAAAGGGAGTACTTTGATGTGAAATACAAATCTCACGTGTAACGCCCTCCATGGGCCGAAGGGAATTGATAAAAACGTGAAAATCCTGCGCTTCCAGAGTGATTACAGCCGTCTTTAAGTTGCACAAGACAGAACCTGCAGTGGATGAAGAAACGATGAGGTCTTCTCCATCGTCCTCCCTCTGATGTAACGCTCAACATGTCCTCCCCAGACGTTGACAAATGAAGTAATTACATTTATGTGAGCATGTAGGATTGATTCATCAGCGTACGTTCGCGCCAAAACCTTCTGATTTAATTGGGGAGCTGGTGACAAATGCATCTTCCCGTTATAACAAAGCATTTTTTTTTAGCTTTGATTTTTTTTTTAAATCAAAATGAAAACTAATATCAGTATAAAATTCACTCCAGCTCTGAATCTGTGACATGAAGTGGATTGTTTATGAAAGCCCTAATGTGAGACCTATGATGAAGGCCTGATTAGACATATGGGATGATGCAAAATCTACAACTTCAACTCATCATCGATTCTTCAGCTGTTGATGCAAAATATGCACAAACACTGATAACAAATCTGTAAAACACCAAACTGCAGAACATTTATGAGCTAAATATAAACCAGGGCTATCCAACTGACGGCCCAGGGGCCAAATCAGGCCCACGAGTGTGCTCAGTTCAGCTCACCAATGGGTAATTTTTAAATAAAAACTTGATTTTAAATCGTAAAACAAACTCACTTAATGAGAATAACTGCTTAATGTCCAGCCCATAGCCCCCCTTTCATTAACTGTGGCGCCCTGAGCAATTTAGCTCAAGGATTCAAGGATTTTTATTGTCATACCAGCTCACATTTGCATGTTTATGGTAAGAAACTCGGACTCAAGTCCCAGATCAAGAAGTTTAACAATTAACAAATAAATAAATACAAAAAAGTATAAATATATACTCACACACACGTGTGCATGCGCGCGTAAATAAAGTAAAAAAAGGTAAGCTGAGGCTGAATTAAGTGCAGCTTGAGTTCAGCACTGACAGCTGCTCTGAATGCTCCTCGAGGGGCTTTGCTGGAACAAACTGTGTGCAGGATGAGCGTAGTCCTTCATGATGCGGAGCACCTTCCCCCTGCAACGTGATGTGTAGAGGTCCGAGGTGTTAGGAAGACTACTCCCCAGTCGCAGCCTCCCTCTGCTGTGCCATAATGTGATGTAGGTGCGGACGCTCTCCACCACACAGCGATAGCTCCTCAAGACAGAGCCCTCCCAGCTCCAGCTCTCTGCAGCTTCCTTCTTTCACGAACAGACAGAGTCCTCGTGTTTTTCCCCGATCAATGGTCACGATCCGCTCAGAATAAATAAAAACTGTTGATCTGGAAGGCTGAGTCCGGCATGTTGTTAAGCCAGGTTTCCGTTAGGCAAAGAACAGTTCTTGATCTCTCTAGAAACACTCATCCTCGGATGTAACAAGTCCACCTTGTCTTGTTATCCAGTGAGTGGACAGTGGCCAGAAAGAGTAGGAATCAGTGGTTTTTCTAGCCTGTAGCTGGGTCAGCCCTTCTTCCTCTTGACTGTCGCTCCTCACCCTCTGCTGCACCATTCCGCCGTCCTCAGGAGTTTAATACATAAAGTTACTCAAATTTAATGGGATTGTAAATTAAATAATTTATTCACAATTCATACTATAAGCAGGACATGTAGCACTGAGTTTGTAAATTTCATTATTTTCAAGGTTTGACCAAAATAGTTACAACTTTGTTATTTCTTTAAATGTAATCTTGGTTAAAACGCCAGTAGAGTGACATGCATTCATTCAAGAAAATCTCTTTTCGTTTAGACCTGCCTTTTCTCTAACACGCTTTAAAGAATCACAAGCAGCTTTTTACTGAGTTCTAGAGCTCGTTTGGTCAAAACAGAGGAACATTTAAAGCAAGTAGAGCAGAAATACGTGAGGATTAGACAACACTGGTTTATAGAGAGGCCAGCTGGTAGCTTTTATTTCTTAAGATTACTTCTGAAAAAGTCTTCCTCCATGGTAACTGAACAGAAGCATAGGTGGAAACAATTTTGTTTGAGATGCTCAAAAAATAAACAAGAGTATCGCATACGCCTGTTAAATTATAATACAGCGATCTAAAGCAATGGCCCAGACAAGCCAAGACCTTTGACCTTGATTGGTGACGTTGACCTTAAAGCGGGAGTGATGAAAAGATTACAGGACACACTGTCTGGTGATGGTGGTACAAGTGTGTGTGAAGTTTTATTAAATTATCTTGAGCGGATCACAAGTTATGGCTCAGATAAGATTATTTATTGTTTTAAGTTTGACCTTGATTGGTGACCTTGACGCTAGATGGGGTGATGAAAGGTATATTGATGATGCACACGTGTATGAAGTTCCATTTAATTTTCTTGAGCAGACCAGAAGTTATAGGCAGGATAAACTAAAAATACAACAAAAAAAACTACCTAAACCAACATTTGTTTACATAAAAATACCCGAGCACGGGATAAGATTTCCTGCAGGTCAACAGGAAGTTCCTTTAAACATCATTAGTTTTATTCTGATTATTAGTTCTGAGGAGACAATTCACGTATGTCACTGTGTTTTTATTATAAAAAAGTTTGATGAACGTGTTTCTTTTAAGCCAGATTGATGAGTGGCACCAAAATAATCCATCTACACACCTGTTGACACATTCCCAAACGATCTCTTCCATGAAGAGAACCAGAAATTCCTACTTTCACTCTCGACAAAGACGGACGCTCTCACTCTTCCTCCTGCTTTTTTTTTTTGCTGTCTTGTCCTGTCAATCTCAGAGCCTCTCTTTACACTTCTTCTGAATCTCAAATTATTATGAATTTGGTCAGCTGGTCCCTCAACGCAATTGATACATTTTTTCTACCAGACAACAGTGTGCTGGAGAGCCCTCATGCCCTGAACGGACCCACGCAGCTGGGCATGTCATTGATTCCTGGAGTGAGTGGAAGATGATGTGCCTATCTGTGCTGTCCATGGAGGACGTAGAAGATGTGTACATTATTGGATTTATGGTAACAGGGTTTCTGCTTTTTGGAATCAGTGGATACCTGGGATATCGACAAATTAGGAAGACGTCGGCAGCAGTTTGGGCCACGGTAAAGCTGCCAGCCTTATGTGAAGGATTAATTTGTGCCCCGAGCTCTCAGACTCTTATGCTCAATGAGTTCTATTGCAAGCTGGACGCCATTTCTGAGAATCATAGGCCACTTGCAGCTCCTGGAACTCGCAAGAATGAACGATTCGACCTTTGAGAAAGCTAATGGGCGGAATGTCCACAAATCCGACTGTTTGGATTCACCATTGAGTGTACCAGCAGAACTTGAAGGCAGACAGAAAACAGAGTCTGGCAGCCCAAACAATTGTTGTTTATCTGAACTTGGCCTCCTCGCTGGCCTTGGACAGGCCAACTTATCTCAAATTGCTCCTGGAGAATACGTAAACTAGAAGCTCTGCCCCTCTCCCCTGAGGACATCTGTGGCCTTATCAGAATTGTGACGCTGATAAACACTGTACCATCTTATCAGAACTTTGGGACTTTCTGGATCTGATGTCCATGGACAACTCACCGCCTTTGTTGACCCCTATGCATAAAACGTCTTATGTCTATGTTGCTTTTTGTGTTGAGGTTGTTTCTGATCTCCCCTTTCCACATGTTGTCACTTTCCTTATCTTAAAAGGTGGCGCCGGTCACGTGGCTGCAGCCTTGTCTCCCCATGCATCTCTTTCTTTTGTTAATGCACTTTGGTAACAGTTCCTGTTTTAAATGTGCTATGCAAATAAATTTGACTTGACTTGAGAAAAAAAACTGGGAGAAAACGCCGTTTTGACTTATTTTACCAAGCTCCTAAGGTTTGAATTATTTAGATTCAGGCTTGTGTATAACAAAGGATTTGTAGATGATTGTTCTATAGCACAAAAGGTTCAAAATAATTCATATCAGAATGAATTTGCATTAATTTCACCAACTGCACAGCTTCACGCCCTGTACGGAACGTATCAAGGCCTACCGGCCCCCTGCTGAGAAAACATAATAAGCTCTTCAACCCTAAAGAGTCGGGAATAAGTCCTATGTTCTGCAGTTAATTTGACAATGAAAGGGTTTATCACTGCCAAAGGCTTTGGGAGAGAACATATGAACGGGAGGCTCTGAGGAGACGGGGGGAGCAGAGGGAGGAAGTACAGAACAGAAAGAAACACAGATAGTAAGAAGAGCATGAGAGAAAAGAACCGCCTCCAGCCTGCCATGCATGCATAACAGAGACATGCTGCAGCATCACTGAGAGCACCAGCTGGAATTACACTGCTGCAGCTCTTTAAGCACTTTCAGACAATGTTTCCAACTGGATCCCTCGCAGCGGCCCAAACTTCCCTCTACCGCCCCCCCTCTCTTTTAGACCGTATCAGAAGAGGGAACAAGAAAAGACAGCCTGACGTCTTCAACACTTTTTACAGACAAAAACCCCAGAGGGAGGAATAATCATTGATGATTAACATTTACAAACCAAACTATTTATCCAGATTTATAGTAAAATTATCTGTTTAGAGGAGTTTCTGTAGGGAAGTATTAAACCATGAATCATGAACAGGACAGTGTCATGTCATTCGCAGTGTAAAATGCTTCCACATACACATATCAGCTTTGTTATTAAATACGCCCCCCGTCGCAGAGGGATTTGAATAGTGAATGTTCGTAGTATTTGAAATTAGTGTTTTTCTGGACAGAAATTGAACAGGGAATATTTAAGATGATATTCAAGTGGGTAGAAGTTACACTGGATAGAAGAAGACGGATCCTGGTGAGCGGCAGGAGCAATTTCATCCACTATCAGGCGCAATGGCGAAGCCAGGGGGTGGCCAATGGTGGCCTTTGCCACCATACATTAATGTTTGGCCACCCCAATCATGTACTGTAAGTAAACTGTTAATCAAAATGATTGGGGTGGCCAGTTTAAATATATATATAGATAAGCCCACATAAGTCGTACCCTCGACGTAGCCAGTGAAATTCGTAGTATACATATACATACACACACACACACACACACACACACACACACACATGACATTGGCCATCTTGGATTTGATGTGGCAATCTGATTTTTGAATGTCACTTTCCTACATCTAGATGCACCCACACACCATTCATCCATCATTTTTACTCGCTTCTTCCTTTTTTTGGGGTTGCGGGGGTCACTGGTGACAAATATCCAGCAATCACTGTGCGAGAGGTGGGGGACACCCTGGACAAGTCTCCAGTCCATCACAGGTACACAAAGACAAACGAGACAAATGATTCACTCTCTTACCCACACCTAGGGACAATTTAGGGTTACCAATCAGTCTAACATGCATGTTTTTGGTCTGTGGGAGGAAACTAGAGTACCTGGATAAAACCCACACATGCGCAGAGAGAACATGTAAACTCCACCCAGAAAATCCTAGGCCAGGATTTGAACCAGCAACCTTCTCACTAAGAGGCAACAGCTCTACCTACTGAACATTTAGTTTCACTAAACAGGCAATACTGTATGAGCAGTATTCAATTACACGTAAATGCTAACTGTTATTGCATTAGTTCCTAATTAAAAAAAACACGATTTTACTGTCAAAATTGGTTTATTTTAGACACTTTTTGAACTTTTTTGTAATTTAAACACATTATTTACAGTGATAGCATCTAGTACTTCACTGCAGTAATTTCTTAGCATGCTAACATTAGCTCAGAAGTGTTAAACACAAAACAGCCTAGACTCTTGGGAAAGCCATTTGTTATGGTTGGTCTTAAACTTTAGTTTTAGAAAAGTCTTAAAGTTTGGTAGATACCAGCAACAAAATTCATCTTAAAGCTAAAGTAAATAGGCCAAAACCTCTAGTAGCTACCAGAAACGCGCTAAAATACATTTAGCTACTGTTTGTAAATTTCCAATCAGGTATCATTTTTTATAAAAAATAAATAAATAAAAAAAAAAAATTTGTGAAAAGTTTCAAAAACAGCAACTATTTATTGAAACTGATATGAAGTTAATTGTAAAAAAAAAAAAAAGTTTAGGGATGCAGCATTTTATGGTAAAAGTAAGCTAGTTCTGGTAGTGTTTAAGAGGGAATCTTGCTAATGCTTGCTGGTTTAGCAGTTTGTCGCAAAAGCCCTAAAGATTAGTGCGAAAAACGTACAATCAAATAAAAAGAACCTTGGTTATTCTATCTGGTAACGAATCAGATACTTCCTGGAAGTTTTAAACACGAAGGTACGTAGCTTACTGGTTCTGCAGACTAACGATGTCTGTTCCAGTAAGATGACAGTCGCTTGTTCTTGTCTTGGATGTCCCAAAATGCAGGCCATAACCTGAAAGTGCCATGAACTGAATAATTTGAGGTCAGTCTAGTACAAATTTGGAAAAGCACATCTATCAAATATGGAGTGTTTTAAAGCTCTAAAGAAGCGTTGCCGCTTTCCAAAGAAGCTAAAACAGCAACAGTTCAGCTCGGCTACTCATTTCATCTGACGAAACATCCTCTTGTGTCTTCTGTCGTACCATTAGTGTTTCCTGGCTGCTCATGCAGTGTGATCAGACTTATCCACTCTAAGGCTTTTAAATCTCAACTTATTTCCCAAGATCCACACAGCCAAGAGAAACTGGGAAAAGCTACTTTACAGAGTTCCCAAGTTCTGATGGAAAACTTAACTCACTACTGATTTTAGTTCACTCAGCTGTCTGTCAAACAAAAAGAGAGTTTTGAATAAATGCCTAAATATGACTAAAATTAGGCAACACTTTAAGGAGCATTTAGAAAAAAATAACTTGAATAATTTTATACCTGAATTAAATAGAAAAATTGCAAGTACAATTCATCCCTAAGCCCAAACGGCCAGGTATGAAAACCATGAACAACAATTAAAATATATATTTTTAAATGGTCCAAATCTGGAGTGGCATGGTGGTGCAGTTGGTAGAGCTGTTGCCTCTCAGCGAGAAGGTCGCCGGATCAAATCCCAGCCGGGGGGCCTTTCTGGGTGGAGTTTGCATGTTCGCTTGGGTTTCCTCCGGGTACTCCGGTTTCCTCCCACAGACCAAAACATGCATGTTAGACTGATTGGTAACTCTAAAATGTCCCTAGGTGTGAGTGAGACAGTGAATTTGTCTTTATGTGTGCCTGTGATGGACTGGAGACCTGTCCAGGTGTCCCTGTGATGGACTGGAGACCTGTCCAGGGTGTCCCCTTACCTCTCACACCGTTACTGCTGGATATGGGTACCAGTGACCCCTGTGGCTTGAAAAGGAAGAAGTGGGTAAAGAGGATGGATGGATGGATGGATGGATGGATGGATGGATGGATGGATGGA
>NC_056519.1:6056645-6069400 GCF_014905685.2 Nematolebias whitei | reverse complement strand
GATGGATGGATGGATGGATGGATGGATGGATGGATGGATGGATGGATTGATGGATTGATGGATTGATGGATTGATGGATTGATTGATGGATTGATGGATTGATGGATTGATGGATGGATGGATGGATGGATGGATGGATGGATGGATGGATGGTCCAAATCTGCTTTTCTTTACTTCAGAAGCATAATTAAATAATAAATGTGGGGACAGCTATGAAAATGGGTACGATGGTGGGCAACAAAATAATGTGCATGACCTAGAATACAGTTTGTGAAACCGTGCACAGACAAGGGGACCGTAGCTTTAAAAATGGAACCACTCATGCAATTTGATGGTGGTGACAATCACAATTTAACCATTTTGCAGATCCGTCACATCCCAGTGAGATACCCTTTTGGGTAAAAGCCAAATTTTAGTGGCGTCTTGAAAGAACTTTTTAAGAAACACGTGGAAGACGTCAACAAGGTGATAGCTGAGATCATCTACATGGTCCTCTGTTGCAAAACAATAGATATGGGAAGGACCTGTATACAAACGCTTTGTTAGCAAAAAACAAATAGATTAAACATTATTTGACTCAAAAACAGGCAGAAAATGATGACATGAACATGCTATTGGTGGTGAACTACTTAGTTCAAAATGTACACACATCTGATTTATCTCAGACACTTTTCTTCTGGGATTCCTCTGTACTTCAAAGAATACTCAGGTTGCCACCCTGTTTGTAGGTGCATTGGTTGCTATTTCCCCTGTTTTTTCAAACAGCAACCTCTCCTCATCCCCGGGGCCATGCATGGTCTCAAATCAAATCTTTACTGTATATCCCTTTCGCTCCCTGCCACAACAGATGCATATCAGTTCATCGTTTCTGCATCCCAGAATGGTTGTTGGAGCAGCAGCGAGCAAAGCTACAAGACAAATGAGGAGAAACAGGGAGTAATTTCAATATCAATCATGGATACTGTCACCAGCTTAGGTTAGGAGAGAAGGCGGAGAGAAAGGAACAACAGAAGAAGATAATAAATAGATGTTTTTCTTATGAACGCACATCAGCTATGTTGTTCTATTTCTAATGTACCTCAGGGCACAGAGCCAAAGCTCAGACTGACTGACAGACCAGGTGACAAATGGAGTCTCAGATGTGTAGGTGCAGATAGGGTGCAGCAGTCATTTAAGCCATAAATGTCCTGCAGATTTATCACCCAGGTACATTAAGATGGAATCCCGGCTGTCAGGAAGCGTCACCAGGTCTTGGTGGGGAGATGGTACGGCTGACAAGTTGTCAAGAAGTGAAGAAACAGAGGAGAAACGGCTTGAAAGGAAGCCCTCAAAGCCATATAACAAGTTCTCCAGAGTTTTTCTGGCAAAACTTGGTGCTAGGGTTATCTTGTTAGGTTGGGGAGTCACTGAAGGACACCAGACAATTGATTGAACGAAGTTGACTTCAGCACAATTTCCTCCCGGTGGCGACATGCATCACCCGGGTCGTGGGTGCCTATATTCTGCAGCTTAACTACCTCTCAGGTCCCCCGCTGTGACAAATAGCTTCTGTCTCTTCTAATGTAATATTTGTTTCTACTTCTGAGAGCCTCTCGGCTACGCTGCAGCACGTCTGTCTGCCGACTGCTTCATTGTGTTAGCCGACTTCATTCCCCAATCGGCTGTCAATTGGCGGACTGTCCGAGTGTTCTCAGCTGTCTGTCTTTTGTCTCGTTGCCGGGCCCTTTTCTCAGTCGGGATCTTTCCACTCTTCCCTGCTCAACCTCGTGTTCCGTCTGTCTCACCATCTTCTCTTTTGCTCTTTTCTTTCTCACGTCTTTCTCCCTCATTCTCTTCCTGTCTGCCCCCCCACCAGTTTGCCACCATGTCTTTGCTCCAGATGCTAGCTGTCTCAGCTCCATGGGCTGCATCTCAGTGATGGGCCCCTCCAGGAATTCAAAGCACCACTCTGGCATTTTCTTCCAAGCAATTGCTTTCTGCAGTAATAAAGGAGGAGTAGCTTTAGTATTTCTTTTCTGAATGGGCTTCACTGGCCTTAGGCAAAAACAAGAGCAAATGCACATCCATGAATCCTCCCGGGGCGGGAGCACGCCGCAAGCCTCTGACTGGATTTAGACCCAATTAAGCCATCTCGCCCAATATATTCAACTCACTGGTTTTAAAAGAACAAACCATTGACCAAAAAAGTTCTCAGAGGTGCCTCAGAATTTATTACTTTGCGTTTGTTCTTTTTTTTTTTCTTTTTTTTTTAAGAACCATGACTGTGTGTATTCATGTGGCTGCCAGCAAAATACCTCATTCGCCACTGGGTACATTTTATTGAAACTTACAAAATAAAAAGATTTGATTTACATCTACAACTGATAAGGTTTTGGAGGCAACCTGATTCAAGATGGCTGTCCTAGCCAACTAACAAAAGCAAACAAGACTGATAACCCAGTCAAATTCACAGATATTTACCTACAATTCGGCATGGTTGTAGCTGAAATTAATCCTCAACACATATTCTAAGGGCAAGCAAATTGAGGTTTTCTTTTCCTGTCTGTCTTGTGAACTTGTGATGTAGTACTCGAGACTGGTCTTGGTCTTGAGACCGGTCTCAAGACCACTTTTTGATGGTCTTGGTCTTGTCTCGGACTCAACCGCATTTGGTCTTGTCTTGGACATTGAAGACTCAGGATTTTATTTCAAGACCACTCAAGACCACAACTGTGAAAATATCACTAAATTGCCAGAATATTGTCCAGTTAATTTGTTAACATCTTTGTTTTTGTTGGATGCAAACCAAGCGATAAAGCGACTCACCGCTAAATAAATGTTTTTGTTACCGCTGTCACGCCCACCCCCTTTCACTCGCATGTAGTTCTGTACCAACAGAACAATACAGACAACAGAATTCTAACTTCGCAACCAGGGGTGAAAGTAAGCTGGCACGGTCTGGTACAGCATACCACTAAAAGATTCTGCACCAGTACGCAGTACCTGGCAGAGAGGGGAGCGGCTGTTGTAAAGCCTGATTCAGAACCAGTGACGGCTGCACTTTGGGTCAGAATAGATTCACTAGCAATAATCAGTCTAAAACACGACCTAATCAGTTAATAAATTGCTTTTTTCTCTCTCATTTCAATTTGTTTCTGAACTGTTCGTGCTTTGCTGGAGCCTCGTTTCTCTACCGCGGTGAAGTTAGTTTTACGTTGGACGTTGAACATTTGAGCTCCGTGGCTTCAGCGGTGTGTTCCTCTCATTCAGTCCGATGCAGGCAGTCTGATTTCAGTCAGCTGCGCTCAGTCTGCCCCTCGTCCGACACGTAATGGTTCGCTTAGGGACCGTCAACAAATTACCAAACCAAACACCCTTCAGAAACAAAAATTAATATATTTTACATGATTTGACCCACTGACACATAACCAATGTTAAACTACTCTACTAGACCTGACAGACGAGGCACCTGCATTTATTTCTCATTTTAAAACATTTTCTAATTAGTTATTGATGGAAAACCATGATTTTTGAACAAATTAATCATGTAAAATTAGAAAATACTTTAAAATGAGAAATAAATGTGGATGCCTCGTCTGTCAGGTCTAGTAGAGTAGTTTAACATAAGCTTTGTGTCAGTGGGTCACATGACATGACAATTATTGTGCAAAAACCACTGAGTGTCTGGTTACTTTATGTAGCTTTGAAAAATTATAAAAGCTGATACATTCATTCAGAAACAAATAAAGTTGATGTGACTTTTATAAAAAAAACATTTTTTATAAAAGTTACCAGTACATATGTTTTTTTTTTTATATATTTGTTAAATCTGTCACCATATCGTGACAGTATAAAACAGATAATCTGTGAAAGATTAAGCTCCAAGATTCGAGATCTTGGTCTCGGACCCAAAAAGTCTCGGTCTTGGTACACTCTAGTCTTGGTCTTGACTTGGTCTCGGGTTAGGTGGTCTTGACTGCAACACTATATGAACTGTAGAATAGATTTTAATGAACCTCCCAGGAAATAACCATTACACGAACCTCTACAACCAAATTATCTTTGGAAGAAACTTAATTAAAGATGGCCACCACAGCCAATTGACAGCAGTAGCACTAAAGTGGCAATATTTCAGTCACATTCTCAGATATTGAGCCAAAACTGGCTGTATCTGAGAGTCAATCACAACACGAACTCTGAGTGCAACATCTCAACGACATTTTGAGGGTTTGACCAAAATGGCTTCAACTCTATTTCTCAAAGCAAAAAAACCTTTGTCTAAAACTGACTGCCGAAAAGAAACGCCTTGCCTTTAATTTGTATTGTCATTGAGCCGGACAAGCAGTTAATATTCTCATAAAACACTGTTCTTATGACCTGTAGAGCCCTGCAGGAATAAAGCACTTATGGTATGTAAATATTGTACAGCCGGCTTTAATAGTAATTAAAGTTACATTGACACCAAATTAATTCACAGCAGACATGGAGCATTTAAGGTGCAATTAGCCATGGAAGCTGCTATGGTGATACTTTGCCTAACTGCAAATTCCAAAACCCTCTGCAATTTGTTTTCACATTAAGTAAATGTCACGGTATATTAGCATGCGATTATGGCATGTTTTTTTTTTTCTTTGCATAGCAATGTTGGGCTACAAAGGTGCAAATGGAGGAGAACAAGAAAAGGGGAAAATGCATTTGATCACACTTAGTGTTTGGTTATGTGTGTGAATACACGCTACTAACAATGACTATCAATACATTTTCCCTCGTGTATGCCTTGGATCTATATTTTGAACAAAAAGCAGACACAGATGGCGCTAACGCTGAAGAGAGAGGCTCTGAATGTGCATCCTATTAGACGCGAGTAGTCAACTGAAAGGCCAGCAGTTATTGATTCAGTGTGAGGAAGGGAAAACAATGCATGTGTAATTTTGGAATAATTCTCTTTGACGTCTGTGTTTCCATGTAAAAGAATAATGTCCTGCTTAGTTTTTCTAAGAATGCAGGTTTTCTGCATCTCCTTAGCATAACCGAGACCCATTACTGATCGAGACGGGTCTCCACTTGGCCCTACCTCTCCGTTCGGTGCACTGCGGTGTGTGTTATGTATTACCTTGAAAGTCAGCTTTTAAAGCAGGTGTTTTGATGCAAAGTTTTCCTTCTCTATCTCTTGCAGCTCAGTAAGAGTTGTACATCTGATGTTTTGGCTGATATGTTACGTATCAACACGTCATTCAAACCATTAAAGATACAGAAGCAGGAATAAACGACACAAGAGGAGAAATTATTTTGTTTTAAGATAAATCAATTCCAAAAATGCATCTCTTTAACTCTGCTCCAACAATCCTATAGCATCATGCACAAGCTTGTCCCTCATTAGAAACATCTTATCTACAAATGATGCAGAAAAACTGGTCCATGTATTTGTCATGTCTAGACTGGACTATTGCAATGGTTTGTTATCGGAGTGTCCAAAAACTTCTTTAAAAAAATCTTCAGTTAATTCAAAATGTTGCTGCCAGAGTCTTAACTGGAGTTAGTGGGAGAGATCATCTCTCTCCAGTTTTAGCTTCTCTCCACTGGCTCCCTGTCAAATCCAGAATTAAATTCAAAATCTTACTTCTAACCTACAAAGCTCTCAACAACCTAGCTCCATCTTATATTACAAATCTTATTGTTCCATATTTTCCTAACAGAGCACTTCGCTCTCAGACTGCAGGTTTACTTGTGGTTCCTAGAGTTTCCAAAAGCAGAATGGGAGGAAGATCTTTCTGTTATCAGGCTCCTCTATTGAGGAACCAACTCCCAGTTTCTGTCGGTGAGGCTGACACATTGTCCAGTTTAAATCCTGTTAAAAGGGAGTTTTTCCTTTCCACTGTCGCCTTTGTGCTTTCTCCAGATGGGAGACGAAGTGAAGGTTTGACACAATCTGCTGGCTTCCTTAGATAACTAAAGTTACTAACTCATTTTTATGTATGCACATGTTTCTGTTCAGTGACCCGAGATGACTTCTGTTGTGACTTGGTGCTATATAAATAAACTGAACTGAATTGATTGGGTATGAATAGGTAATTGGCATCTCTCCCTATACTCAGGGTCTCAGTTACATCCAAAAATAGCAAAAATACAAAGTATAAAAAGAAACATTATATAAGGATCTAAGATATACACTAAACAAACATTAAACTGTACGCTAAAAGATCTAAGATATACAATACTCTATAAGGAAGAGTAGATAGCAGCTGACAAAAATGACTCCGTTGTTTAACACGACAAACACTAGTTGGTCAACTCCAGTCCAAAATGTCAAAATGTCTTTTGGCAGGACAAAGTCTCATATTGGACCAATAAGCTCATCATGAATCAATGTTCGTCACGTTGCTACAAATCACAGTTGATTTATACGAAGGACTTAAACCCGATCACCGACTCGTGTCTAAGGTTGAGCTTTAAAAAAAGTTAAGTCCAAACTAAATACATACATTAATAACGAGCCTGAAATGGGTCAGAAAGCTTGGTCTCAGTCACAAGTTTTATTAGCTTTTATAATTATGTTAAAACAACATTCAAAAGCAATGACTGACTGTCAGTTAACTTTTTGTACATTTTCTTATTTCGTCACTTCGTGCGTGGCTTTTTCTTTTAAGTCAAAGGTCCAAACATGTGTCTCCACATCTGTACGTGGAGACATCGATGCAACATGGGGAGATGTCGGCGCGTACTGTAAATAACACGCGTGCTTCTTTTTGTTTCCTCTCGGCTCACAGTGTCAGAGCTGAGGCTGGACTCGCTCAGAAACTGTTGGAGCTGTGCGTGGCCTCACTTCCTCCTCCCTTTCTACTCACCCTCCAGCTATTTCTACTCTCATCTCCTTCTTTCTCTCTCTGTCTGCAGTTCGGATCAGAAACGCGGCCACGCTACAGTCCTTAGCTGTCCCGAGCTAAGATTAGCATACTGATTAGCTATCTTTGTGATCTCCCTTATCCGCCTTTCTCAGCGCTCTCGTGCAGGGCTGCAGCCTCATGAATGCATAATTCCACCGAGGCCAAACCCTTGGCTCGGAGCTGCCAGAGGGGGGAGCTAGCATGCAGAGGCCACTGTTGTTGATGTTGGGTTTGTTATTGTAATCAGAGGGTGCTGGAGCTGTGATTACTGTTTTCAGCACAGATCATACGTTAGGAACAGTTCAGCTGTCGTGATTCGTCTCGAGCGTTTCAATCCTTTTCCCATCTGCGCCTCTCTCATCCCCTCCCATCGTTTCTCACCATTTACTTCCTGCATCCAAACTCGAGTGAGGATATTAAGCCTCCTCCTCATTCAATGCCACTTCTCTTCCCCCCCTCGTCAATCTCCTCGTTTCAGAAGGGCCTGAGTGAGGACAGCAGATCATGTTAAGTTGGATGTTGATTCTAGGCGACAGGCATCATATGAGTCATTGTCATAATCACAGCACTTCCCTCAATCCCCCCCGTGGCTGCAGACAGCGGCACTGCGAGGCAAAAATTACCCTTGGTATAAACAAAAGCTATACGGTACCAAACATTGTGCAATTATATTTAAATCATGGTGAAGATTACGTTCCACTTTCAGACCATGTCAAAGCGCAGATTATACCCAGGTGCTGTGGCGAACCCAAAAACAGTCAAATACGTAGAAATGGTGGAGACTTTGTTCGTTTGAAATGAACAGATTTTGCTTCCGCTTAAAGTTTTTACGTTAAAAGAAACAACAAAAATCCTGAAAATTTTGAAAAGGTTGCATCTTTTTTTTTTTTTTTTTTGTAAATAAAGAGATGCCGAGCATGAAAAACTAAATAATCCACAACAAAACAGCTCATAGAGCCGCAAACTGACACAACTGTCCTCTATGGCGGTGGTTCTCAAACTGGGGTCCCTGGACCCCCGGGGGTCTGCGAGCCGGTGCTTGGGGGTCTGCAAATTTTTTATTTTATTAATTTTTTTTATTTTATAAGCAAGTAGATGTTTAACAACCTGTTAAAATACACCAAAATGCAGGAAATCACATCTACTTTATTCAAAAATTTAGGGGGGATGACCCCCAGACCCTCCACCGACCTGCCCCACCTGCTATTTGTGTTCCAGCATCAATCAATTACCATGCATGTTTTTGGTCTGTGGGAGGAAACTGGAGTACCTGGAGAAAACCCACACATGCACGGAGAGAACATGCAAACTCCACCCAGAAAGACCCCCGGCTGGGATTTGAACCGGAGCAACCTGCTCGCTGAGAGGCAGCAGCTCTACCAACTGATAGAGCTGTTGCCAGAGGTTTTTTTTTTTTATTGTAACGCCACCGTTTTGCCAGACAACATTACAATACAAAATAATTAGGCAAAATCAGTCCCAACACTTCCAGACAGGACTTAAACTAAACTGTTACAAAACTGTTTTTTTTTTTTTCCTTTTCAGCCATTTTCTCGTATTTTTGCTGTTTGGGCTGATTGTTCTGCTGCACCATGACTCAGTTTGGACCAGGTTTAGAGTCAAACACGAGACATTTCTATCTACAGAGAAGTCACAAAGCAAAACTAGATGCTGTGGCTGTAAAACAAGCCCCGATCATCAGCCCTCCACCGCCGTGCTCGATAGTTGGAATGAGGTTTTCTCAAACATTTTGATCATAAATCTAAAAAACATTGTTCAAAACGTGTGCTGTTTTTGTTTTTAATGCAACTTTGTGGGTTAAATGTGACTATATTCCTTAGATAAATAAAAAAAAGCGGCATGCCAAACCAAAGCCTTATTTACACAATATGAAAAATAATAATTCACAACTGACTAATGTGATAACAGATTGTTCAAACAGGTTTTTTTGTGTGCAAATGTCAGAAATGTAAATATATGCATCTCCTTTAAGATCTCACAATGAGATCATTTACAAATGCACAGATTAATAGTTTTCTTTTTATAGGAGAAAGAAAAAATAATACTTTGTTTGACACGATCTGATATTTGAGAAGAAACAGAAATAAAGAAGCAAACACAGCTGCAGAGTGAAGTGAGCTTTGAGAGAAGGGCTTCAATAAATGAGAAAGATATAGAAAAAGTTTTAAAAGGTCTGAAGGGGTGCCCGATATGTCGATCACGATCAACTGGTCATTGCAAAGGCATTATGGGTAGATCGCATTACATTAAAAAAAAAAAAGATGTCAGCCTATCATCCATCATCACTATGAAATGTGTTACTTTAATGACTGACAGGGCAGCCAGTCACAGCCCTCATTCTCTCAAACCAGGTCTCAGAGTGGAGATTTTTGGGGGAATATTTATACTTTTCCATATTTACCCCCACCCTGTGAAATTCTCCGTGTATGAAGTCGCACGTGCACGACAGGCAGCAAAACTAATAAAATCCAGTTCCGAAAAGACTTCACGTATTCACCAGTTTGGACGCAACTGCGATCGTGCAGATGAAGTATGAATGCAGCTGAGCCGGCATCAGGGTTGCCAGATAAATTTAAAATGTCTTATTTACCCCTTCTTTTCTGTGCACATGTTCAACACAACACATACCTCCTGTTAGAATATCTTTACTCAGCACATATGACAGTTTAAGTCAAAATAACGTATTTTTCTCTGTATAAGTCACAGTTTTTTGCATAATTTGCATGCCCTGTGACTTACAGGCCAAAGCGACTTATGGATTTGTTGCCATATTTATAAACCAATTTTTGCCTGAGATATGACCGTTTTCATTCATTCTGACTGAAAATATTGAACACTATCATTTTCAGCTGCTAGATGGTGCTCAAGCAGTATGGCATGCCGTTGAATCATGTAATAGATAAAAGTGTCTATTAATGACACAATCGACTTGCCAAAGTTGCCACCTTTGTTCAACTGAGACACACCTTTACTATAATGTTGAGCAAACAATTGTTTTTAAATGTTAATCTTGGTAAATTCTTGTTAAAGTCCTCCCGTACACACTCTAGCAGCTGACATTTGGCAGCCAATCGATTTTTGGCACAACACCGTCCCACATTTCTGGGTTATCAATGGTGACACGTAACAAACGCGGCGCATCAGCGATGACACATAATAGATGCGATGTAAACGGCGAAGCAACGTATTTATGGATTTTTCCACTGTATTAAGACGTATTTGGACTGATGTGACATTGGGTGGTGCAATGTGTTCGACGGAAAATACGGTACTATCATTTTAAAGCCATAGTACTATAGTTCATAATTTCTTATCTGGCAACCCGATTGACATGGAAAGTACAGCGTTTTTCATGTAAACCCACTCTTTTTTGTTTATTACCCCTGGTAAACATTGAAAGAACATAGGTTGTTCTCGTGTAAATGGGGCCTTATAGTAAAGTAGATCACTTTGACTTGGTCATTTTAAAAGGAGCTCACGATGAAAAAGTGTGGACACCCCGGTCTACAAAGATCAAGAAAGACACAAAAGTTAAAAACAGTTTGAATTGGAAGGGAAGGATGAGAAGACAAAAAATGCTATTTCAATACAATTTCATTTGAATAAAAAGAGAAAAAAATGCTGCAAAATCAGAATTAAACAGAAAAAATAAAGAAAAGAAACCACAACAAACACCAAGTGCTACAAGTTTCCGCCCCTCCTGAGTTAGAGACAAAATATTTCTTGTTCTGAATAATAAAAAATCAGGAGTTAAAAAAACACCGAGCAGAACTTGAGGTTATGAAAGAACAAGATGAAAGCGAGATGATGGGATGTTGCTGGTTGGGAGGTCGAGGGTCTCGCAGAGTGCTGACCCAGACAAACATCCGAGCACCATCGACCCGACACGAGCAGATAATCCATGGACACGGCCCAAGGTAGCGTGAAAAAAAGAAGAGAGACCCTCCTCAGCCCCCACGCTCTGCTGTTTACAAACCGACGCTCCTCCTCATCGATTAGCTGCAGAGCAAACTCAATCGTGTGACCGTGGCGAACCAAGGGACTGCAGCGTGAACTGGCGCAGGTCAGGGATCTGTTGATTCCAGGAGGAGCCCCGCAGAGCCGGAGCGTGATCGCACTAATCACCAGCTCGGCTAATGGAACCATGCTCTCTCACATGGTCGTCGCTGAAGTTTGTCCACAGACTGCGGGGCAGCTGGGCGTCTGCTCAGAACTGAGTCACATGTTGCAGAGCGAGAGGAGGAGGAGGGGGGAGAAGGTGTGAGGAAACAGCCTGCATAGATTTGCTTAATAAGGTTTTTATTTATTTCTTCAGGCAGTCTGGATATCACTGCTAGGACTTGGTCCAACTAAGAGCGGCCTTTAATTAAAAGCGAGCGCGGTCCACCTGCATGTGCACAAAGTTCAGATTATTTTATTCAAGATGTGTTTGAGTGACGTCATCATGTCTTATAAGGTCTGGACTGTTCTGTGGACTGGCAGCTTCTCTCTGCTTAAAACACCGTGAACCAGCGCTATCCAACTGGTGGCCCATGGGCCAAATCAGGCCCATGGGTGAACGCACCAATGGGCTCATTTTTAAATAAATTAAGATTTTAAACCATGAAACAAACTTATTTAATGACAATAACTGCTGGATGTCCAGCCCCTGAGCTCTTGGCTTTCAGTAACTGTGGCCCCGTGGGCAATTTGATTGAAGAGCCCTGCTGTAAATATAAACAAGGACGAGCCACTTCACATTGACTAATGTAAATGTGCTGAAAGCAACGCCACAGACAATACTAGGCAACATAATTAGTTACTGTACCTTAAGTATGGAAAAGTTGAGCTGCCTAGAATGAAATACCATAAATTGTAGAAAAGATGTGCCACAAAAAAGTACAAAAAAAGCTAAGTAGCAAAAAATGATACATTGAAAACCAGAAAAGCTGCACTGCCTAAAATGTAATTAAATATGGGAACACACACACACACACACAAAGCTACGAGCTAAGCTAACAGGCCGACCTCAGAAATAAACCTCCGTCTTGTCAAAGCTCCAAAATTCACTGTTAAAACCGGAGCCTTCGTGTAAAAAGTTGTTTTTCTCTGCAAAAACAAGCTGAGAAATTGTTTACTGATTTTTTTATTAAAAGCTTTGTATAAAAAAAAAACGCTATGCTAAAGAACTTAAACCACACACAGCATCTGCCATTTTGAGAACTGAAGAGACTCAGCCCATGTCACGTCAAGGGGCCTCCGTCCCATTTGTCTTAAAGAGACACGCTGCTCGCTCCCTCATTATCCATCCTTTGGTTCAAACAGGCTTGTGGTGCCATCCAGTGGTTGAAAAAAGGTACTACATTAAAATTAAACATTTCTTCTTAAATTTGACAATAATTACTAATTATTTTCAAATTTCAAACAATATTATCCTTTATCACAATAATTTCTGAGACAATTAATCGCCCAGCACAATTTGTTATCATGACAGGCCTATATATATATATATATATATATATATATATATATATATATATATATAAACACGCACACTTGTTTGAGATGAACCAATTTAACATCACTGGAACTTCACAACTGATTGGGACCGTCCGGAAATGGACCTCGGTTCACCATTTGGGAACCTTTGAAGTAAAAGTAAGAGTATTCAGTAATAAAAATAAATAAAGTGTTTTAATGTCAGATTGTAATGTACACTAAAAGACTGATGGTCCCGCCCACCCCTTCCCTCCCCATGACAGATTTTTTTTTTTTTTTTGTTGGTATTTTATTGGAGGGGGTGTGGATCGAAGCTATCACAGGAACCCGATAGCGCAGCACGTTCCTTATTCCTTTTTGATTTCCAACGGACCCCCCCCCCCCCCCCCCCCC
>NC_056519.1:6053090-6056545 GCF_014905685.2 Nematolebias whitei | reverse complement strand
CCCCCCCCCCCCCCCCACACACACACACACACACACATCCACCCCGGTCCCCCCCCCTCCAACAAGGAGCTGCGGACTTACCGCAGTAGAGCAGCAGCAGCGCCGTCAGGAGCAGAACAGCCCAGAAAGTTGACGACATTCTCGGCCAGCGCGTGCAGGAATCTCTGCGCCTCTGCACCGGAGCAGCCATGGGGGGCGCGCGGGGGGGGGGTCCCTCTCAGAACAATCCGCTTCTCTTTCCCTTTTCCACAAAAACACACAACAAACCAAGGGACGCGTTCACCATCCAGCGCTCATGTGTCCGCGTGTAATCCCGCAAAAAGCACACGTCGAGATCCCGCAGCGGAGGCAGAGAAGCTGCGCGCGCTCCGTGCGTCAAAACAAAAAGGTCACATTTCCCTTTGAGACGAGCAAAGATCAAAAGCAGAGGCGCGTTTTAGTTTGTTGTGAACGCGGCTAAAAATCACAAGTTGCTCTCCTCAAAACGTCCCGCAGCGCGTGTCCGTCCTCCGCGCGCGCACTGTTCAATCATCTGCACCGCGTCAGGATCCGCTCCTGTCACCTGTTCCCGCCTCAGGAACCAGACCTGGACCGGCTCCGGAACCAGACCTGGACCGGCTGGGCTCCTTCAGGATGTGGAGGAGGAGGATCGGAGGATGGAGAGGAAAGGCGCGCGCTGCAACTCCTTCCGTCCAAAGTAGATTTATAGATCTCTAAAGAATTCTGATAATCGATATTACGTCACCAAAGGCCACCTTTGGTCGCTGCTTCCGGTCAAACAATTTGCTGCGCGCGCAGGAAAAGATGTGATTTGAATGAACCCCTCAGGGCACCAATATGTATTTTCATAAATCACTTCTGCTTAAAACGTATTAACTGTTGCCCTCAACCCTGTGTCTGTTAGCAAAATATCTCAAGAATCACTGGACAGATTTTATTCAAATATTTAGAAAATAATCATTGGATGTACATCTACAAGCCATTAACTGTTGGAGTCAGACTAATTATAGCCACCACAGAGAAGCAGCATTAGACAATACAAGATTCTCATAGTGTGATCAGATTTTGTGAAATTGCTTAATTTCCCATGAGATTATTCAAAACGTCATTTACAAGGTTTGACCAAAACAGCTACTCCAGTCTTTCTCAGCATAAATTTTAATTCTAAACTGAAAATTAATGGAAACTTTTTTCTATTTTTTTTTATTCTTTTTTTGCAGCATAAAAGGATCATAAACCATTAAAAGCAGTCCGTTTTTCTTTTATAACCTCTAATATATGTTTTTTTTTCTGTGTTTTTATCATAGAAATGAGAATAAAATCAATTTCAGGCCATCTTTTAAATATGTAAGAGGATTTGGGGCTTTATTACCACGTTGAGTCCAGTTAACTAATTTATTCAAGTAGGTAGTAATGCACCCATATATCGTCAGAGAGGCAGCTGGTACTGAGTTATGAACCTGCAACCAGAGGATTACGATCAGCTTGGGACTGACAACCAAACTACTGCGGTCCCTTCGATGCTAAAAGAGTGATGGTAGCAAAAGACCATGCAGTTCATTCAACCTTTATTTATACAGGTTAGTCTCACTGAGCCGGGAGGACTCGTTTACTTGAGAGACCTGTTTTAAACAAAGAACGCCGATGAGGTACAGACACCAATAAACAATCATATAAAAAGCATATAAAATGAAAAAGTAAACATAAAAAATATATATAAAAATGAAACAAAACACAGCTACATTCTAAAGCGGTGTAAAATGCTAAAAAAAACTGGATTATGTCTGCGTTGGGTTTTTCCATAAACTTAGTAGTTGTTTAAAATCCCTTAGAGGTCAAGGTCGAGAGCTTCAGATCTTTGTTCTATGCTCAGTTCATACCATGAGACCACGACTCCCTTACACTGAAATGGGAAGCGGACCTGGAGGAATCCATATCAGACTCAATCTGATAAAAGATCATTAGAACATTTACTCATCTTCAATCTTTCTGAGACACGCTTTAATTCAATTCAAGGTGGTGCTCCAGCTGCACTGGTCCAAAGACAAGCTGTCCAAGATCAAAGCTGACCTGGACCCCGCATGTAATTGTTATAAACAAACTCCAGCTACACTCCTGCATACATTCTGGACCAGTCCCAAACTGCTAACTTTTTTGGCAATCTATTTTTGACATCTTATTTGGAATATGTGGGAAAACTGTACGTCCGTCACCATTCATCTCACTGTTCGGGGCGGTCCCTGTGGAAATGTCCTTCAGCAAGCACGAGAAGGATGTGATCACTTTTGGTTCTCTTCTGGCCAGGACACTGGTTTTGTGCAATTGGAAGGACCCACACCCCCAGCATAGGTACACTGGATAAGAGAGGTGATGTACCAGACCCATCTAGAAAAAAATAAGATATACACTGAAGGGTTCTGTTAAAAGACTTTAGGACATGTGGCAGCCTTTTGTGCTGTATGTGGAAAACATGTCAGTGCTTGTGTAATTCATGTTAATTAATTTATGCATGTGTGATTGATCCAATGTGGTTGGGGAGGGGTGGGCGGACTTTTAGTTTTTCTGTTGTGTTTTGTATGTTCAAAACGAAAAAAAATTATAAAAAGACTTTAATTTAAAAAAATTCTAGATGGACACCACCTCATATTTGTACCCTGACCACTCATATCATGAACACCAGAACCTTGGACCGCACAGAAGAGGTTTGGCACAGGGGACAGCACAAAAAAGGTTTCGTAATGTGAACAATGCCAGACCCAGAAACAGTTGAGAGGACATTTGATACAATGGACAGTGCCAGACCAGAGGACGGCACATAAGAGGTTTTGTTAGCATGGACAGCGCCAGTTTAGGAGACAGTGGAGAGGACATTTGGTAAATTGGACAGCACCAGACCAGGGGACAGTGCAGAGGAGGTTTGGTACTATGGACAACACCAAACCAAGAGACAGTTGAGAGGTGGTTTGGTACAAAGGACAGCGCCAATCCACGAGAAAGCGGAGAAGAGGTTTGGTACTATGGACAGCGCTAGACCAGGGGACAGCAGAGAGGTGGTTTGGTACTATGGACAGCGCTAGACCAGGGGACAGCAGAGAGGTGGTTTGGTACAATGGACAGCGCCAGACCAGGAGACAGATGAGAGGAGGTTTGGTACTATGGACAGCGCCAGACCAGGAGACAGATGAGAGGAGGTTTGGTACAATGGACAGCGCCGGGACAGTGGAGAGGAGGTTTGGTACTATGGACAGCGCCGGGACAGTGGAGAGGAGGTTTGGTACTATGGACAGCGCCGGGACAGTGGAGAGGAGGTTTGGTACAATGGACAGCGCCAAACCAGGAGACAGCGGAGAGGAGGTTTGGTACAATGGACAGCGCCAGACCAGGGGACAGCGGAGAGGAGGTTTGGTACAATGGACAGCGCCAAACCAGGAGACAGTGGAGAGGAGGCTTGGTGC
>NC_056519.1:6034473-6053080 GCF_014905685.2 Nematolebias whitei | reverse complement strand
GTTTGGTGCAATGGACAGCGCCAAACCAGGAGACAGTGGAGAGGAGGTTTGGTGCAATGGACAGCGCCAGACCAGGAGACAGCGGAGAGAATGTTTTGTAACATGGAAGCACCAGAGTCGGAACAGCACAGCATCCTGTGGCTACTTCTCTTCAGCCAACACAATATTCACTTCATTTATTTCATTTACCATTTATTTATACAGGTAGTCTCATTGAGCCACGAGAACTCATTTTCAAGAGAGACCTGTTTTAGGGAGCAGATGGGGGTTAAGGGCCTTGCTCATGGGCCCAGAGTGGGGTGAATGGGGGTGGGGGCAGGTGTGGGTGTTTCACCTTGGAAACAAAGACATCAGAGTCTGACTGATCGAGAGTATTTCAGCAAACCAATTGACCATATTAGACAGATCAAATGAGAACTCTGCAATTCATCTTTTATAGATCAAAACAAGCAGCTCAGATTTCCAGAATGTTACACATTCTGCTACAGAATAACATGCCATATACAAAATGTGTCATTCTTTTCATGATAAATACAAACTGGATTCCAAAAAAGTTGGGACACTAAACAAATTGTGAATAAAAACTGAATGCAATGATGTGGAGGTGCCAACATCTAATATTTTATTCAGAATATAACACAAATTACAGATCAAAAGTTTAAACTGAGAGAATGTATCATTTTAAGGAAAAAATCTGTTGTTTCCAAATTTCATGGCGTCAACAAATCCCCAAAAAGTTGGGACAAGTCCATTTTTACCACTGTGTGGCATCCCCCCTTCTTCTTACAACACTCAACAGACGTCTGGGGACAGAGGAGACCAGTTTCTCAAGTTTAGAAATAGGAATGCTCTCCCATTCATGTCTAATACAGGCCTCTAACTGTTCAATCGTCTTGGGCCTTCTTTGTCACACCTTCCTCTTCATGATGCACCAAATGTTCTCTATAGGTGAAAGATCTGGACTGCAGGCTGGACATTTCAGTACCCGGATCCTTCTCCTACGTAGCCATGATGTTGGGATTGTTGCAGAATGTGGTCTGGCATTATCGTGTTGAAAAATGCAGGGTCTTCCCTGAAAGAGATGACGTCTAGATGGGAGCATATGTTGTTCTAGAACCTGAACATAGTTCTCTGCATTAATGGTGCCTTTCCAGACATGCAAGCTGCCCATGCCACAAGCGCTCATGCAACCCCATACCATCAGTGATGCAGGCTTCTGAACGGAGCGTTGATAACAACTTGGGCTATCCTTGTCCTCTCTGGTCCGGATGACATGGCGTCCCAGTGTTCCATAAAGAACTTCAAGTCGTGACTCATCTGACCACAGAACAGTCTTCCATTTTGCCACACTCCATTTTAAATGACCCCTGGCCCAGTGCAAACGTCTGAACTTGTGGAGCTTGCATAGAAATTGCTTCCTCTTTGCACTGTAGAGTTTCAGCTGGCAACGGCGGATGGCACGGTGGATTGTGTTCACTGACAATGCTTTCTGGAAGTATTCCTGAGCCCATTCTGTTATTTCCTTGACAGTGGCATTCCTGTTTGAGGTGCAGTGACGTTTAAGGGCCCGGAGATCATGAGCATCCAGAAGAGTTTTACGGCCTTGACCCTTACGCACAGCGATTGTTCCAGATTCTCTGAATCTTTTGATGATGTTATGCACGGTTGATGATGATAACTTAAAAGTCTTTGCTATTTTACACTGGGTAACACCATTCTGGTATTGCTGCACTATCTTTCTGCGCAACAATGGTGGAATTGGTGATCCTCTTACCATCTTGGCTTCTGAGAGACACTGACACTCTGAGAAGCTCTTTTTATACCCAATCATGTTGTCAATTGACCCAATTAGTGTTAATTGGTCTTCCAGCTGTTCGTTATATGCTTAATTTCCTTTTTCCAGCCACTTATTGCTACTTGTCCCAACTTTTTTGGGATTTGTTGACACTGTGAAATTTTGAATCAACATATTTTTACTTTAAAATGTTACATTTACTCAGATTAATCTTTTGATCTGTCATCTATGTTATATTACGAATAAAATATTGACATTTGCCATCTCCACATCATTGCATTCAGTTTTTATTCACAATTTGTTTAGTGTCCCAACTTTTTTGGAATCCGGTTTGTACATCATGTACTCTTAGATATTCAGGTCCATGTACTCATAAAGTCCATTCTTCATATCTAGAATAAACACTTCTGACACCTTGTGGAGAGTTTACCTATAAGAAACTCACATTTTCAGTAAACTATAAACTTTATTGTATAAGTTCACAAGAACTAAATGGATAAATAAGAAAATAGTTTTCCAGATATATCTTGTATAAAACCTTCAGCTATCAGCCTATTCTCTTGAAGAACTGGCTCCCATTTATGTTTTTTTATTTTTTTTACTGAGACCAACACCTCAGAAAAAAAGAACACTAATTTTTCTAAAGACTTGGATTAAACTTTTCTTTTTGATAAATCTTAGGGTTGACTTATGTCATCCTGGATTGTCCCTCAGTCACGCTGCTATATTAAGGAAGACATTGTTTTTACTCTGTCTTTGCATATAAACATTTGTAATTATTGCTGCTATTGTCTTTATTATGTGTATCTGCATGTAGAAGCACCCCCCGTCCAAACTTTCCGTCTCTTTCTTGTCCTTTCTAGTCCCATCTGGTTGAAGCTGATGGCTGCGCATCCTGCTTCTGATTCTGCTGGAAAGTTCTTCCCATTTAAAGGAGTCATTTCTTTTCACCGTCTCCCATCACCCTGTGCTTGTTCAGGCTGGGAGACTGTGCCAACAAAAATATACAACACAGTTTGCTGGTTCTCTCTCAGAAGAACAAGTTTTTACTCACTGACATTCTGTTATTTACTTAAGCTGATATAAGTGGACTGAATTGTTTTTGTGGATTTGAATCAGGTTCTTATCAGGACAAAAATTAATTGCATGTAATCTGACACAAGTTGAACCTGGAGCTTGTTCAAGTTTTCAGATATGACTTTAGTTTGAGAAGCAATTTAAAAAAAAAAGTGGTAAAATAATGGTAAATTAAATATTAATTAAATAGTAACAACTAGTTTGTGAGATTGATTGATAGATTGGTGCAGTATCAGCAGTATTGTGGATTCTGTGCTGGTCCGTTGTGGTGAAGAGGGAGCTGAGCTGTAAGACAAAGTTCTCTACGTTCCATCACCTGTGGTCACAAACTCTGGGAAGTGGCCAAAAGTATGAGATCACGGATACAGGTGGTTGAAATGAGTTTCCTCCACAGGGCAGCTGGACTCTCCCTTAGAGACAGGGTGAGAAGTTCAGTTATCCAGGAGTAGAACTGCAGCTCCTCCACATCGAGAGGAGCCAGTTGAGATGGTTCATCTGGTAAGGATGCATCCTGGGTGCCTCCCTAGGGAGGTGCTTTGGGCATGTCTGACTGGGAGGAGACCCCGTCTCGTGGTTGGTCTGGGAACGCCTTTGAGTCCTCCCAGAAGAGCTGGAAGAGGTGGCTGTGGAAAGAGATGTCTGGACCTCCCTGATCAAGCTGCTGCCCCCACGACCCGACTCTGTAACAAGTGGAAGATGATGAATGGATGAATTGTAACGGCTAAACTGCAGGAACTCTATTATCAAAACAATATTTTTCTAATAAGAAATCTAGAATTATGTACTTGAAGATATCCAAGTTAATAAAATACGAAGGGAAAAAGATAATTCTGGATATTTGAAATGTTCATTTTGACTTAAAAGCAAAACATGGACATCCAGTTTAATTATAAAAATGTTAAAATGGCCACTTGACCTTTTAAGGCTTCTAAGACAACATCCTAGTTCAAAACCTTCTCAGTTGTGGAGACCCAGATATATGTTATCAAACAGATGGATTTTGGTTAATTCTATTTAAATACTAGTTTATAAGAACATAATTGTGACTAAGAGATAATGGTATGAGCAGTAATGGCTGTGGTTTAATTATATGATACAATGTCTTGCCTTACATGAGAGGTTTTCAGGGAGGATGTTTCTGAAGTTTCGCTGTTGACCTCAGCCTGTTTGCTACACAAACTAATCCTGAACCTTCTTAGAAACAACACTGAAGGCAATTGTATTCATTTTGAAGCTGACGTTACATCCACAGTGGGATCATTTCCAACAAGATCTTTTATGGAGACTCCAAGTTATTCCTGCTTGGCTCTTCTGTAGTTAAGCGCACTAGAGTGGAGCACTTGTAAACCACACTGGTGCTAATAAAACACTAATTGCTGCAAGTGTCCCCAGTAGTCCCCGTAAACCTCCGTGTCCTGATGTGCTTGCTGTGTTCTGGAACTTGTACTGGGGCTGTGTGAAATGGACATCTTTTTCCCTAAAATCAGCTGCGTCTCTCCTCCCACGCTGTCATCTCCGTCTCCGTCTTTCTTGCTGCCATTTCCTCCTCTTCACTGTGCTGACTGTAAAAGCTACAGACTCAGAGTAGACAGTCAATTAGTTGGACAGCGCTGCTGCCTCCTACATGGTGTGTCAGAAACTGTGGCAGCAGGGCCAAAACCAGATTCACACACACTCGCATCACTAATAAGTCTAAAATACACACATTTTTTCATGCGAACACAACGAGCTCATTAACACTTCTTAGTCCGGGCACTAACACTTGGTAAGGTTTGGATAGAAAGCACTCCACATATGTTTTCCTCCTCTTCTTTTCACTTAAAAAGGAGAAAATGGCATGAAAACACTAAATGGGATAGATTCAAAGCCGTACAAAACTGCCTGACATGCTCCTTTCTTTGCACTCTGCACCTCCGTCCCTTTTCTGTAATAAAATCTAACCTGGTCCCTCTCAGCGGCAACGGACACGGTGGCTCAGATTCACTGCTGCTTAGCACCGAGGTCTGGCCTCAGCTGGAGTTCAAACATATCCGAGCAATATTTGATGGAGTGGAAATGTTGTTTCACAAAGGAGGCAAAGATTTCAGAGGAAGCAACTGCGAGCTACAATCGCTCGGTGCAGCTTCGCTCGGTGCAGCTTTGGAGAAATCTCTCTAACACTTGGTAGAGGAATGATCATCAGCACAGAAAACTCCGGACTTATATGAGCTAAAATGCAGCTGAAACAGTCTGTTTTAGAAATATGCTAAGCTGAATGACTGCTAAAGTTTCTTAAAGAATAAATACTCATTAGCATTAGCTAAGCTAAAAGAAGCAGAACAACAGTTACAATCTGACATGAGAATGGCAGCTAAAAGGTATAAATGAATAAAATAGATATAGCTTAACTACGCTAAATAACTAAAAAACTAAGAATAGCAAAACTGTAGCTGAAATTAGTAAATAAATTGCTAAAAGCAAAAATAGCATTATAAAAGCTAAAGGCTAAAAATGGCAAAATATTTTGCAAAAGGTAAAAGTAGTAAGGCCACAACTGAAAGGTCAAATGATCTAAATTAAAAGGTAGAAGCTAAAATTAGCAAAACTCTAGCTAAAATTAATAAACCATTTGCTAAAATCAAAAATAGCGATATACAAGTCAAAGGCTAGAAATGGCTAAATATTTAGCAAGCCAATAACTGAAAAACAATCAAAATCTTAGCTAAAAGCTAAAATTAGCAAAACTGTAGCTAAAATTAGTAAGCCAGTTGCTAAAAGCAAAAATAGCACTTTACAAGCTATAGGCTAGAAATGGCAATATTTTGCAAAAGGTAAACATAGCAAGGCCGTAACTGAAAACTAAAATAAGCAAAACAATAGTTAAAAGCTAAAAAAAAAACAGAGCAAGCTTGCTAAAACCAGATTTCAAAGAGACAGATATTTTTGAATGAATTTGAAATCTCTGAACATTTATATGTGGTATACTATGTAAAATAAATATTTTTAAAGTGTAAAGGCAACAAAAAAAACAAAGGCTATAAAACATGCCCTGATGGATCGGAATATTTCGATGTACGAATCTGAAAAAAAAAAAAAAGCAAAAATTTTACACATTGGACATTAAAAACGTACGGAACAAAGTGCTGACTCAGCATTAAACAGAAAGAGAACAACAGCTGTAACCTGTAACAAAAGCAGAATTCCTTCAATGGATCCCGTTCGTGTTGAGTTTGTAACAGCAGGAGGGATAAACTAACATTGGCTGCTCAGACATGGCTTTGGTGAAACCTTATAAATGACATCACACATAATCTCATACAACGCCAAGAGTTCGTAAACTGTGTTAATGCTCAGATTATATGTTGTGAATGACTCTCAGCTACTACCACACCGAAATGTTATCTTACTGTCTAACAAATGGATTGAATACAGTATAGCTATTTTCTGTTGGTTATTATAAACTAGATGTGGTGGCCATCTTAAATGGGACAGAATCAAAGTTTGTACACTTACACACACACACACACACACACACACACACACACACACACACACACACACACACACACACACACACACACACACACACACACACACACTATTCAAGTCTAAATTAGGCGACATTTCACAAAACGTGAAGTTATGACACATTAAAAAAATGCTATTTCTGTTTTTTACGGAAAACAAAAAAGGTAAAGTTACTCAAAAATACAACAATGACATCATGGAGCCAGGAGGTCTGAAAACTGAAGTGTGGTGACAATTTACTAGCTTGAGGTTATAATCTGGGTTTTATTAGACTTCCAGAGATATACTGGTGAAGTATTTTACATCTAGCATCTCAGGCAGATCCTTAAAACTGAACAAATGTAACCCACTGGAGCACATTAGTTTAAATAAACACTCCAAAACAAAAAAGATTATGTGTAAAAACTGTAGAAAACAAACTCATTTCAGGTGAAGTGGAGAAAACAAACAGCAACTCTCAAATAACGAAAAAAACAATCGAACCATTTTTTTTAACTTTGAGTTTTTTTATGTTGTATTTATTTTATGGAAAAGATGAAACTGAATGTGCAGTTAGCTCCTTTTTATAGTTTCAAAGCATTGTGATATTTTCTTCAGTCTTTTGAAGAAACTAAAACTTGTGAACGCTACAGAGAACACTCGCTCTGAATGTCCAAGCTCTCCCCAGTTATCTGGCACTAACAGGAAATAAACGAGTTCCTCTTTCTGAATAAGTGACAAAAAACATTGAACTTTTTCATGATATTCCTTTTTATATATACCTGTACTTGGATGATCTTAGAATAAATCAGGTAGTATCCTTCAAAACATTCTCAGAAGAGGGCTACTATAAATATAATTGCTCTATAACTGTAATAATATTTTCATGGTAGTCTAACACTGTTTGCATGTGTGTTGCAATGCAATATGGGCAGAAGTGACACCAGATGGTTGGAACAGCCTTGGTCTTTGTAGCCTACGGTGACAAACACGAGTTTATTTGACCTCAGCTTGAACTCCAGCGCAGCACAAAATAACACTTTGGGTATTACTAGAAATGTAGAGTAAAATAATGATCAGAGAGGTGCAAAGACAAGAGCCGAGTGAAGATTATCATGGCTGTTCCGCTGCCTGTAAGAGCTGGTAGACGAACATTTTATTCCCGTTAATGTGTGTAGACATTTCTGCATTCTGTCATCTTTAGCTGATTCTAAGAGAACAGCTGAAGGAGGTAGCTGCTTTCACTTTACACCAATCATCATGAAATATCCAAAAGTTCATAGGGCTGTTAAATTTAGAACAAAATTGTTTATGTGTCAAACAAAATTGTAGCTCAGCTTTGTTAATCCTGTTGAATTGAGTTGAAAACTCAAATTCATGTAAAATATTTGCACGTCAGCTGAACTAAACTTGGAAACAGATGTTATGATGGGCACATTTTTTTAAAACCAACCAAAAGCAGCACTGACTTTATCCTTACTGCAGCCCGATAAAAAACTGTCGCTATTCAAGATGTTAGTGTCAGGAGCGGTCAAATTATTATTGCTGGGGCTTATTAGTCGTCCACACCATGACGAACGTTAAGCGTCCAGACAGAGTGGAGGAAAGAATTGTGACACTGCTAGTCTGGAGACATACAGTAGGTGCCATGTGAGAGGACAGGCCATGTTTTGTTTCAAGATCGTACTTGAAGATGTGTAAGACATGCAGAATTGTACCAGCCCAGCCTGGACCCTCCAGTGGGGGCACAGGTCTACAGGTGTGCTGTGATATGTGTCACAATGTATACAATGTTTGCTGCCACTGAGGTGAAATGCATGCTGTTGGAATGTACTGCAGAGTAAATCTGGGTGAAAAGCCAAGCAGGAGTTTAAATGTCACCAGAAGATTCTACAACCATAAAGACACCTCACATCTGGGACCAAGTCAGAAGATAAAGGATGCTATTGAAGTAGTTCTGTGCCATCAAGGTCCGTCAAATCTCTACTGAAGATGACCTGAAGTCAGACCTTGTGGCTCCTAGAGAAACTCTCCACAACATTGTCAGGTTGGTCCTCTAGCCTGAGCTCCGCCATACAAGCACATGCACAAACATGGTAATCCATGGTAATGCAAAACCCGAGATTTGATGTCTTAGTTATAGTACCATTTGAGAGGCTTCTCTCCTCTTGTGTTATTGGCAGCTGCTCTGTCAGCTCCCTGCAGCCACATCTGAGCAACAATCAGCAGCACAAATACAGTTTATATGGCATGAAAGGCTGCAGAGGACATTTAGTCAGCGCTGGAGCATTACCTGCCAATGGTAGTTGTGCTTCTGGCCTTTTACTTGTGAGTTAACTAAATATTAACCTACCTTATATTCTTTTGTGGACCTTGAGCTCTCCTGTGCCTCCTCAGCTGCCTCCACGCCTTCCTACCACTTGCCTGGCTCCTGCCTGGAACCATTGTTCGGACAGTCTCCTTCTTCACCCTGGAACCATTGGGTCACCATTCCCCACGACTGACTCCAGTCCCTACCATAACAAAGCAAAGCAGAATCATTATAACCCCTGCTGGCAGATCATTAACCATTCTCCATACTCATCAGGGTTCCAGCTCCCTCCCTGGTACATTTGATGACAATCCTCACATTGTAAATAAACACTGTAAACCTTATTTGAGTCTTGGTATCTGCTCACTTCAGTCCTTGTATCTGGGTATAGCCACCATCGTTACACAGCCTACATATTGGACAGTGAACCCATGGTCCAGCAACAGAGTTCTGAAGGACACAGGGTGTTGCCAAGGGTCAATTACAGTACACACATCCAGATGGCAGAGGCAGGGTTCTGTAAAAACTGCTTTACAACAACCATCTCAGTGTGGTTGGTCTTGGCCAACATGTGGAAGCTAATGTTCCAAAGTTAAGCTACTGTGACATTGGTACACCTAACATACCATGTACAATACAACCACCCAACATTATGGAAACTCATAATGTAACCCCTATCAAACTCAGTCAGCTGCTGGTAATGATGTTTAATTAGTCTAATTTATCCTAGTTTAAGGAGTTATCTTCTATATTAGGTTTTACCTGACCGCCAGACACTTGCATTGCTACCACCTATACCCTCTGGTGTCTTTCCTAGATGTGACAACTCCTTGTAAATCAACAGTCACTGGTCTGCATCAAATAATGTTCAAATTGGACCTTACTTTCTTGATGCCAAACTTTTTCTTTTTTTATGTCAGTGACAGCAGTTGAGTTAACAAAACCAGATCTACAGTATAGATGAGATATATTCATAAGGATTAACAATGCTCCCATTTATTTGTAGTTACAGTTTCAGAATAAAGCTACAAATATGTTTTTATGTATTAAGAAGCATTTTAGAGACTAGTACTAGTGTCTTCTTTCATGTGATACACTAATGCACAAGGCCTGACGTGTAAAATACCTTATTACCTAGCATGAGCTTAGCCCTTATTGTGGCAGTAATAGAAAACTTAGAGGGGAGCTTCTTCTCCCAGAGCTGCTCTGAGCTTCTCACTGTGAGAGTGTCTAAAGCCCGACCTTTCTCTTGCTTCTTTCCTTAGATCTGTCCAGACATGAGACACATCCTCTTTGTTGGGCCACTAAAAAAGGCTTTGAACTCAGCCTGCCACTCAGTGATTTACGTGAACAAAGTCTTTTTCTTGGCACCACAGCAAGCTCTTTCTTACTGTCATGGATTAAGAGAAAGCGAAGAAACTTAGAACCCTTTTCAGCTCACTGAATATCTGCAAGACAGTTGTTTGCCACGGAGAACAGGGAAGAAAGAGATCTCAGACTTCAAAACTGGCGCTAATCAGCTGCGTGGAGTCAGCCGGTTGATTAAATGTCAGCATAATACCGACACTTTGGTCTTCTTGCTCTCGTTTTAGCCTCTAGTATTAAAAAAGATGACAAAAGCTTTGGAATACATATAACAAACAATGTGGTACTAGCATATTTTGACAACAAGCTGACAGGATTTCAACCACAATGAACAAAGTTGTTTTTCTATTTATAATAAACCAATCAATTCAAGAATAAATCATTTCTTTGAATATTGCAGTCGTCTTCAAATGAGATGCATACTGACAGATCTTTAAGTGTTTTCATGGCTAAATCTGACTCCAAGAAGGTAAACTGTTACTTTAGAGATACTGTATACTATCTGTATACTACTAATCCATAATCAGTAGTTCTACAGATAACAGTGCTTCCCGTACTTTACTTGCCTTGGCAGGGCGTTCATCTCTTCTGTGATTTTTGTCGATGGGAGATTGTGCGCCGTTTGTACCGAAAGTTTCAAGCAGGAGTGGGGGTGGGGAAGAGAGAATTGGAGCGCTACCTGTAGCTTTTTAGCTAGCATGTCTGTATTGTGCACCGCTAGCTTAGCACTACATCAGTGCCGGCAGTTGTCAATGGGGGTGGGGGGGTGTTCGGTTTGGTAGGCAGGGCACTCGGTTCTGTTGACAGGGCGAGGTGCCCTGCTTGTGCAATGGTAGGGGAAACACTGGATAAGAAAAGAAATGAGTACATGTCCAGTGGTCCTCAATCCTGGTCCTCCAGGGTCACCATCCTGCATGTTTTACATGTTCCTCTGCTCCAACACACCTGATTTAAATCAGTGGATGATCAACAGGCTTCTGCAGAACACAAAGAGGTGATTCAACTATTAAACCAGGTGTGTTGGAGCAATGAAATATCTAAAACATGCCGCACATTGGCCCTGAAGGATGAGGACTGAGGATCACCGCTTAACGTTGGACTCAAATATTTGGGAAAATTGACCAATCCTGACTTTTTTCCTTTTAGTGAACAAACAGTATAATATGTTGCAGTTACGAATTCAGCACAAGGAAAGTATTTGAAACCATTTACTTGAATGACTAATTATCTAAACTTTGCGTTTTATTTGGTTTCAGTTATCTGCTGCTGGAGGTGATGCTGGTCTATCTTCGGATACTCGTCAACACTTTAGATCAGGACAATTCAACTAAATTGCTCAGGGGTCCATGGTTACTGAAAGCCAAGAGCTCAGGGGTCGGACATCCAGAAGTTATTGTCATTAAGTTTGTTTCATGGTTTAAAATCTAGTTTTATTTAAATATGAACCCATTGGTGGGCTGAACTGGGCTCACTTGTGGGCCTGATTTGGCCCCCGGGCCACCAGTTGAATAGCCCTGCTTTAGATGTTCCACAGACCCTTTGTGATAAGCTGTCTGATGATTTGTAATCAGAATCAAACTGACAGTGAAGGAAGAGGTCTTTTTCTGATCACTAAAGGTCGTGAAGTACTGGAGCAGCAACTGTTACATGTTGGAAGAAAACAAAACGGGGATGTACGGTCAACGTACTGTACTGAAAAACTAACGTGCAACGACCAGTGAAAAGTTTAAAATGTGGCATGAACCTCGGTGAGCAAAGTCAAACATTTCAGAGCAATTTTTTTATTTAGTCCCCAAACGTCGACATTATGTCGTGTTTAATACGAGATCATCTGAACTTAGAGGAGAGAGAGCATCTAATCACTGCTCAATAATTTACTCTGATCAACTCTGACTGTAAAGGAGAGCGAGAAAGAGAGAGAGAGAGAGAGAGAGAGAGAGAGAGAGAGAGAGAGAGAGAGTTGAAAGAAAAAGAGAGAAAGAGCAAAAGTGAGAGAAGAGAGAGAGAAGAGAAAGAAAGAGAAGAGAGATAAATTGAGAAAGATAGAGTGAAAAAGAGAGTGAGAAAGAAAAACAGGTAGAGGAAGAGAGAGTGATAGAATGATGAAAGAAAGAGAGAAATAGAGAAAGAAAGAGAGAGAGAAAGAGCAAGAGAGAAAGAAAGAGAGAAATGGAGAAAGATAGATGGAAAGAGTGAAAGAGAGCGAGAAAGAGAGAGGGACAGAAATGGAGAACGATAGAGTGAAAGAGAGAGAGTGAGATAGCAAGAAAGAAAGAGATAAATGGAGAAAGATAGATAGAAAGAGTGAAAAAGAGTCAGAGAGAGAAATAGAGAGAGAGCGAGAGACGAGCTACACCCAGGTGGAGCAGTGGGCAGCTGTGGGGGCCAGAGGAGCAGTTAGGGATTAGGTGTCTTGCTCAAGGACACCACGGCATGTGGGCATGGTCGGGACTTGAACATGTGACTCTCTTGTCCCGGGTCGGCTGCCCTACCTCTGCATCATCTCGGTCCCTGAAGGACACCTGATGGGTGTCGTTAGATAAATAAAGCTCACTTGGCTCAGTGGTCAGACCCCCCCCCCCCCCCCCACCCCGAGATCATGTGATAAGAACATGTAATTATCCACTCTGCCTAATGAAGACCTGCGACTGCACTGAAAACTTCTTCCTCTCCGTCACCTTCCGTTGACATCTCTGATCGCCTGAGACGGCACAGATTTCATACTATAACTGTGCGCACACACGTGGAGGTGCGCATGCATCTTCTCCCACATGTGGAAAGTAATCCGATCCTGACAGCCCAGATGATTATGCTCAGTGGTGATAATAACACACACGAGATGAATGTTTCGACCCTCCATCGCTCAGCTGCCTTCCTTCCAACGTTGCCAGCTGAGCGCGGTGCAGCAGAAAGAGAGCTGAGGGATAATTTCCTCCTCCAGCAGCAGGGGTGGGTGCTGATAACAGGCAGACGACATGGCAGGAACAGAGTGACCCACCTGTTCTACACACACATCTTTGTGCTGTCATTTACAAATGCTAACAGATGCACTCGTGTGTCTCCCCCTGGCTTGGCAGCTTGCCTGCAGCCATTAGAAGATTAAACAGAACATGTGTGTCATGATGGGAAATGAACTAAAAAGACCAAGTTAGTTTACTTTGGTAGCTCCATTATCATTGGCCTCTATGCATAAAGCTATACAACATAATGCATTGTCCGTTTTTTTTTTTTTTTTTTTTTTTTTGTTGCAATATTAGACCTTAAAGGGATAAATCCAATCTATTTAAGTAGGGTTCTGTGTAAATGTTATGAACTATTAATATCTTACTTGTCGTAGCTAGCTCTTTAACCAAACTTATTTGTAGGAACTGTTTATATCTGACCAGGATGATGAGCTAATGCAGGGACATTCAACTGGCACCATTGAGTTCATACGTTTAAAAAAAGCATTTGTGTTTTGGGATTGATTTGTGTTTTGGGTTCTGTTAATTGCATTTATGATTCAATGCAACAAAATAACCAAATTTAAAAGGTAACAGATAGAGATGCACCGATCCGATACCAATCGCGATATCGGTACGATATCAAAAAGTATCTGCTAAATCGGGTATCAGTGACAATGTGACCGATCCATGACTGGGCAGATCTATTCACTCCAATTCTATGCTTTGTGCTCTGAGTGACGTCACGCACCAACGAACTTGCTGCAGATTGTTTACAAAATGGAGTTTTAAGTTAATTCAGCACTGGGTTTGTAAGCTCAAATCATCCAGGTAGACAACAACAAAAATGGCTAAATCATGTCATCTGGACCCGTTTCAGAAACGGGTCCAGATGACATCATTTAGCCATTTTTGTTAATTCAGCACCGTTTTTCTGTATCAGATCGGCATCAGATCAGTATTGACCGGCACTAAACCGCAGATATCGGTATCGGATCGGAAAGTTTTTAAATAAAGTGGATCCATGCATCCTTAGTAACAGATCATTATAATACTTGGTTTATTTACATGATAACTTTAATCACTGGATGTCTGGCCCATGAGCTGCTGGCTTTCAGTGACTGTGGCCCCCTGAGCAGTTTAGTTGAATAGCACTGAACTAATGTCTGAGCAGGATAAACACTAAAGTGGGTTGCTGCCATTTTAAAACAACTCCAGTCTTAGTAATTTCAAAGCAGTTCAAGCAAACACTAGTAAATAAACACATTAATAGTAAATGGTAAATGCACTGTACTTATATAGCACCTTTTTATCTTATGAAGACACTCAAAGCAATTTACAACACCGATTTGCCCTGTTTACACAAACGTAGCTGGATATCTCATCGACTTGAAAGACTTGAAGATGTGTCTATCTCTGCTGCCATTTGTGGATTTTAAGGACACGTATTTAATTGGATTTATGATAACTGGATCCTGCTTTTTGGATTCGGATGGTTGCTGGTTTTATCAACAATCAAGGAAGTTGTCTGCAGTAAATTTGGACCCGATCATGCTTCTTGCTTTTATGATGGCTTGGTTCGTGCCTCGAGCACCCAGACTCAAATGCCTTGGGCAGAATGGATCAGATCTCGGGGGTTTTACTCAGTCATGTTCCATCGGTGTGGCCATGTAATTTGGACATTTCGGAACAGAGTCGACCAACACAGACTCAAGGTAGATGTCATTAAGTTCTGCCTGTCCACAAAACAACTGTGTGTTTATCTGAATTGGCTCTCTTGGCTGGCCTTGAAGGTCATCTTATCTGAATTCACCTGGAGAACATGTGATCTGATGCTCACCACCCTCTCCCTGAGGAATTTCCAACTGATAACCAGATGAAACCAGCTGAATAAACTTTGTGTCATCATTTCAGGACTCTTGGATTCTCATAGATGTTATTCTTGGCCATTCCTCGACATAACTCAAGAATGTTTACGGATTTCACCGGAGGACACTGGCTGATTATTACATCCTTATCAGAACTCTTACAGTGCCCTCGAGAGCGTCTATGGACATTGCTCACCACTCTCGTCATCTCCCCCCTCTACAGAATGTCTGTCACTATGTGTTTGTTTGTGCGAGGTGTTTTTTAATATCAGAGTTTTTTCTTCTCAGGCAGGAAAAAAAAACCTGATAGGAATTTTTTTCGCCTCCAATTCCTACATGTGTCCAATTTCACTATTTTGTCTGTCTAAACAGATCTCACTTGTAAATGAGTCTTCTAGGCTCAATGTGACTTATCTGTCTAAATAAATGTTGAATGAATGAAAAATTTACCCACTCATACAGCACTGTACTAGTTAATTGAAGAAATCATTCTAAAGAGACTAATTGGTGCTTTGGATCACATTCATACACCGATGGGACACACATCGGAGGCAATGAGGGGTTCAGTGTCTTGCCCAGGGACACTTTGACATGTGACTGCTGGTGGATTCGAACTCCCAACTCTTGCATTGGATGAAAACTACTCTAACCACTCAGCCACAGTCGCCCACATTACATGTACATTACATTACATGGGTATTTATCCCCAGACAGTGCAACAGAGGATGTGTGGTACAATGGACAGCACCAGACCAGGGGATAACACAGAATACTTTGATACCATGGACAGTGCCAGAGCTAGGAACAGTGCAGAGGAGGTTTGGTACTATGGACAGTGCCAGATCCGAGGACAACACAAAATACTGTACATGTGATGATTACTTTCTGTGAGTTTCAAACAAATCCAACAGGGACTTTCCAAGTTTTCTTCAGGGAGCTCTCCACTCAAAGTCATGTGACCTCACAGCAGCAGTTGGGAGAGAAGAGTTCTGTCAGGTGTTTTGTATGGGAAAAATGGTGTCTTTGTTCCTAAACTATGCTACCATGGTAACTTGAAACACCAATAAAAACAATAGTGCACAGCACTGTGTCAAGCCGGTCATTTTGATATAACATTTGTCTGGGTAAACATTGCGGTTCAAGCCACATTAAAGTTAATGAAAGAGTAAGCTATGTATACATAAAGTTGAGAAACCTGGAGTCAGGTGGATAACAACAGGTGCTGCCTTATACTATGCAGTACCCAATTAAAGTATTTGTAAGAGCCAATATGATATTTTTGAAGACTGGAACAACTCATTTGTGTCTTGGCTCTACACAGATTATATGTTAACTTGTCAAATATGGTCTGAATCAAACAATTTAATTTTTTTTTAAAGAGCTATCTCAAGCAGGTAGGATAGCAACTGCTCATAAAGCTTTCACCGAACCGCACTTGAGATCCGAGCTATCATTTTAAAAACAAAACCAAATTGACAAAAACTAAAGCAAAAATAGAAACCGTACAAAAAAATCAAACAAGTTTCTTAAATTAAACAAAAAGTGTAAAATTAGAATGAGCTCTTGCGTAACATAAATATTTTGACAAACGCAGTTCTGAGCTTCACGCATTACGACCCGGAGAAGTATTTTAACATTTTAATTTGCAGCATCGCGTGTTTTTGTTGAGCTGCAGTTCACTCAGACACACGCACGGTGTGTGTTTGCTGCAGGCTGTGTGTGTCTCACTCGTCTCTGACCCCCATCAGGCTGGATCACACACCCCCACAGTAGTGACGGACCAGCCGGCCGACAAGTGGAAACGCTCTTCTCTGAATCCCCGTTTGCCACCTCCCCCTCGAGGGATGACACCGCTACTTATTTTCAACACTCTTCACAAAACGTGTATCCTTTTCTTCTTCAGTCACCATAAGTCTCTCCTCCATTTTCCCTCCTCCCTAATCCAGACTAAGTAGCATTCCACATCTGTCGCAGCTGCAGGTAGCTGATTTGCATAGATTGTTTGGAAATGCTAATCAAATGGGTTGCTCTCAGAAATCATGTCGGAAATCGTTTTCTGTTGCTTTGTTGTGAGTATCGTGCCATTCATGGCAGATGAAAGAGGTTTTATTATCCCATTATGGGGCCTGTGTCGTGGTGACGTGATGGCTACTGCTTCCTTTCACGGCTCCGTATGACTGGAGGGAGAAACTTTTCAAATAGGATCCCCACAATGACAATTATCACCGGCAATTCTTTTTCTTATGAATGAGGTCCAATTAATTGCATTTACAGACTGAAATGAGCTATGACGAATGCTTTAAGTCAACAACTGCCGTCCTGATTTGCATGGTAATGAATACGTTTCTCTGGGAATCTGGAACGATCCCGTGTGAGCTGTTTTTAGAGGCAACGCTTTGGAGTTCGTTGGAAACAGAAGTCTGGAAGAGGAGGAGGTGAGCGTGAAGTGTGGCTCGAATCAAAGCCATTGTGTGCAGATTTCCTCCTGGCGTAAATCTGCCCGGCTCAGTCTAAAGCTTGGAAAAGGCCCATTTTTAATAAGGAGGGCAGAACTGATGCTTTACTGATGTGCATTTTCAATAATAAAAAATATATCAGTAAAAACATCCTAAAGGGTCAAGAAGTTTCAGGAGAAGAAGAAAAAACGTGTGTCAGATTGTTCAACAGTTTAGCAAAGGGTTATCCAACTGGTGGTCCAGGGGACAAATCAGGCCCATGGGTGTTCTTTCATTCATTCAACCTTTATTTAGACAGATAAGTCACATTGAGCCTCGAAGACTCATTTACGAGTGAGATCTGTTTAGACAGACAAAAAGTAGTGGAACTGGACACATGTAGGAATTGGACGCGAAAAAAATCATTTTCTTGGCTGAGAAGAAGGACTAATATAAAAAAAAAAAATACACCTCACACATACAAGCACATAGTGACGTAGACATTCTACAGAGAGGGGGGAGACGACGAGAGCGGCGAGATGTCCAAGGACGCTCTCGAGGGCACTGTAAGAGTTCTGATAAGGATGGAATAATCAACCAGTTCCCTCCGTGAGATCCGTAAACATTCTCGAGGAATGTTAATAATAATAATACTTTATTTATAAAGCCCTTTAAAACAACCACAGCTGACACAAAGTGCTGTACATATAAAATCAAGAACATTTAAACACATCAAAACAGTTGTTAAAACATTAAGATCAATAAAAAATAATAAACACAGTGCAGAGCAAAATTCAGTGTGTGCTAAAAGCCAGGGAGTAAAAATGTGTTTGTAAAAGAGTTTTAAAACTGGACAGTGAAGGGGCTCGTCTGATGGGAAGAGGGAGATCGTTCCACAGTCTTGGAGCAGCAACAGAAAAAGCTCTGTCCCCTCTGAGCCTCCGTTTAGACCTCGGCACCTCCAGGAGCAGCTGATCAGCTGATCTGAGGCACCGAGCAGGAGAGTATGGGTGAAGCGGCTCAGAGAGGTAGGATGGAGCAAGACCATTTAAACTTTTAAAAACAAATAAAAGAATCTTAAAATGAACTGTTGGGGAATGGCCAAGGATAACGTCTATGGGAATCCAAGAGTCCTGAAATGATGACACAAATTTTATTCATGTATATATAATGTCTATGGGCGCACACGCACACCCAAACAAACGCTCATACTGTGGCTGGCCACTAGAGGGCACCACTCATGCGCAGATGTCTGGACGTTTGGTTTTAAAAAATGTGTAGAAAAAATATGATTTACATATTTGTTACATGGACTATATATATATATA
>NC_056519.1:6032066-6034373 GCF_014905685.2 Nematolebias whitei | reverse complement strand
GAATATATATATATATATATATACATATATGAATATATATATCAGAGCTTAAAAGTATGTTATTCCAAGTGTTTAGCATAATTTTGCTGTTTATGTGTAATGCCACAATAAATGTATTTTTACTGTTTAAAAACATTCTCTCTTTTACACAATGTGGTGGGTTGCCAGTTGTGCTTGTTTTGGGCTTTTTTTATAGAGCTGGTTGCTTGTTTCTATTGCAAGATCTGGCAACTCTGATTCACACCTCCCCAAATGAACCGGACTTTCTAGGCAAACGGACTAGAGTTGGATTAAAGCGGACTAAACACAGCTGGTGTGAATGCACTATTACATGGCCTGGGAACGCCTTGGAATTTTCACTGAGGTGCTGGAACAGGTGGCTGTCGAAAAATAAAAGATGTGAGGACCTTCCTGTTCAAGATGCCGCCTTCACAACTCCACTTTCAAACAAGTGGCAGATAAAGGAAAGATGGGTAGAACCCCACAAGGGAGTAACTGCTGATAAAAGTAGCATCATCAGCAAACAGAACAACTCTGGTTTCTTAAACCAAGCATTTGAAAAACATAAAAATCGCCAAAACATGTAAAAAGGGTCTCATGGTATCAATGGGACGAAAAGACAGAGAACAAAAGCAGTTATGATGTAAACAAGATTCCACCACTGCTTTATAATTTTATCACACCAAACATTTCCTAATTGTCTGGAAAACTTTTTAAAAAGATGAAACGAACAAGCAAAAAAATTCAGTGGTTTCAGTCTTTCCCTTCCTTCTTATCCCTTGATGTTTCCCAAACTTGTTGCGTTCCCTGAACCCCACCTGTCCTCTTCACAGGAGAAATCCCCTCAGATCGTGTCTTTTTGTTGCTCCCAACATTACTCTTCAGCATTTTAATATCCTCACTTCAGTTCTCTCCCTCAGGCCTCCTGGCCTCCTTTTCTCACACTTTCATATTTTCTGTTGAACCCCGAGCCATTCCCTGTGCAGACCCCAGCCTTAGCATCGCATCCAGACCTCCACTTTTCTTGCAGATTCTCCTCTCCATACCTCAAACCTGACGACTACAGGAGATGCATGAAGGGCAGGAATTAGGACTCCCAAGGAAACATACAAATTGACAAGCCTGAATCCTTGGGGCAGCTTTATGGATTCAGTGCACAGCGTTGGGCAAGAGGCTCACGCAGCCATGCGAGACCAGCCACTAGAAGGCTAAATATAAAGAGAGATCCGGGGATGTGTGTCTGGGCTATCTAACAATCTCAGGCAGCTAGAATAGCAATAAACAGTCAACTCTGGGGAAAAAGTGCACTGAAGGAAGCTTGGTGGGGATTTCTTGTTTACGTTGCAACGATTGGGGAAAGTGTCGGGAAGCTAGCAGGTGTACGTATGTCCTTGTGATTTTTTTTTCTATTGGGGCACAATAAACCTTAACCTTGCCTCATTGTATGATAAATGTAAATAGACTGTTCTAACTGTCGTGCTGTTGAGTGCAGCACAAACTGGTCAGCTCCCAGGTGACAAAATGAAAATCTGCTTTGATCCGAGGGGCCAAGCAACGCCACAGACCTGGTGTACGTATCCAATGTAATGAGAAGAGACACCGAGGAGCAGGCAGGAGCCGCTCCATAATCTACTCCAGCATTCATGGTACCTTTCTGGCTCACTCTATAATACCTTCAAATGAGTTTCAGCGGCCAGGCTCACAGCTAGCCAAGGAGCTCTGGAGACACAGTCCCATTCTGATGAAACATACCCAGCTGCAAAATATGCTGCAGAGATGCACACAAAGTAAACACAATGTGCCTCTGTCTGGCAGGGAAGTAATTAGAGAAAGTTGAGCTGGTAAGTGATGCTGTTGGCATATCGGTCTATAGAACAGAGGCACCATTGCCTCTAATCCACCAACACAATGCACTAACGTCAGAGAGGAGTCAAAGAATAACTAGAGAAATTGCATTTCCTGTAAAAATGCAGCTAATTGCTTTAGAACTTGCTGAAAAACAGCTGCAATTAGCAAAAAAAATGCTAAAATGTAGCTGAATCGGAAGAACAAGCCTAAACTAACAAAAAAAGTAGAAATAACACAGTTGCTAAATTTGGTTTAACTAAGCAGACATTAGCATAAAAATTAGGAAATTGGCTAAAAAAGCTGAAATTAGCAAAAAATTACTGAAAAGTAGCCAAGGAGAAAGTGGATGGAGCTGAACTGAGCTAAACAAAATGTAGAATTACCTGAAAAGGCCAAGAACAGCATCAAAAGAGCTAAATAGTGGCTGAAAATATATGTATATATATATATATACATATA
>NC_056519.1:6001733-6031666 GCF_014905685.2 Nematolebias whitei | reverse complement strand
ATATATATGTACAGTACATACTGTAGTTGTTTTTCTTTTCTTCCTCTCATGGACTCGGAAAACCAGATGGGTGTAAAGTGTAACTATTGCGTATTGGAGAAGGGGTAGGATTAAACAAGTTTTACTTCTTCCTACCCCTTTTCAGACATGTTAAATGGGATTGTGTGTGTGTATATATATATATATATATATATATATATATATATATATATATATGGATGGATGTATGAATGCACAGATTCATATTGATTTTGATGTTGATACACCCTGTGCATTGTGCAATGGTTTTGACATGTCTGGAATGAAATCAATAAAACAAATAAATAAACAAATAAACAAAAAATAAGCAGAAAAAGCTGAAAGGAGCACAATAAGCTAAACTTGTCAAAAATAAGTTAATTAGGCTTAAAGTAACAGAAATTCCCATTAAAAACTTAATCTGAAAACAGCTGAAATTAGCTAAAAATGCTAAAAAGGTAGAACATGCTTAAATTGGCAGAAGAAAGCAGAACAAACATGTTTGCTAAAAGAAGCAGAAATGAGCACAAAAAGTGGAAATTATCTGAAAAACCTGCTATTAGCAAAACAACAACTGAAAAATAGCTAAAAAGGCAGAAAAAAAGCCTAAATTACCACAAGGAAGTGGAGAGAGCACATCATTGTTGAATTAGGTTGAAAAAATTGAAATGAGTGCAAAAAATATGGAATTAGCTGAAAAAGATTAAATAAGCATAAAACAGCTAAATAGTAGCTGAAAAGGCGGAAAAAGTTAAAACTAGCAGAAATACGCTGAAAGGAGCACAAACTGAAATTATCAGAAAGAAGTTAGAAGCACAAAAATGTGTTAGAGAGAATCTGAAAGTAGCACAAAACAGCTGAAAAAACAGCTGAAAATAGCTGTTTTTTTTTTTTTTGGTTTGTTTGTTTTTTTGCACAAGTAAGCTGAAATAAGCTGAACCAGAACAAAATGTGAAAGGAGCAGTCAAAGGTTGTAAACAAATCTAAAAATTTGAAGGATGTAAAATGAGCTCAATACATTTTCTATGAGAAAATTGCAGAAAAGGCTAAATATTTCAAAAAGCTAAAGTTGCACCAACACCAAGTCACTGCACCTTCTCCTGAATGAGCTGAATGTTTTGATGCATGAATGCATGCTTCATAAACATTCACACAACAAAGCATGTTGGTAAATGGTTAAACAGGGACACGAATCATTTAACATTCAATGACAAGAAATCACAGAAGAACGAGCAGCAGACAAAAAAAGCTCCATGCGTTTAGTTTTCGACCCCTAATTACAGAAGTGAATAATGACCACCATCAAGAGTTGTTACAGCACGGGGGATCGTCTTACAGGAGCTGTGAAGTTCGATGAGTTTATTAAGACTGGATGATTGACAAGGAAGCTGCGTATACCCAGAATTCACAAGCCTTTCATATGTTGAGGCTCTGTGGGGGAATAGGCTGTGCATCAGAGCTCTCTGTTGGTGTTCTGAGCTGCATAATAAGAGCAGCGTTAATGTGAGAACAGAAAGACGTTACTGTCTGTCTCCGCATCGCAAGTACAGTCTGTCTGCTTCCTGCAAAACTGGGTGACTGGGCTGACGTGGTAACCGAGTCACAGACGTACGATGTGTGCTCCACTGGCAAACACAACAAATCTGGGTTTTAAAAGCACAAAGAGTCTTGGTCTTTTAATCCAGCTACAGTTAAACATAAAGCAAGCAAGTATAAAGTGAATCAAGGTGGGCGGCTGTGGCTGAGTGCTTATAGCGGCCGTCCTCCAATGCAAGAGTTGGGGGTTTGATTCCACCAGCAGTCACATGCCTGAAGTGTCCCTGGGCAAGACACTGGACCCCTCATTGCCTCAGATGTGTGTCCCATCGGCGCATGGATGTGATGAAGCTCTGATTAGAATTCCAGAATTGCGCCGCTCAAGGTGGCTGCATGTTGGAGTAGCTCTCTTACATTCATTTTGAGATTTTGCTTTTGAGAACTTTTTTTTTTTCCCGGATGTAAATAGATTGTTTTTCGGACGATTACTTCCTCTGGTATCAGATGCTGTGCTGCTGGAAGGATTTTTACTGAAACTTTTTTACTTTTGGACATTTGTTATGATGTGTAACCATAACAACAAGGTGGTTTTCTACTACTGGGAGCTGCTGATCAACCTATTAAAAGCTCAAATAATACCTCAACTACAGCCCCAAATCCCAAAGGAGTTGAAAAGGAGGTGCCGTGGATGCATTCCCGTCTACCTGGAGGCAGTGCTCGAGTGCCTGCCTGCTGAGATCCTGGAGGTGGCGGGAAACGCGGCGCGTGACAGTGGGAGGACCAAGATCGTCCCCCGACACCGGCAGTTAGGTTCACTGTGGGACGGACTGCTACAAGAGATCCTTCCTGCCCAAAGACACCAGCATCTAACAACTAATGAAACCAGGATGAGCTACAACAACAATTAATTTCACTTTGGGATTAATAAAGTATTTTTGAATTGAATTATCTGTTGTATAGATCTAGTAGAGTGCTGTATGAATGGGTAACCGAGGACACAGATTGCAGTGTAAAGTACTTTGAGTATCTTGATAAGATAGGAAGACTCTATAAGTACAGTTCATTTATCAATAAAAGCAAAGCCATCATATTCAATCAGTGATGAGACATTTAACTTAAAATACTCAAATCTTAAATGATGCAGGCGCATCTAAATTAATTAAAATATTACATACAGGTGCTGGCCATAACATTAGAATATCATGAAAAAGTTTATTTATTACAGTAATTCCATTCAAAAAATGAAACTTGTATATAATATTAATTCACTACACAGACTGATATATTTCAAACGTTTATTTCTTTTAATGTTGATGGAGTTAGTTCGCTGTGGCGACCCCTGGAGAAGGGAGCAGCCGACGGAGGAATAGTTTACATAACACTGCCGTCATTGATTTTTCATTTACTCAGATACAAGCCTCTGCAGGTTAGTACAGCTCAAGTGACAGAATCGGATGTGCCTGTGTGTGTGTGTGTGTGTGTGTGTGTGTGTGTGTGTGTGTGTGTGTGTGTGTGTGTGTGTGTGTGTGTGTGTGTGTGTGTGTGTGTGTGTGTGTAAGTCTGTAGGTGGACAGTTGATCGGATTCTCCTTCCACCTCACTTGGCCCTCGGAGTAAGTCTGCGTGGGTTTCTGAACATGTGCACCCATTGGCGTACCTGTGGTGATGCGTGCACACAGTCCTCATATCTGACAGTGCACTTGTGTACTGGATTTGAGAATGTGTGTGTGTGTGTGTGTCTGTGCATCGGTTTGGCTTTGTGCTGGCTTGTCAGACTGTGAATATTTCCTACGTGTGAAACGGGACAGTCTCAGACGGAGGAAGCGTTTGAGGGGCCAAATATTGTCGAGAGTTAACGCTTCGTGAAAAACAGGAGCTGTCAGGTGTTTCTCTTTTTGCCCATCATGGCCTTCACATCGCCCCCCCCCCCCCCCCCCCAGTTTTATCTCTCTGCATCTGTCATTTTGTGAACGACACCCTGCTCATCTAGAATTAGTTCCAGTACCTGCGCTGTCGGTTCTGCTGTCTTTTGTGAAGGATTTCTGACAAGTAAACAGGACGTCAGATCATTTGACTCAATCCAAAACTACTTCAAGTGCAACACAGTAAAAGACTACAGAGTGTTAGAAATTATTTTTTGAATAAAAAAGGTGTCAATTTGCAGCAGCAATGGCATTTTACATTTAAAATATTTTGAGTCGTTCAAATTAGGGATGCACAATATTGGATTTTTGGCCGATATGTTAAAACGTATTTGGCCAATAACTGATATGGATATTTTTTTCCCCTAGACCTACTTACAGAGACTACATAGCTTTTTCTGCTGTCGACTTAAAATACTAAATTATTATAGCCAAACAGTGGGGCTGGAAATGATGCAACACTATATAAATAAATAATATTAAAAAAAACAGCACCTTTTATATTGGTGAGTTATTTTGATGGAATGGCCGATATCCGATATTTAACTTTATCATTAATATCGGCCGATACGATACCATGCCGATAATATCGTCCATCCCTAATACAAATATTTGAGAAGCTTAATTTATCAGTCTTTTGAGCCAGGATAGAAAACAGGAGGTAGTTTTAATGCGACACATTTCTTGTGTAGAACTAAAGGATGTTAAAATGTCTGATAATCCCGTTTCTATTGCATTTTGTACTCACCAATTGTTTTGTTTTTTTACTTTCCTGGTTGGTTTAATTAAGTATGCTGTTACACAGAGCGGGGCTGCAGGCGCCTTAGATGTTTCAAACCCTCCTAAAAATAATGATTTTGTATTTTCATTGCACAAGCTAGGTTAATTATAAGCTTGGTAAATATTCAAACAAGTTGTTAAATTTCACCAACATTTGTAATACTTCTTGATTTAAAAGTCTCATTTATCCGATTTTTAAAATTTTATTTAATTTTTTTGTAAAAACTATATTTTAATTAGAGCAGCACGGTGGCGCAACTGGTAGAGCTGCTGCCTCTCAGCGAGAAGTTTGCCGGTTCAAATCCCGGTCCGGAGGCCTTCTGGGTGGAGTTTGCATGTTCTCTCCGTGCATGCGTGGGTTTTCTCTGGGTACTCCGGTTTCCTCCCACAAACCAAAAACATGCATGTTAGACTGATTGGTAACTCTGAATTGTCCCCAGGTGTGAGTGAAAGTGAATGGTTGTTTCATTTGTCTCCGTGTCCCTGCGATGGACTGTCCACCTTTTTCACAATGACTGCTAGATATGGGCACCAGTGACCTCCAAAACCCAAAAAGGAAGAAACGGGTAAAATATAATGGATGGATGTACATCCTTCAGTTATTTTAGAGTTGGGGGGGGGGTCCACCTCATGGAAACAAAGGACCTGTTCAGACCTCGCATCAACATCTAACACAAGCGATTCGACGGCAAGTGCTCGTCTCTGATCGAGAGCCAAAACATTTTTCAGTCAGTTGGTCTGTATGCAGATAAACACGTTCTGAGCTCATTAAAACTTTGGACTAAAATTAAATAAAAATGCATATTTAGAATATTCCCCAAAAAATGTAGTTTTTAACTTAATTCAGCCTCATCTGAAACAGCAAGCCTTTTACTGTATTTTTATTTTGCTGCTTGCAGTTCAGTAGGAGCCTCTACAGTTCAGTTCAGGCCAAGATTTATTGATTTTACAGTAAATTATTGGTTTGATCAGACTATCAAACTTACGCTGATTTCAAGGGTCTAGACAACCTCCAAAACAGAGCTGTCATTTCTACCCTAAACCCGGAGCCCATCCCCGCCCGGATTAGGGCTGGGCCATGATAATGTGCGGGCCGGATCGGTGTCGGGCTTTTGATTGCATCTGCAGACATGCACGGCTGACGATCCTATTATAAGGAAACATTGCCATACATTCACCAGCCGCACACGGACATTTTACGGCGAGCTGGCCGGCCTTGAAAGAGGTAAAAAGTTCCGTTAATCTTCAGATGGACTACTGCCAGAGATCCATCAGCCCAAATGGACGTTCATTCAGCCGCAGCACTCACGCGGCCCACGACCCAAACAGGTGAGATCCCAAAATATCCGACATGTCAGAGCAGGGTCCGTGTGTGAATAATGCAGAATGCAGTCGGAAGCCGGGATTTAATGCACTTTCACACCCATGAAAGGACAAACACCCCCTCAGCTTCGATCTTCTGCCCCCTTAGCCACGCGCATTCGCCGACCCTTAACTATAAAAGCAGTCAACTTAAAAACGTGTTTTTGTTTTTCAGGTTCGGACCTGTAATTACTGTGAATTCGTTGGGTCGGGTGGGGTTCGGAAATGGTGGCTACGGGCTGGGGCCGGGTCGGGTCTGATTTTTTTGGGGGCCCGAATGCAACTCTACTCCAAAGACGGTCTGAATGAAAACATTTGTGCATTTAATTCGCTCACACTTGTATTTAGTCTCAGCTTAACACAAGCAGATAAGTTCATATGAAGTCTGAACATATTTTGTCCCATCAGGCACATTTTGCCCCTTTCAGTTCCAGTAGCCCTAAACTTGGTTTGGAGGATTCAAATTTAACGGTGACAGTTTAGTATTACAGAGAAGCATCTGTACAAATGACCACATCCTTGTTTATAGCTGTACAACAATGTGACGTTTTAAATATTTTAGGAATATTCTTGGGATTTACCTTTCTAAATATTCAGATTTTTTTTTGTTAGGTCAAATAACGTTTTTAGTTAGAAAAACAGCAGATGTATGTTCAGGAAGAATCCGGACTTCCTGGATTATTCCTACTACTGTAGATAGCGGACCAAAGGAAACCATTTCTTTCAGCAGCAGCAACATGCCACAGGTTGGCAGGAACAGGACTGAAGCAAACACAGCTGGATGTTTGCATCAGCATCAGGAGCCTGAAGTGGCGCGAGCTGCAGGTGCAGCTAATTGGATTGATTAAAAGGAGTGTGATAAGTGATTGGTCCCTGTGTGGGTAAGCGAGAGGAGTACCAGCTCCAGGCTTACTTGATTAGATTCAATGAATCAGGAAGGAGTTTCCTCTCAGATTTTGGCTGATTGAATAATAAAAGGGAGCAGACGCACTTGAATAAATGGGAACAAGAAGGCTGATGAAAGGAGGAAAGGAGATCAGGCACCACAGAAAAATCATTCAGGTCTGGCGTCTGTGTTCATGTCGTGAGGGTCACCGTACATTCAAACAAACCCGATGTAATCCCAGTGATAAAAAGACCAACGGTTCCATCTGTAATCCAGATTTAAAGGACAAAGTGTCACTTGTCAGAAAGATAAGATGTTATTATGAACAGAGATATATCTTGTGTGTTGGCCCTGCAGAGAAAATGTTTCACAATTTGACACATCACCCTGCAAGTTTCAGAAGTTTAACCTTTTAGATATCTGCTTTAAAATGACGAATGCTTTAAAAGCTTCTGCAGACCATGAAAAGCTCATGAGATAACTGTTAACAGTGAGGTTTTTGCCTGTGTCTGTGTGCCAGAGGATGAATTTTAATGCAACATAAAATTGAAATCACTTGATGTCCATCTACAACTGTAAATCTTTTGGAGTCAACAAGATGGCCGCCACAGCGAACCAACCTCACTAAACTGAGCTACAATTTGGGGAAGTAGTAGCTGAGAATCATCCCTAAACAACAAAACTTTTAGAAAGTTGTCACTGGAGAACTACAACTGCTTACTATTTGAAATTAAACTAATTTAAAGATGGCTGCAACAGCTACTCAACATTAAGCAATTTGAAAATTCCTGAATTTAAGCTAAGGTTTGATGTGGTGGTAGCTGAGAGTGATCCTCAGCATGTACTCTGAGCTCTAACACATCAAGACATTGCCGTAATTTCCAGACTAATGAGCACACATGAATATAAGCCACGCCCATTAATTAAAAAAAACTGTACTTACAGTATATAGGTCGCACTTGTCTACAAGTCCATGTTTTAACTTGAGATATTTACACAGAAAGATTTTTTTGAACTTTTAATTAAATGTGCACCGGTAAGAAAGAAATACATACAGTACGTTTATTTTTTTCTAAATAGTACAGTGGCCCTAAGGTGTAAATGAAAAAAATTGGAGAAAAAAATAATAAAACAGAACTACATTTGAAAAAACAACTGAAACACAATTTGAAAAAACAGAATCACATTAGAAAAAAACGGAATTACATTAAGCCAAACCGGAAGCTTTTTCAAACGGAATTCCGTTTTTTTTCCAAATGTGATTCAGGTTTTTTATTTTTCATTTTATGTGATTTTTTTTATGCGATTCCGTTTTTTCAAATGTGATTGTTTCTTCAAATGTAATTCCGTTTTTTCAAATGTTATTTTTTTCAAACAATTCCATTTTTTTCAAATGTGATTTTGTTATTTTTAAATGTAATTCCATTTTTCAAATGTGATTGTTTTTATTTTAAACGTAATTCCGTTTTTCCAAACGTTTTTCATTTACAGCTTAGGGGCACTGTAAAACAGTGCCTGTAACACAACTAAAAAAAATAAACAAGTCTACCAGGAAGTCATTGATCACTATCTTCATCTTCCTCCCCTGAGTTTGTGCTGTCCTCTTCATCAGACAGCTGCCTTTCAAAACCCGTTGGTGAAAGAGGATCTTTCTACACTGCTTCACTGTCAGGATCCACTGGCAGACTTGAGCAAAAGTTGCTGTTTGCATGCGGACTGTTTTGGTAAACGATCTCTCGTTGCTAGTCATCCAAGCCTCCCATCGAGCTCGGAGTACCATCTTAAATGAACGATTCACACGTTTTCAAGTTGCTGCAAATACTTTGTTGTGCCCAAGAGGGTGGGGGGAACCAAGTCTCCACAACCCCCTCCCCAGTTGACCAATGAAACCAATTTTCATGGTCCACTGTAACCTGTTAGGTAATTTCATTGGTCAGATTTTTTAAATCTTTATACAGGTAGTCTCTTTGAGTCAGGAGGATCCTCCCCCCCAAAAGAGACGTGTATTGGGCAGTGATGCGAGCGCCTGGGTGTGCCGAGGCCAAATGTTTTGGCAGCATGAAGCTCGTTAGCCCGTCAAAAACAAAAATCCATAAATTAGCCACAGCATTGTATAAGCCGCGGTGTTCAAAGCGTGTGAAAAAAGTTGCGGCTTATAGTCCAGAAATTACGGTAAACGAGATTATTGCGAAGTTTAATTTTCAAGGTTTTTTATAGATGGTCTTTACTTATTGTTTGATTCCTATGTGTTATATCTGATATATAACCAGAATACTGAGGACAGGGTGTCCCAAAGACCAAGATCAGGAAACACTGCAACAGACGGTATGATTGATGTCATTTGCAACCGATTACTTGAACCAAAAGTTTACTTTTTAGTTATTGCGCAGCAGGAAAACACATTATATAAAGTCATTCACTGGTTAAACGGAAACCAGAATATTTCAAGACATGCACCGAGAACTGATGAGTAAAACTTGTAAAGTAAAGAAGAAAGAAACAGAGTGATGTATCATCGTTCAAATCCCTTCATTACAAATTAAAGCAGCAAAAACAAAAAGTAGGGGGTCAGTCTATTTGTAACTGTGCAGTAATACAATAAAATGTACCATTTGTTGGATTTCTGATGGCTTTTCAGAGCTACCGTAGTTCCAGTAATGTGGTACTGCACATCCTGGCAAATTACATCCTGTTCAAACTGGATGTAATTTCTCTGTCAGCGTGATTTCTGCCAAAGTGTTTATGATTTTAATGGATCACAAGCACCCTCCGAGTATCCACAGATGTCTCCTTGAACTCAAAAGCTTCCGTTATTGGTAGGAGTTTGCACTTCTGCCATGCATAAGTATCTGTCCTGGCTTTCACGTTAGTCCAGTTGTACCAGTCAGATGTAGCCCATTCTAAGATGGCATGCCGATTCAGTGCTTCTGGAACACCGTTCCAAAATAGTTGTCCTGTTGGCGCTCCTGTAATGGTAGTACAGAGAAATGTCTGGCATGTTTGTCCAGCATTTCTCAAAAGTTTTAAACAGGTTGGGTTTGAGTCATTTAGTGCCCGGTGTTGATCTGGATCAAACTACTGTCATCAGCGTAGAATTTGATTAGATAATCTGATGACTCGTTGTAAATGTACTTTACAGCCAGTGATTACTTTGCTACTTTTCTGCTGCTTGCTTGTTGCCGGTGTCAAAGTCTCACTGTAATGACCAGGAATCAAATGTACCAATATACCGTAATTTCCGGATTATAAGCCGCTACTGTTTTCACACACTTCAAATACAGCGACTTATACAATGCTGGGGCTAATTTGTGGATTTTTTTTTTTTGACGGGCTAATGAGCCTCATTCCTCCAAAACATTTAGGCTCGTCACACCCGGCGCTCACATAGCTTCCCAAAACACATCTGTCTAGGGGGTTGGGTCTTCGTGACTCAATGAGACTAATTTTATAAAGATTAAAAAAATATCTGAGCAATGAAATTACCGAACAGGTCACAGTATACATTTTCTCTTCCCCTCTCCATTGTGCCATAATGGGTCGACCAGTTTAATGGTGCTACGGTGGTTCCTGGAGTTCGCCCTCTCCCCCGCCCGCTCATCTCAGGCAGCCATGGCCAAAGCATAAACTTTGATCTTTTGAACCACTTTGGATATGGCTGCCTCAGACGAGTTGGAGTAGGAGAGGGCGGGCTCCAGAAACCATCGTAGCACCATCAAACTGGTTGACCCAGTATGCCAGGGTGCTATTTGTAAGACTGAGTTTGTTGTGGCTACTCAGACTGATGAAATTTTTTGGATGAAAGATGAAATGTTTCAACAAAAAGAAACCATCCAGAGGACCTGACTTTACTTTGATGCAATTCCTGGTAGGCCAATGTAATTTATTATTTTTTTTTTTTAACAGCCGTGTTACAGGCATTGTTCAAAAAATTAAATTAAATTCCTGTACGTATCTGTTTATGTTATGGTACATATTTATTTAAAAGTTTTTTTTAAATCTTTCTATGTAAATATCTCATGTTACAACATGGACACCAGCGGCTTATAGACAAGCGCGGCCTATATAAGTACAAATTTTTTCCATGGGCGTGGCTTATAATTAGGTGCGCTCAATAGTCTGGAAATTACGGTAGTTGAGTTGAGTTTCCAGGTAAAATCATCCAATAAATTGGCTGAGAAGTACTAAATGCTTAATTTAAAGGAAAAGTTCTCTTTGGTTTTATCACGTCAATATTTCGTCTTTTTTTTTTCCTTTCCATTTTTAGATCAAAGTTTAAGTTTTCAGCTGATGTATATATGTTTAGCTATAAAACCCTTCTGGTAATTGAAGCATATGGGTGACAAAAATGCTTTGAGTTGATGGATTAAAAAAAATAAACATTTCTATTCCTTATAGGTAGAAAATGTTTTGTTGAATACATGAAAATTTTGGGCAAACTCAATTTACTGGCTTGTGATTGGTAAAATAAATTATCTAAGTTGTTAAAACCCTTTACGACAAGTCTGTCCTTCTGCTTTGCTGGCTAATGAGTCCAACATTTATTTAGACGAAGTCTACATTTAGTGTCTCATGAAAGACATTAGTAAAAAAAGATGAAGGAACGGACAACTTGTACCTGGGTAACTAAGAACAGCATCATCCAAAGACGACATCAAACAATATCTGGATGGAACAGAAAAAAAGACGAGTTCAAATTTAAATAAAGTGGTTCTTACTCTGGTTCTTTCAGCCAGTGGATAAATGTTGTGGCTTGTAAATATAGGTTTTGCACATGTCAACCTAAAATCATAGCTCCCAGCAAAAACAGGCCAGTCTAAATGTGTATAATGATGAAGTTGAAGTGTGAAACTGGTGCATCTGTTCAATTTGAACCAGTGGCTCTTGACCAGAGCTGATGCATGACCGAGATCTAAACTCACTGTTAGTGGAAAAGCAGCATCTGTGGGGCAGCAGTACATAAAGCTTAGATTATAAAGTCTGTGTGAGAGTTCAAAGCAGTGAAACCATTGGCAGTGGTCAGACATATGGAAATATGATTTGGTGCAGAGTCACCCTCAACATATTCCCGCCAAATGGACAAGAGTCTGGTGTTTCATGAAGCAACATGTGAGTATCGCACCAAGTCATGCTGAGTGTCACTACAGCAAATGTTGCATGTTCCGTGTCATTTTATGCCATAGGGTGATGACACTGCAGTCTGGCATCAAGAAGAGGAGTACATAAAAAACAAGTTATCTTGTGTGGTACAAGTTCACATCAGAGATATTTATAATATTACTCTTTGTATGGCATGCAACAAAGGTAAGGGTGATGTGGTTTTACTCTTGTTTCTGAGTGTAAATGTCACATAATATCACATGAACCACTGAACAAATTCAGAAAGTGATTACTGATTGTATATCAGCTCAATACCTTTTGAAGTGCATCCAGATTAACAGCTAATTCACCTTAGAATACACAAAAATAGCTTTAGTTTTACTCATATTGTGCTAAAAATTAGTCTAGGAGTAGCTGGGAGTAATCCCAAAATCGTACACCAAGGACTACTTCAACTGTCGAAGTCAACCCTGTTTGTCTGTTAGCAAAATAGTTTATGAACCATTGGATGGATTTTACAAATACTTCAGAAAGTAATCACTGAATGTTCCTCTACAACAAGAATGGGCAGTGTGACACTTTAATATTGAAGGTTTTGTTAAAATCTGCAAATTCCAGGAATTAAAATGACAGTCACTTTTAAATGGTGAAGTTTAAAGGCCTTCAGCCTACACCCTCATGAAAAAACTTCAGACAAAACAACTGAGCATCCCCAAAGATTATCCAGCCATTGTTGATTCGAGCCACGGGGTTTTTTTTGTTGTTGTTTGTACGAGGAAGCACAAAGGGGTGGATCCTGGCAAATGGAGGGAACAAATGTATCCACCACCAGGTGCGACGGTGGAGCCAGGGTGTAGTCTGATAACGATAGAGGTGGTCTGTTCACACATATAATATGGCGGCAGCCATCTTGGATATTGACATGGCAGCCAGATTTACTAAATTAACCTTTTTTTTTTTACGCCTGGATGCAGCCACACAGCAAAATGGAAGTTGGTACCTCACTTAATTTCCTAATGATTAATCTCATAAGGGCGGCACGGTGGCTCAGTTGGTAGAGCTGTTGCTTCTCAGCGAGAAGGTTGCCAGTTAAAATCCCGGCCCGGAACCTTTCTGGGTGGAGTTTGCATGTTCTCTCCGTGCATGCGTGGGTTTTCTCTGGGTACTCCGGTTTCCTCCCACAGACCAAAAACATGCATGTTAGACTGATTGGTAACTCTAAATTGTCCCTAGGTGTGAGCGAGAGAGTGAATTGTTCTCTCGTTTGTCTCTTTGTGTCGCTGCGATGGACTTACGACCTGTCCAGGGTGTCCCCCACCTCTCGCACAGTGATAGCTGGACATGGGCACCAGTGACCCAAAAAGGAAGAAGCAGATTAAAGATAATGGATGGATAATCTCATAAATTAATGGACAGAGGGCATTTCAAAAAAGCTGTTTTTGCTCTGCGATGGCAAACAGTAAAGATAAAAACAGCAGCAGGACATGTTTGTTTCACTTTTCAGCTGCAGTAGTTGGAATAATTTAGTTCATGTTAGGGCTAATCAAACTTTAGCACATTTTAACTTGAAGACTCCTCCAGCAGAACCAGACTCAGGAAGGCTGGTCATTTGCTTTAACCAGTTAAGTACTGAGCAAATGTCGTAAACATCCATTTGTTCATGTTTTTTACCATCAATAATTTTAAAACTGAGAAAATTCAAATGACAGGAAATACAAAAAGTATTGCTTTGGAACATCGCCAGGCACATAAGCCTCTCTTCCCACAATCAAATCAAACATGCACACATGCAGCCAAAGAATTAAAGGTACATTTCATCTGGTTAGAAGCTGATATGCCTTGACCCAATTCAATCTTGACCTCATTGAGATCTGTGTGCTGGAGACATGTGGCCAAATCACCAAGGAAAATGAAATTAGAGCAGGTTTAATGGAGCTGCAGCAGGCAATGAAGAGACCCATCAAGAAATCAGACCCCCCCACTCGATGTCCCAACTGAGTCAGGTGATCAGCTAAGACGTGGCCTGCGGATCCAATGAACTAAAACTAAAACTATTTCATCTATTAAAAAAATTGCATTTTCACAAAGAAATCAGTGTGAATGCTAACTGCTAACCATCTGCTGAAATTTGTGAAAGAAGCTAAAACTGAGTTGTTGAAACTATAAAACAAATTGAGCACTACCTAGCTAAAACCATGAAAAACCACAAAAAATCTAGCTAATAGCTAGAAGTAACAAAATGCTTAATAGAAAAGTAGCAGAATAATAACTAAAATGTAACAGTAGCCAAAAGTTAGCTAAATGTAGCAAAAACATTGCCAAAAATTTTGAAGTAGCCTAAGCTAAGCTAAAAACTGAAAGCTGATAGCGTAAAACAGCAAACACCTAGCTAATTGCTAAGTAACACAATGCCTAATTGTAATGAAAAGTAGCAGAATGGTAATTAAAGAATAACTTTGGCAAAAGGCTAGCTAAACATAGCAAAAGCCAAAAATATTAAATGTAACAAAGGCAAGCTACAGTAAATCCCTAAAGCTAATAGCGTAAAACAGGAAACACCTAGGTAATTGCTAAGTAATAAAATGTGTAATTGTAATGAAAAGTAGCAGAATGGTAACTAAAAGCTAAGTTTAGCAAAAGGCTAGCTAAATGTAGCAAAAACCTTGCCCCAAAAATTAAAAGTAATCTAAGGCAGGCTAAAACCTGAAAACTAATAGCATTAAATGGCAAACACCTAGCTAATTGCTAAGTGACAAAATGCCTAAATGTAATGAAAACTAGAAGAATGGTAACTAATGGCTAACTTTATCAAAAGTCTAGCTAACTGTAGCACACACATTGACAAAAAATTAAAAGCAACCAAAGGCGAGATAAAAACTGAAAGCTAATAGCAGAAAAAAAGCAAACACCTAGGTAATTACTAAGTAACAAAATGCCTAAATGTAATGAAAAGTTGCAGAATGGTAGATAAAAGCTAACTTTAGCAAAATGCTAGCTAACTTTAGCACAAACATTGCCAAAAAATTAAAAGTAACCAAAAGCAAGCTAAAACTGAAAGCTAATAGTATAAAACAGCAAACACCTAGCTAATTGCTAAGTAACAAAATGTGTAATTATAATGAAAAGTAGCAGAATGGTAACTAAAAGCTAAGTTTAGCAAAAGGCTAGCTAAATGTAGCAAAAACCTTGCCCCAAAAATTAAAAGCAACCAAAGGCAAGATAAAAACTGAAAGCTAATAGCAGAAAAAAGCAAACACCTAGGTAATTACTAAGTAACAAAATGCCTAAATGTAATGAAAAGGAGCAGAATGGTAGCTAAAAGCTAACTTTAGCAAAAGTCTAGCTAACTGTAGCACAAACATTGCCAAAAAATTAAAAGGAACCAAAGTCAAGTTAAACTGAAAGCTAATAGCATAAAACAGCAAACCTAGCTAAATGCTAAGTAACAAAAAGCCTAAAAAGTGGACCAATTGCTCCTCACAGTTCCAGGATCTCATCTTAAGCGCAGAGGGGACAGGGCCTTCTCTGTAGCAGGACCAAGACTTTGGAACGAGTTACCTCTGCTTGTCAGACAGGCCCCTCCCTCTCGGTTTTCAAGTCCCGTTTAAAAACCCACTACTATTCAGTAGCTTTCAACACCAGAAGATCTGTGTTTTGATCCTGTATGCTCCACACTGGTTTGTCGTCATTATCTGCATCGTTTTTTTGTCTATATTCTGATTTACCTCATTTTGTATTTTCCTTTGTGTGTTACCTGTTGTTCTGTCTGTACAGCACTTTAGTTGGCCTTGTCGCTGTTTTAAATGCTTTATAAATAAAGTGGTATGGTATGTATGGTAATTGTAATAAAAAGTAACTGAATGGTGACTAAAAGCTAACTGGACCAAAAATCTAGGTCAGTGTAGTAAAAGTATTGCCAGGAAAGTGAAAGTAACCAAGAGCAAGCTAAAAAAAATCTCAAGTAGCAGAACAGTAGCTAAAAGCTACAAGGAGACACAACAAGAAGGTATATTTAAACAGATGTTTAAAAAAATGTCTGTGAAGGTTTTGAAAAGATCCAACTATTTCTACGGAGAAAATATGTTCAAAAAAGTTCAACACTTTAAAAAGTATAAAAGTCATATGATGAATGGACAAAATAACTTTAAGTATACACAAGTAGTTACAAGGCTATAAGCGTACCACAACATAAACAGGAAAACACGAATACTCAGTTGTCACACCAGAAATGCAAAGACAGAAGTTTTTAAGAAAGTGTGTTGAAATCAGTGTCTTGCTTAAAGAGAGGGCAAATGGGTGTAAAGGTCACGCACGCAAGTAGTACACATGCAGAACGAGTCGTGGCGCTCTGATCTTTACGTACCGTTTACACATTCATGCCACGAACGGGCAGATCGATTCCCAACCCAGGCATTCAATAGTAACCACATTAATCCACCTCTGGGCACAGTCGGTGTGTCCACCAGACAGGCACTCAGTCAGCCACTCCGCTGCTCAGGATCAGTATTGGTTTACTGAGGAACTCGGAGGGAGAGCCCAAGAAGAATGGGGATAAGCGAATGACTGCAAAGCACTCTGAAATGTCACTGTGTTCGCTCTGCTTGCCCTTTGCAAAGATGCCTGTTTCTGGGCACCGAATCAAACTACTGCAAAGGGCAAAGTTTATGCAATTAGATGGCTCTGTGTGGGTTTTCTGTGCCCGTCTTAGATTCTCTTTCAAATAAAGTTAGAAATCAAATTTTTTTTTTATAGAAAAGCAGCAATTGCGATCTTAAAGCGACGCACTTCTATTGTACGTTTTTCATATTTAAAATCATTTCCCTTCAGATTCACTTTAAATGAATAGTGCAGTTTTCTGAAGTTGGTTTCTGTTCAGTCGTAATTAGTCCATGTTTTAGTGAATTCTCTATTATAATATTTAACATTGCAACCCATTTGTTTCAAACAGTTATTTACGCTGAATTTTTGCAGTTTTTAAAAATAACCCATGGCTCTTTACAACCAGTTAGGCTGAAACTTGTGAACGATATTTTAGAGTTAGGGGTTTGAAGAGTACCGTACTTTCTGACGTATAAGTCGCATCAGTCCAAATACGTCTAATAAAGCGGGAAAAAACATAAATATATCGCTTCGCCGTATAAGTTGCATCTATTATACATCACCGCTGACAACCTGGAAACATGGGCCGAAGTGCCAAAAATTGATTGGCTGCCAAATGGCGGTTATGGGAGCATGCACGGGAGGACTTTTATAAGAACTGAACAAGATTAACACTTAAAAACAATTATGTATTTATTCAACAATATAGCAAAGGTGTGTCTCAGTTGAACTTTTCCTTAATAATAAGGAAGTTTCAGAGCGAATCGAAGGTGGCTTGGTATGGCAAGCCAAGCGTTTCATTAATAGCCACTTTTGCCTATTAGTGAGACACTTGGCTTGCCATATTAGCTGAGAGCCCTCTAGTGGCTGAAAATGGTAATGATCAATATTTTCCATGTCAGAATGAATGAAATTGTCAGATCTCAGACAAAAATTGAGTTATAAATATGGAAAAAAAACATGCATTAGTCGCTTCAGTGTATAAGTCACAGTACTTGCAAGTTTATGCAAAAAGGTGTGATTTGTACTGCGAAAAATAGTGTCTTTCCTTATAATTTGGTGTTATAGTAGCTCACACTCCGAGTGGTAACTGTGCCAGATCTTTACATTTTTACCATTAATTATTTAGAGTTAGCCCTTTTTGTCTTTTCGCATGATTTCTTTCAAGACAGCGAACAACAAGAATGTCTCAAACTCGGCTAATTTGACAAACATTTAGATTAAATTTTGTGTGGTAGAAGCCGAGTGTTAAAAGAAGATGCGTAAGATCTTTATTTAAATTTTGTCATGCAGGGCGGTGGGCAAAATGCATTGGTTCAAGTAATGTTACTTTCATTTAAATACACTTTTATGACTCCTTATTTTCCTTTTGAGATAATTTTCTTTTTTGTTTGTTTACCAAAAAAAAAAAAAAACTTGAATAGTTGATGTTCATATCGTGTGTAAAAAGATGCACATGCCTGTTTATTACATCGCTGTCATTCAACTTCCACATATCAGTAAACAAACGTGTCTTTCTCAAACAAACTGGAATTAATTAAAATAATCCGTTAGTGGCGTGCCAACAATTAGCCTGCTGGCTAATGTTTGTATGTGGACAAGAGGCTCTAACGCTGCACATAATGTTACACAAAGCATCCACGTGAGCAGCGACAGCATCTCATCTCATCTCATCCATAAAAGTATTGCACCACAGTGGCACCATATTTGATTTTCATTAACCCTGGTTCAAAGCCCACAAATATTTAAAATGACCCCTCTCATAATCCCAAGCCTTTGTTTATTAGATATTATAATTTAGACCGGCGTGGATATGAGAGGCAGCAGCTCTATTGCTCAGTCCAATTTTAAAGTGGTTTGAAGGCATTAGAAGTACGAAAGCTGATTTCTAATCTCTATAAACACCTGCAAAGCTCTTATTTAGCTTTGAGAGCTGAACATTGCAGCATATTAGCGGCGTTGTCGTGACCATGCCGTCTTTGCATATGATGGGATGAATCATTGAAAGAAAGGATGAGTTGTGTTTGCTTTGCATCCTCGCATCAATTAAAGCTGGAAACAGCACTGAGCAGTAAATGAATATTTCATACAGTATGAATTAAGTATTTGATCGTCCGCCAGGAACGACGAGGGGAAGGAGAGGAAATACGCTTTTTAAACACGTGGTCTGATCAGTGACAGGTACGTTTGAGTCTGAGTGCGATAGGACAAGTTCTCCTAAAGACATGCAGCGAGATGCAGCTGTAAGGAGGACTCCAGAGGACCACGTAAATCCTTGCCCACCTAAACTGAGTCAGATACAAGCTTAGTCAAAGTCCACTCATGCATATCAGCAAAGCTGATGATCTTAAAATGTAATCCATCCCCCAGCAGCAGCTTTGCTTGAGTCTTCAGAGCCTTTTCAAAGCACATGTTTTTCTTGAATTTATGCTGGTATCAAAATCCATTTATCCGTTTTAAAGCTCCTTAGTTTTAATCAATGGCATAAAAAAAAAAGAATTTTATTGGGCTGTTTGAGGATGGAAAGCAAATGTAGTGAACACTGGTGACAGTTATCCAAGTCAATGTCTGTTAATCTGATATTTCTCCTTTTACTTAATTCGCATAAAGTATTCCTTCCATGCACCATTTTGACAATCTATAAATATTAATGCAGTGTTTTGTTTTCATTCAACTTTTATTTAGTTTGTTTCTTCCTGTAACGTTTGAAGTTTTGTCTGAAAAAAACGTTACCATTCCATGATTAGGTCTGTCACGATAAACAATAAATCAATTAATATCATGATAAATTAAAATGAGGTAGATCATTTACATTTATCGGCTTTATAGAAACTGTGAAATTGTTTAAGACAACAAATTGAAATTGTTCTAGAACTGCGCCGCTCGGGGTGGCTGCATGTTGGAGCAGCTCGGTTACATTCATTCTGAGTTATTGCTTTTGGAAACTTTAATTCCTCTGGAGGTAAATAGTTTCTTTCTCGGATGATTACTTCCTTTGGTATCGGATGCTGTGCAGCTGGAAGGATTTTTACTGAAACCTTTTTACTTTTGGGTATTGATGCGTAACCATGGCAACAAGGTGGTTTTTATTTAAAACAACCAGGAGCAGCTGATTAACATCTCAAAAGCCCAAATATCTCAGCTACAACCCCAAATCTTAAATGAGTTGAAATGGAGGTGCCGTGGATGAATTCCCATCAACCTGGCGGTGGTGCATGAGTACCTTACCGCTGAGATCCTGGAGCTGGTGAGAAACTCTACTCGTGACAATGGGAGGACCGGGATCATCCCCTGGCACCTTCAGCTGTCTGTCTGTGGCGACGAGGAGCTCGGCATCGCTCAGAGAGGAATTCTGCCCAGGAGGACCGAGAGGCCTGCTGGATCTGACAGTAAGCTGGATCCAGGTGGACAGATCGGTATCTGTAGCCAGATTCTTCAACTTCACTGCAGGAGGTCCTTCCTGCCCACAGCTATCAGCATTTTTTTTCTAAACATTTATTCTACATATTTTCTACATATACCGTATTTTCCGGCGTATAAGTTGCAGGTTTATTGCATACATACAGTATGTACATATGTCAGTCCTACGACTTACACGGCAAAGTGACATATACTTTGTTTTTTTTTTCCGTATTCATAACACAATCTTTGACTCATGCTTTAAATTTCAAAGAACTACAATAGCAAGTCCTCCCATGCGCGCTTGCTTCACTCACCTAGTACAGGCAGAGGAACGTTGGCGAGTTAGCGGCTTGATGGATGGATGGATGGATGGATGGATGGATGGAACCACGCCGCCCAGGCAAAATGAAGCTGTTTCAACCATTAAATAAACACATAATGCGACTTATCTATGATTTTTTTCCTCTTCATGATGCTTTTTTTGACTGAGGCGACTAATACGCTGGAAAATACGGTATATATATATATATATATATATATATATATATATATATACACACACACAAATACAATAAAGTAAGAAACTGACTGTGCTTAGTATGTTTTATGTTTCCAGCGTCTCTGCTTATCAAAGAGTTCTTTGTTTCCGTTTTGGAAATCTCCAACAATAAGTAAAGAATTTAAAGGTTTTGGCTGTTCGGGTGACGTGGTGTTCTTCTGTTTGACACTTTCACGTCTTCTGTTGTTGTTTAATGGGCGTATTTAGGTGAATTATGTGCATATTAAGTAAGGAAGGATCACATTTGAGGTGGAGAAGTGGAGAAATTCAGCAGATCCTGTCCTCTAGGATTCCAATCATGACAGGTCGCTGTGATTGGTTCCAGTCCAGAGCTGCCTGGGTCCATTTAGATAATAAAATGGCCCACAGTCTCACGACTCATACATACAGATGCAAACACTGTGTACACACACACACGGACTGGCACAGAAAGGAGGAGAGGACGTTCTTTTTGGACGCTCAGGTGTAGAAACACTTAAAGTGTTTAACGGCTACAAACTGAGCTCAACTGATACTCAAAGTGGATGTAAATCAGCGGAGAAAGAAAGGCGGTGATGGTCCTTTTCAGCCCGTTTGAACCCTGAAGAACACTAATAAGACGTCCTTTTTTAAAACCAAACTGCCTGAACGAAAGGCCCCGCTTCCCCTTTTAAACCCTTTGGTGTTTAAAAGGTTTTTAAATAAACACAAATCATCACCGAGTAAGGACAGAGATGTCAGCTGTAGGGGGTGGAAAGTGTGACCGAGGCCTCGTGAATCATTTGAATCTTGTTAGCAGCTGTATAGGATGACCTTTAGTGGGGGTGTGGGGGCTGCTGGGTTCACCGTGCTGTTTAGCGGGCACAGTCTGATGAGAGAAGGGTCAGTTTCTGAACCGCCAGGTGTTTCTGCCTCGTTTGGCTCAATCGGATGAGTGCAGAGGCACGAACAATCCGCATGGAGCCAAACTTAGATCTTGATTGAATTGTGCTGAGTTTGCACTTTGATCTGGTCAGAAGAAGAGATGGAGTTAAAAACCACAGGAGGATGACTTAACGGGTGGGTTTTTGATTTTTCTAATCAAAGCAACAAGAATCCGTGATAGAAAGAGCGACTGTCCTTCAAACATACAAAGAATCCAAATGTGAGGAATTAAGAATCTATATTTAAGTGTTTTTAGTTTGTATTGATATTAAAAGGAAAAAGTAAGAATGACTTGTTTTGGGGGGTTTTTTACAAAAAAAGGGAAAAGCAGAAAAATCCAGATTTATAAGAATTATGAGTATTCCAGGCATTTGCTACAAGGAGCAGAGGTCACAAAGGTGCAGGACTTTAAGGACTTGGGGTCCACTGTCCAGGAAAATGGTGAAACAGAGAGTCCAGGCAGTGGATGGAGAAAAGTTTGTGACACAAGGGTGTCAGCAAAGGTCAAAGGAGAAGTTGACAAGACAGTGGTGAGGCCAGCTGTGGAATTAGCTGAAAAAGTTAAAATTAGTATAAAATGACTAAATAGTAGCTAAAATATCAGAAAAGCTGAAACTAGTCTAAAAAAGCTAAAAAGGTGCACAACAAGTTGAAAGTAGCAGAAATTACCGTGAAAAACTATTTATCTGGAAACAGCTGAAATTAGCTAAAAGTGATTAAAAAAAAAAGTTATCTGAAAATGTAGAACAAGCCTAAATTAGCAGAAGAAAGCAGAACTTTTCTTTGTCCAGTTACGCTGAAAGAAGCAGAAATGCGTACCAAAAAGTGGAAATCATCTGAATAAAGCTAAAATTGGTAAACAACCAGCTCAAAAGTACCTAAAAAAAAAAAGCACAAAGAAGCTTAAATTACCAGAAGGAAGTGGAATCAGGCTGAAAAAAGTTTAAATGAATGCAAAGTGTGCAAAGAAAGCATGGGATCTTTTTTCATTGTTACGCTGACGACAGTCAGATCTATATGCCACTTAAAAAGAAAGATGCCCCCTCAATTAGGCCACTTCTGTTGTGTCTTGAAGACATCAAAGCCTGGATGTCTTTAAACTTCTTAAATTTCAATGAAAAGAAAACAGAAGTGATGGTGTTTGGTCCTAGTGGCTCTTGCCCTGTTGATCTGGGCCCTCTGGCACCACATGTAAAGAAAACTGTTTCTAACTTGGGTTTTAAAATGGACAGTGATTTTAAATTAGAGTCCCAGATTGGAGCGGTGGTCAAGATCAGTTTTTATCACCTCAGACAGCTGGCTAAGGTAAAGACCATCCTCACAAAACAGCAGCTGGAAACAGTAATCCATGCCTTCGTCACCTCTCGGCTGGATTACTGTAACGCTCTTTACCTTGGAGTCAGCCAGTCCTCCCTCAAACGCCTCCAGTTGGTCCAGAACGCTGCTGCTCGGCTTCTAACTGGAGTTCAAAAAAGGGAGCACATCACCTCCACTCTGGCTTCACTCCACTGGCTGCCTGTTCATTTTAGAGTTCATTTTAAGATTCTTTTATTTGTTTTTAAAAGTTTAAATGGTCTTGCTCCATCCTACCTCTCTGAGCTGCTTCACCCATACTCTCCTGCTCGGTGCCTCAGATCAGCTGATCAGCTGCTCCTGGAGGTGCCGAGGTCTAAGCGGAGGCTCAGAGGGGACAGAGCTTTTTCTGTTGCTGCTCCAAGACTGTGGAACGATCTCCCTCTTCCCATCAGACAAGCCCCTTCACTGTCCAGTTTTAAAACTCTTTTAAAAACACATTTTTACTCCCTGGCTTTTAGCACACACTGAATTTGATCTGCACTGTTTTTATTACTTTTATTGATCTTAATGTTTTAACAACTGTTTTTGTGTGTTTAAATGTTCTTGATTTTATATGTACAGCACTTTGTGGCAGCTGTGGTTGTTTTAAAGGGCTTTATAAATAAAGTATTATTATTATTATTATTATTATTATTAAATTAGCTCCTAAAGTAGCTGAAGATATGATACTTAAATTACTGAAATGGATTAAAAACTACAGGATGAGAATTGCACCGAAAAACGTACGGAACATGGATAAAAGTCAGAATTCGGAATAATAAATATAAACAGGAAAAACAACAGTGTGAATGCTTACTAAGCATTCACAGTTAGCTGTGGTGACTCAATCAGTTGTAGTTGCACGTTCAAACATTCTTCTGTGTGTTTCAATACAATCTGTTCATTGGCTTATGAAATACTTTGCTAACAGCTGAACACACTCAGGCCTGCGCCATAAAAGACGAGCAGCAATAAAGTAAAACGACAGCCGTTGATGCTAAAGTGAGAGCTAGCTCATTGATTCAGCCTCAGAGCTACAGAATCTGAAATAAAAACACATTTGGACACTTTTGGTGGCCTCCAAACCGGTTTTAGTTTGGTGTAAAGCCTGGAAAAGTTTTTATGCCACACAAATATGCACAAACAGATTTGTTTCTTGTTAGCTCAATGCTAATATTAAAACAGCTATCGTTAGAGTAACCTAAAGTGGTCAATGTGTAGGATGTTGAAACAAAACTGCCCTCAATTTAAAGCATCAAATTTAGTTTTACTTACCAAGTTCTGGTTTCTTATGGAGAAAGAAAACTGATTTTTTTCCCATGCAGGAAACAAACGGGTCCTGCAGTCCAGTGAATCACAAACATAAACACAGTTTTTTAAATGTAACTGCGTGTCACTTACATAAACAGAGATCAGGCATTTGTGGAGACGCCGACATTTATCTGACATTTAACTGAAAGCTTCCACTTGTGCCCAAATGAACTCCATGCGTAACGTTTAATCAAACCACTGAGGGAGCCCTGCTCCTAAAAATGTCACAATCACTGGAACAAGGCGTCATTCGACAAAGTAACAAGTCGTCTATTTGAAAATGGCTCCCGAATTTAAAAATGTAGCCCGTTTATTTCAGTAGTTGGTGTTAAATTACTTAGCCTGGAATTATTATATCACAAATACTTGCCACCAGCCAGGAAGTGTTTTATGTCTTAAAATGGAATTTAAAGTATTTGTGTAATTCATTCAGTCATACTGCTCAGAAATATTTATCAGAATCAGCTTTACTGTCCTTGAACAGTGAAGTACAACGAATCTACATTCCGTACAGTCGTCCTAAAGATGGACGGAAGTGTACGGGGCTGCAGCTTCTAAGATGCGCTGCCCCTATTGATAAGCTAGAAAAGGGAGAGAAAGCATGAGAGATAAAAAAAAAAAGATCTTGCACGCCATGTCCTTATAAGGCACGGTTTAAGGTATATAAAAAAATCTACCACAGCAATCAACGTAGATAGACACAATCCATATGCATGGATGAGAAGATGTTGAGATTTGTCCATGAACACATCCAGATAGTTTCCAAAGTCCTGACAAGATGTTACAGTTTCTATCAGCCGGTGCAACTCTGATGAGTGTTCATAGAGAACTTCTATGGGGGGTGGACAGATTCAGATAAACAATTGTTTTGGGCAGTGTTAGTATTTTTATCTAGACTGATCCTGGGTTTTTGATCTACTCAGAGATGGGATTGTAATGAAATTATGACCCAGTTCTGACTGGTTTAAATGGGGCCAGCAACTCTAAAAAGAATCTCCCAGGGATTCAATATCGGTCAAGGAATAGAGTTTTTACTTTTCTTTATTGGCCCGCTGCATCACCTAGAAAGGCATTTTATGCACCGTCTTATTTTTTCCTTACATGTTAAACCAGAAAAGATCCAATGAGATCACACTTAGTCCTTCCCCCTCATTCATGTGATAGGCTGTGCTCCCCTTCTGCGAAAGGAGGAGTCTAGGCCCTATATATTTGTAATGCCATGCGACATCGGGCCTTCCGGTGCAGGATCCCGCATCGTGTATCGGACTGGCCAGCACTGTAAACAGTAACCTTCTCCTTCCTTGATTTAATACAATTGGTAAAACTTAATTCACGTTTGCTTGATTTATTGATAGCGTGATTTGCCACTTCTAGGGCGGTCTTAGCCGGGGGGGCAGCATGGGCTGGAGGTGGACCTGGGGTCTGAGATGAGGCCTGAGGCCCACAGCTAGCAATAGCTAGCTGCAGTAGCTCGGGGCCTGCATCAGCTCACGTTGTAACAGCAGGTAGACTAAGATTTCTGGCTGACTTTAATTCTTCTGGTACTCTCGATGGCGAATCCAAACAGCCAGATTTGTGGACATTCCACCCAGTCCATGATCGTTAGCTTCCTCCAAGGTCAAATCCTTCATGCCGGCAAGTTCCAGGAGCCGCAAATGGCCTATGATTCTCAGAAATTGCGTCCAGCTTGCGGTTGAACTCGCTAAGCATAAGAGTCTGAGCGCTCGAAGCACAAATTAACCCTTCACATAAGGCTGGCAGCTTTACCCTGGCCGAAACTGCTGTTGACGTCTTCTTAATTTGTCGATATCCCAGGTATCTGCCGATTCCAAAAAGCAGAAACCCTCTTATCATAAATCCAATAATGTACACGTCTTCTACGTCCTCCACGGACAGCAAAGGCAGGCACATCATCTTCCACTCACCCCAGAAATCCATGACATACTCAGCTGCATGGGTCCGTTCAGGGCATGAGGGCTCTCCAGCTCCCTGTCTCTTGGTCGAAAAAATTGTATCAATTGCGATGAGAGATCAGCTGACTAGATCCATAATAATAATTTACGATTCGGAAGATGTGTAGAGACTCTGATACACAGGACACAGAGCAAAAACAGGAGGAAGGCAGGGGAGGGAATAAAAACGTCTGCCTTCGTCGAGGGCAAGTGAGAATATATACTATATATATATATATATATATATGTATATATGTATATATATATATATATATACACACACACACAAATATAAATTATATAGAATAATTTATACAATATTTGGACAATAGTTTTTGGGGTCATTTGTTATTGACTGCTGAGAAGACCTCGTAGGGGTCGGCAACCACTTCCAAAAATAAGGTTTTCCTCCAGATTGAAGCTGGATTTTGATAATCTGTTTTGGAATTTTCATTTAGGAGAAAATCATTTCAGTTTTTTTCCTCCTTTGTCTTTCAGACTTGGATCTTATCAAATGCAAACGCTTCACAAGAGTTAATATGCCAAAAAAAAAAAAAAGTTAATAATGTTTGCATGATTAACACGCTGAAACAACACACAATCATCTGAACTCAAATTAAACAGTTTAGTGCACGTTTTAGTACTGGGATTTTCTTTTCACAAAGACTGAAACACAAAAACAGTGATTATTTGATTTTTATTTTAAAGTACAAAAGATTAATTTAAAACACCATGTTTTGTAGTTGAAAATGAGACGGGAAGGTTTAAAATAGGATTTCCTTTTATAAATTAGAATAATAAAATCATAAAGTCGCTGGTAAACACAAACTAATTAATAACCTTTTCCTCGGATTTTGATGCTGGAAGTTGTCAGCAAGGCGAGAACACCACAAAGATTTATGATTGAAGAAAAAGAACTGGCAGTTATGAAGCAAAAAATATATTTTATCACAAAAATTAAAGAATCAGATCTAAAGTGGTCAAAGTGTCATAAAAACACTGAAATATCTCTAATTTAAACTTGAGTAAAGCGTCACTGTTTTCATACATCTGAAAGGTGTAGAATACTTTAGAACAGGTCTGAGGTGTACAAGTATTTCAGGTTTTGTACCAGAGCTGGTTCTCGGTGGTCCAGATGACATGGTGAAAACCTTTATAGCAAAGTACCAGTGAACCTGCTGGTGTCTCGTCGTTTCCCAAGACATCGTACTTTTTATTCATCCGTCCATCATCTTTACCTGCTTTGTCCTTTGTGGCTCGCGGGGGTCACTGGTGCCCATGTCCGAGATGCGGGGGACACCCTGAACAGGTCTCCATGGACACAGAGACAAACGAGACAAACAACCATTCACTCTCTCACTCACACCTAGAGACAATTTAGATTTACCAATCAGCCTAACATGCATGTTTTTGGTCTGTGGGAGAAACCGGAGCACCCGGAGAAAACCCACGCAGCACGGAGAGAACATGCAAACTCTGCCCAGGAAGGTCCCCGGTTTGGATTTGAATCAACGACCTTCTCGCTGAGAGGCGACTGCACCACCGTGCTGCCTCCGGTTGCTTGGCTCTTGTCGCCAGGACTCGTACTTTTTATTGTTTTGGAAAATTATACAAGTGGCTCCTTCCCATCAATCACAGCAGATATGGATAAAGTTTCTGAGCAGATCCTAAAATCTCTGCCTCTGACAAAGACCATGTTTAAAAAAAAATTCAAAGTATTTTTGTTGCATCTTCCTGAAGACATCTGGGATCGACAAAAAGTTTAACGCTAATTTATTAAAGCTGCAAATATAAAAACATTTAAAAAAAGTTTTACCCTTTTTAAAAAAAGTAAAAATCAAATCTCCACGTTGGATTTCAAGCCTCCTCCATGATAAAAAAAACACTAATTACCAAAACTGCCATGGACACACAGCTGAAGTTTATTTTTACACATCTTCATTCAGTTTTAGTTTCTTGGCAGGTTCATTATTTAACCCTCCATGTTAGAGATACAGCTTTTCTTGCAAAATACTTCTGAAGTTTTGTCAGTTTAATTTTTCAACTCGAATTAAAAAATCCATGGTCATTGCCTAAACTTTGATTGACATCCTCCTGCAGATAAACGATAAGTAGATCTAACTCAATTTATCAAATTTATAGACGGGATTTCTTTGTGAATGTGTTTAGTTTGAAGCAGGAGGACCAAGACACAAACGACCAGCCCGCAAAACTAAGATGAAATGTGGCAACTTGTTCCAACGATATCTGAGGCTCTTCAAGACGTTTAAAGCAATCAAAGAGCGCATAACGAACTGGACGAAAAGTCTAGAAGACTTTTATTTTGGCTTTTTCTTATTGTTGCATAGTTAGCATGCTTTATAAAACGTCTTTCCAGTATCTTGTAGGAATATAAGACATTCTGTAAACTGGCTTGTGACAATATGTCATGCACGCTAGCTTAATGTGTTATGCACATTAGCTTAACATGTTATGCACATTAGCTTAACATGTTATGCACATTAGCTTAACATGTTATGCACATTAGCTTAACATGTTATGCGCGCTAGCTTAATGTGCTATGCACGCTAGCTTAACATGTTGTGCACGCTAGCTTAACATGTTATGCACGCTAGCTTAACGTGTTATGCACGCTAGCTTAACATGTTATGCATGCTAGCTTAACGTGCTATGCACACTAGCTTAACATGTTATACACACTAGCTTAACATGTTATGCACACTACCTTAACATGTTATGCACACTAGCTTAACATGTTATGCACATTACCTTAACATGTTATGCACACTAGCTTAACATGTTATGCACATTAGCTTAACATGTTATACACGCTAGCTTAATGTGCTATGCACACTAGCTTAACATGTTATGCACTTTACCTTAACATGTTATGCACACTAGCTTAACATGTTATGCACACTAGATTAACAAGTTATGCACGCAAGCTTAACATGTTATGCACGTTAGTTTAACATGTTATACATATTAGCTTAATATGCTATGCACGCTAGCCTAACATGTCATAGACGTTAGCTTAACATGTTAAGCTTAACATGTTATACATGGTAGCAGATATGTGCAAAACAAGCTTATGTTTGTGTTCAAGTTTTTAAGGTTCAGTCTAGTTGTGGAAACACAATGACGTAAAAAATCATTTAAAAATTGTTTTGCGTACGATGTTTTATTTGAATTTCCTCAAATCTAAGTTACTGTTTCTTTTTATCAATCTTTTTTTGTAAAAGTTGTTGTAAATAAAGATATTGGGGGGCCTGATGGAGATTATTCATGGGCCACTTTTGGCCCTCGGGCCTTAAGTTGCCCACGTCTGCTCTAACCAGAGCCTCCAGACTAACTCAACCAAAACACTCTGTGTGGACTTCAGTGTTTAAAAAAGGTACATTTGTACCTGATTTAACCTGTCAGTTGATCAAAACCCTTAAATAATACAAAAAGTAACCAAATAAAACAGCAGAATGTCAATAACTCATATGGTTAAAGTAAAATGTGATATTTTAGAGTTTGTAAGAAGGCATAAAAACACAGTTATTACGTACTTGGAGCCAACTATATAAATGTTCAACTGCTGACACTGCAGTTTATAGCAGTTCTTTGGGTCAGTACATCGGTCTGAAAAAGTTAAAGCCTCACGACTGAGCCCTTAAGTCCCAACTACAACACACTTCTGCTGAGTTTTCTTTGATTTAATAATCATATAAAAACTAAAGGAGATTTAAAAAATGGGCACTGATACAAAGAAGCTTTAATAAAGAAAGCAACAAAAAAATAGATTTCCTGTCTAAGCATAGAAGATTCAGAATGATTACGTTTGTCGTTAATGCAAAATGAATTAGAAAATACAAATCCCTCAATTTAACAAGCCTGCATTCAGCAGTACTGCCAGCAGTAACAGAAAACTTTACAGTAATTACCAGAAAACAAAATCACAATGGAACGAGTAGATAAACTTGTAAAGCAGTCTTGTCATTATGAAGTGGTCATTTTCCTAATGGCAGAGGGCACTTAGCTCCTCGCGGTTAGAAATGTACTTTTTCATCATCATTTAGGATGAGTTAAAGTCGGTATAAATATTCTGTCTCTCTCTTGAACCTGCTTCAGAGGCTGAGCGGGCTCGTCATACAAAAACAGCCGAGATGTTTGATTCTTTACGGTCTCTGCAGGCACAGCAGCTCTGCAGGCACAGCAGCTCTGCAGGCACAGCAGCTCTGCAGGCACAGCAGCTCTGCAGGCACAGCAGCTCTGCAGGCACAGCAG
>NC_056519.1:5970905-6001723 GCF_014905685.2 Nematolebias whitei | reverse complement strand
GCAGGCACAGCAGCTCTGCAGGCACAGCAGCTCTGCAGGCACAGCAGGTCCGCAGCAGCAGGCTGGATGGATGTGGTCTGCACCGAAAGGATTCTGCTCGTATCAAAGCTCGTTGTTCAACGGGCTCCAAAACAAGGATTTTTGGAATGTCAGTGCAAACATAATAATATACTTAATGTTTTTTAAGTGGGATTCTGTAAAGAGGTTTTGAATAAACAATATCTTACCTGTTGTAGATAGTCTTTTGAACAACCATTTGGAGGGGCAGGGTGTATTTTCTGAAGTCTTAATTCCTCGTCTTCATTTTTCAGTTTCATACGTAAATATTTACAAAAAAAATGGGATTTTTATTTTTATTTTTATGGCTTGAGATCTTCGGGCCCATAGTGGATTAAAAATAGATCTGATTCAGTTCTGGACATCACTGCTTGGCTCAGGATCACTCCCATAAAAATCACTGTCTGTAAACACAGTTCATCATTCCATCCAGGAATCCTTGTTAAAGCTCTATCATGCAAAGAAATAAATCATATGCAAATACTTTCCAGAAACTCTGCCATCTTCTCTTGGTCAGAGCTCATAAATAAATAAATAAATAAATAATAAAAACTGAGGCAACGTGGAAAAATGTTCTCTGGTCAGACAAACCAAAATTTGAAATAATTTATAAAACCAAGAATGCCTCTTCCTTTGTACTTAAGTGGAGAGAGACCATTCAGCCCCTGCCTCTCTGATGGTATGGGGATGCATTAGTGTCTCTGACATGGGATACTTAAAATGTGGAAAGGCACTATCTATTAAGAAAAATATATACAGGTAATGCTCTAATCCCGTTATCTTTTTCAGGGAAGACCTTGCATATTTCACCAAACAATGCTAAACGGTATCCATGACAACAACATGGCTTGGTAGTAGAAGAGCGCTGATTCAGACAAGCTGCAGTCCAGATCTTTTACCAACTGAAACATTTGATCCATCATGAAACTAAAAATGAGACGACCCAGGACTGTTGAACACCCAGAATCCTCCTTCAGACAAGAACGAGACAACATTCCCTCCAAAAGCTCCAGCAGCTGTTCTCGGTTCCTAGACATCTACAGACTGCTGGTAAAAGAAGGGGGGACGCGTCGCCGAGGGAAACATGCCTCTGTTCTGTTTCCTAGATTAATAATTCATAGGTTCACATTCTGTTGCCAATTAAATATGGGCATACGAGGTAAGCAAATTATTGCATGTTGTTTTGCTGTTTGCATTTTACGCACCGTCTCAACACTGTTGGACTTGGGGTTGAACTCACCAAGTATGACATGGATCATACATTTTATTTTAATTATTGCTTGCTTTCATTCAAAGGAAAACCAAGCACTGAACCTGAAATTAGCCTGTCTGCTTTGATGAGCTCTTCTCACAGCCTCCATCGCAGGTGTCTTGAGCCGATTCGTCATTTCAAGCGATTGTCCAAATAACACCGCTTTACATCACGGGCATCACATTCCCACACATGAAAAGTACAACTACGGTGAAATCCGTTTTAGTGAATGCCTCGTGATGACCACTGGCCAACCTTCATGCAATCACAGAGTTCCTCAAAGTGTCACGGCTCTACAGGAGAGCTAACAGTTCTCATTAAAGCCGTCAGAGAGCCCTTGGAGCTGCTCGGGCTGAAAACGCCTACAGTATTCATCAAATGAAAACATGAATATGTACTACCTGATAATCATAATGTTGAACAGTGGTGATTTAAGCCTCTTTTTGGGAATCATCATTAGGGTTTTGTAAGGAAACTCGGTTCTCAAACCTCAGATTCACCCAAAAATTGAATAAATTTGGGATAAATATGGAATAAATGATGACGGTCTTAGTAGTAGTAGTCAGTAAAATCTACGATTCTTTTTGCACGAGTCGGATCCTTAACGCCACCTTCCAATGAATCCAGTAGGCATGTCAGCAACTGACCAATCAGCAATCACAATTTGTCCTGAAGTGAAACGCCCATTACCTGCAGGAGCTCCGCCCCCTTTTTCTCCAACAACATTGTCAGGGGTTAGTATTACAAACACTTTGTGGTCCGAGGGATTTTGTGAAAAATCATTAGATAAAATGGTTAGATGTCAGTGGGGGACATGTAATCCAGACAGCGTTACCCTGAGTGTTTAGAGGATATAATCCAGTTTATTCTATTTCCAAAACCTAAACGGAGTCTGGAAAATTTAAAAGATGATAAAGCCCCGCGGTCGACCTCATGATCAGCTGAATACAACAGTTATAAAACAGGAAGTACCACAAGTTCATCTGGACGAAGGTAACTGCAAGTAAATCCTCCATTTTTCTGTCATAATTGCATTGTATGCTTAACAGTTAAATTAAAGGTTAATGTTTGAAGCTAGTTGTGTTTTGTTTTGTGTGTCTCAAATGTAACTTCTGGTTGAATAAGTTTAGTCTTTGCTATGATCAGTTAACACTAAATTGATTAAGCGTTTATTAGGTTATGTATTGTAAAGCAGAGCGCTACGTCTGTAGCATCTTAGCTAACGCATCTGTATTGCACCCTGCTAGCTTAGCGCTACGTCTTGTTGTGTCTTGCTCTCCAAAATTAGGGATGCACGATATTAGATTTTTAACCGATATCCGATATGTTAAAACTTATTTTGCCGATAACCAATACCAATATTTTTTTCTAGACCTACTTAGAGACTACACAGCTTTCTCTGCTGTAGAATTAAAATACATTATTCTGCATGATCTTTGTCAATTTGGCCTGCTACCAAATGCAGATGCCAAAAAGGGGTCTGAAAATTATGCAACACTTCAACTTGGATTATGTTTAATGTCAAATTTATTCACGACATTTAGTCTAACACAATGACAACACTCGAAGAGTGCAAATTTGTAAATTTTCACAAATTTAAACTCAACCTGTTCACAAGCGACAAGTGAGAAGTGCATAAGTAGCAGTGAATTAAAATATATACTTGACAGTTTCTTAAATAAATAAAAAATTACTTAAAACAGAAGCCTTTTATGTTGGTGAGTTATTTTGATGGAATGGCCGATGTCCGATATTTAACTTTATCGCTAATATCAGCCGATACGATACCATACCGATAATATCGTGCATCTTTATCTAAAATAGTTATTGAATCAAGTGTCTACTTATGTAGATAAATTTAGATGTTCAAAAAAACGGTTAAAATAAACCAGAATGCAGGAAATGGCATCTACTTTATTCAAAAGTTTCTGGGGGAGGACCCACAAAGCCAAGAGCCATTGTCAGCACTGGGGGCTAAGCACTCCTGAAGGTCAGATTCTAGAATCACCCCTGATGTTGAGCCACAGCCAGATGTTTGAGAAACTCTTAAGGTCCTTCTGATTCTGTATTACTAAATTAGCATGAACCTAAATGTCCTTTATGTTGCATGTTAGCTCAGAAAGATCAGATATCCCTCATGAAGATTTGTAAACCTCCAGAAATAAAACTATTTTCCCTGAATGCTTGGTTCTGTTTGAACCCTCATCCACGGTGTGCCAACATTACTCACCGACTCGACTGGATGTGCAAATGGTGCAGGTTGCGCCAAAGATGAATCAAAAATCAAAGAGAAACATGTCCACAGCTCAGCAGCCGTCCCTCACTTGTAGGGGGCGAACAAGAGCGCGCTTTCATGTGCAGGGTGAAAATGCTAACCGCGGCTTCGTCTCTCGCTAACAGGTGGGCTACATGTGGTGGAACTATGCAGCAGGACGTACTTTACCGTTCTTACGAGGATGTGAACATGAAAGTTTAGCATGAAGGTGAGGTTACATTTGAATCAAAGCATAAAAAAAAGGATTAAAGAAACTGGAAACTTAGGAGAAAAAAATGTGAAGCAGAAATGAAAGAATCTTAAATGTACAAGATCAAAACAACAGTGTGGTTTCTCCACGGTAAAGCAAGCTGGTGTGAGACCAATCAAAATGAACGTACGTTTTTTGGGTTTTTCATGTAGTTTATGCTCTGATATTAACACAAGGTAACAAGGAGTGATGCTTTATCAGTAAAAAAAAAATCAAAAATTAGCGCTGAACAGTTATTTCAAGACAACAAGCAGGAGAATAGTGTTCGCAATCATCTCATTTCCACAGGAGTTTGCATTAATGAGTGGGGTGCAATCATGGGTTTTATTGAAAAATATTAATTATGACATGCAGCTGAACTCTGTTTAATGGGTCAAAGATACAGCAGGAAAAAAATACAAATTAGTCTCTGAGCATCATCTTTTCTCCTCCAATCTTTAACCTTTGACCTCTCTGTTGTGGCAGGTTTGAAACTGAAAGTTTTTCTATCAACACCAGCCTTCGGTATCATGAACTCTGCATGCACCGACACTGATGCTTCATTTATTACCGTGCCCTCTGATATACCAAACCTAAATGTGTGTTAAGTTGCTGCAGTGCACAAACAGAAACTACTGAGAGGCTCCAGCTCATTATGACACGTTTGAGCTTTTATTAAACACCAATCGGCTTTTCAGTCAAAAAATCTTTTGCCGTTTTTGTTCATAAAATTCTGAAGGAAACACGAATCATTTGCGCTGTGATGCCTCTAATGAATCAGCAATAAGTGTGTTCAAATGCATTCTACATTACGCCGGGGGGAAATGAATATTCAATTAATTTTTAGTCAAACGTAATTACACTTATGATGGTGTTTTTCTGATTGTTACACAGAATTGGGCAGTAGCTCTGTTCTATTAGTCTCATGTCAATTTTCTTGTTACAATTACTTCCTCGAAACGTTAGTAGTGCACTTAGAAAGTTAAGTACCAAATACTTTTAATTATTGACGACTTGAACCACTTTAACAGCAGCGGTTTTTAAACAATATGGTGTCGGCTGTTTGCAGGGACACCAAGACAAGCAGCTGACTCAGACTTACTGATGGGGAGAAGGTCCGCAACATTTACAACTGAAGGAGCCACCTTTCATTTCTTCTTTTAAAAATAATTATAATAATAATTGCTTTGGGATCTCACCTGTTTGGGTGTTCGGCCGCGCATGCTAGCTGACTGAATGTCCATTTGGGCGATGAATAGCTTCCTGGCAGTATAGTCCCATCTGAAGCTTAACTGAACCTTATTTTACCTCTTTCAAGGCCGGTCAGCTCGCGGAGAAATGGACGCATGTGTAGCATGCGTAGGTGTAGTATGGCAAGCCATTTTGCCATATAATTGGATGGCAGCCAAAAGTCAGACACCGACCAGGCCACCACATTATCATGGCCTGGCCCAACATAAATTGGGGCCGAGCTTCGGGCCCGGGTTAGAAATGACAGCCCTACAACTGTCCTCTTACAGTGATGTTATTGCTAGTATCAATCAGCCCTCGGTGAATAGCAAGCGGCCATCAGGGCACTAACGACCAATCATTAGTGCCCTGTCCATCATTAAACAGGGGCGGAGATCTCCGTGTCCATTTGTCCCCCTCTTACAGTGCTGTTATTGCTAGTATCACTAAGCCTTTTGTGAATAGCAAGCAGCCATCAAGGCACTAACGACCAGGTCCATCCAGTAAGGCCCCCTGGTTGGAATTTGAGCCGGTGACCTTCTTGCTGAGAGGCAACAGCTCTACCAACTGAGCCACCGTGCCACTGTCCAGAACCCTTCCACTTAACTCCACTTGGATCCAAAAGAAGAACAGAATGTTTACAGACTAAAACAACAGCTTAAATTAAGTACTGAGAAAAAAAAATCCCTACTATGCAGTTTTAATAGATTTTGATGGTGAATGTATCAGAATTTTTTAAAAGTGGTTTTAAAAAGGGTGACATGGTGATGGTCAAAATGCCTTTCTTGGCCAAGTTTGGTTGTATTACGAGCAATTTGTCAGTTAGAAAACAATTTTTTTTTTTTATTGAAAAGACTTTTCTTCATTTGCGCAATTTTCACACAAATCTTTGAGTGTAAAAAGGACAAGACCGTATTAATGCCAAATATTTTTTTCTTCAAAGCAGTTTTCATGTTTAATTTAGAACTTATTTCCAGGCTCCCTGCTCTCCCACACACTGTGGACCCCGTCCTTTCCTAGGAAACTAGCGCTGTGTGCACATACATAATAATTAGGTCCAACCATGCATGAAACGACGTGGAGGGGGACTGGGACAGCAGCCGTGCCTTTCAGTAACCGACAAGGAATGAGTCCCATTAAAGAGATCAGCTTTAGCTCAAGGAGACACATGCACACACATACACACACCTAACTCACAAACTAAAGTGACGTAAATACATTTTCCAAGAAAACTCCAGGACCAAGGAACAAGAATTTCGGATTCTTGGTGTTTATTTCGTCTGTTCATGCAATTTTTCTCTGCATTTTACGGTTTTACTCTTGCTAAATGTAACGCTTTACAAACATTACACATTCTCATTTGAAACGTTCACCAAAGAATGAAAACCCCGTTTAAATCTTTTACGGCAAATATGAGTTTCAATGTCACCGCTTTGTTGTTGTTGGGAGGAAAAAGCCTTGGCCCTGTGAGGAATGGAGGCACAGGATAACCTTGGACTGGCGCCTCTAAAGGGACTCTTTATGTGTCGATGTGCTTTGAGGTGCATGGAAAGAGGAAAAGCTGTAGCCTATCCCATCTGTTGATTTTAATGGAGCCCTGAGCCCATATGTTGGCACTGAGGCCTTGTGCTAAACATACTGCCACAGGGAAGGTGAAAATGCAAACTTTCCATTTTCCCCTATGGCAGGAAGATGATACAAGGTAAAATGGGGAGGAAATGTGATTATTGCATCATACACATTTAAAAGGTGTATTGACTTAAATACAAACACTCATTATAGAAAGAAAGAAAAAACAGTTAAACTGAATCATAAATTCAAAAGGTTTACTTGAAATAATTTCTACAATTGTATTTTTAAATATATTGGTAATTCGCACTATTAATAATTAAAAAAAAAAAGCTAACCCAGATGTTTTAGCGTTTGTGCTAAGCTAAGCGAGTTGACACTGGATTGTGAAGTGAAAACATTTTGGTTAACCCAAATGAACCAGAACTGAATACATTTATTATTCACCATGTACAGTAGTGCTTCAATGTTTGTGAAACCTTTATCATTTTCTATATTTCTGCATAAATATGACGTAAAACATCAGATTTTCACACAAGTTCGAAATCAGAATCAGCTTTATTCTCATTGCGCAGACAAGTACAGCAAAATTATGTTCCGTACAGATGTTCGAAAGATAAACGGAAGTGTACAGGGGCTGCAGCTTCTAAGAAGCGCTGCCCTTATCGCTTAGATAAAAAAGGGGAAGAAAACGAGGAATTAAAAAAAATAAAAAATCTCTCACACCGTGTCCTTGACAGGGCACGGATTGAGGCATCAAAAAAACTACCACAGAAAAGCAACATAAATAGACATAATGCATATGCATGTGGAGTGGGTAGGGGGTGGGGGTCCCAGCACAGCCGCCAGGTGAGTGACGCAACCCTTTGGTGCCTTCGCATCTCCTAGGCTGCTGCGTCAGGAGAGGCGAGGGAGGCCAGTGGAGGCATTGAGTTTGAGGGAAGCACAGTCCAGAGCCCCCCACCCCCAGCCATAGTCCTGATAAGAGGGGTTTGTTTATCAGCCAGCTCGGTTGAGCTCTGTCACAGGCCCACAATCTTGGGGAAGGGAGGTTGTGGGGAGGGGGACAGAGCGTCTTTGTTTCCATAACATCCAAGGAGCAGTTGAGATAGTCCGCCTTCCAAGACCAGGTCCAGATTCAAATATCACATTGTTTTGGGTCAGGCCGAACTCGTAAATTTCTGTGTCTGCCTTACAGTCTTGCTAGTACATTCTCTCATAGTGACTCTAAATAGCCAAATTTGATTACTTATGCCAAAGTCGAGCTTAAATTTTCTCCAAGATTTATTCCTTCCACAGAGTCTGAGTGCTGCCAATCTCTGCACATTCTCCACATTCCAGGCAGCTTAAACAGCTGCTGATGCTTCCAAATTTGTCGACGATCCAAATTTTCACTAACTTCAAAACGCAGAATCCAGTTATCATAGATTCAATTATGTTTCCGTCGAGGTAAGAGGGCTCTCCTTCACCCTGATTACCTGTTGAGAAAAACGGATCAATTTGTTGATAGACCAGCTGATCAAATCCATTGTTAATTCAGAAGGTATGCAAAAAAAGAGGCTCTATAAGAGGATATAAAGAGAATCCAGTTAAACAAATGAGACAAAAATATAATTGGTCATTTATTTATTGAGGAAAATGATGCAATATTACATATTTGTGAGTGGTAAAAGTATGTGAACCTTTGCTTTCATTATCCAGTACACTCTGCCATGCACACCATTGTTGTTCAGAGTTCTCCTGATGGTGGAATCATGAACATCAACATCAGTCAATGTGAGAGAGACCATCAGTTGCTTAGAAGTTACCCTGGGGTCCTTAGTGACCTCGCTTCTAAGCCTTGCTCTTGGAGGTGTCTTTATTGGTGCACCACTCCTGAGGAGGAGAACAATGGCCTTGAATTTCCTTCATTTGTACACCATCTGTCTGACTGTGGATTGGTGGAGTCCAAACTCTTTAGAGATGGTGTTGTAACCTTTTCCAGCCTGATAAGCATCACCGACTTTTTCAGAGGTCCTCAGAAATCTCCTTTGCTCCTGCCATGATACACTTCCACAAACATGTTGTGAAGAGCAGACTGACAGATCCCTGTTCTTTAAATCAAACAGGGTGCCCACTCACACCTGATCATCATCCCATTGACTGAAAACACCTGACTCTAATTTCACCTTCAAATGAACTGATAATCCTAGAGGTTCACATACGTTTGCCAGTCACAAATGTGTAATATTGGATAATTTTCCTCAATAAATAAAATGACCAAATATAATGTGTGTGTCCCATTTGTTTAACTGTGTTCTCGATCTACTTTTAGGACATGTGTGAAAATCTGATGATGCTTTAGGTCATATTTATGCAGAAATATAGAAAATTCTAAAGGCTTCACAAACATTCGAGCACCACTACCACACTTTCTGTAAACAATAAGTGTCTCTGACAGGTTAACTTGCTGAATTCCAGCTCGCCTAAATAATTTAGCGGCTAACTTTGTGCCAGTTGGACTGCACTTGTCTGTTTCCATATCTTGAGCTGGCGAGGACAGCAACTGAATCTTGAATTTTCCCCATCACAACACACAAAACAAGTTGTTGAGACTCTCACAAGTAATTATTAGATTATCATTTTTTTTCATTTACCCTTTATTTATACAGGTAGTCTCATTGAGACTAAGAGAACTCATTTTCAAGAGAGACCTGTTTAGGGAGCAGATGGGGGGTTAAGGGCCTTGCTCATGGGCCCAGAGTGGGGCGAATGAGGGTAGGGGCAAATGTGGGTGCTTCACCTACCCCACCCACATTTTTGATGTTGTCGGTACCGGGGCGTGAACCGGCGATCTTCCGATCGCAGGCCCGCCTCTCCAACCTCTGCGCCACCACTCCCCAAATCAATCGAGGTGACTTCAAATTTGAAGTCACTCTGATTCATAGTTATCGCCACAGCTAAATGGACATTAGCCAAACATAAATGGATTTGACTCAATCCATTTTTCAAATATTGAGCCAAATTTGGTGTTAGTAGCAGTGACTCATCCTCAACACCATCTCTGGTTGCTGTCATATCTCACGCCCTCAGCGTCTCAACATTTGTTCAAAACATTTATACCTCAGCACATAATTGTACCACCTTTTGCAGCACCTCAATCCAAATGGCCACCTACCACCAGCAGTTGACCATCTCCCTGATGAGGATCTCCACTAAAGGCTGCAATTGAGTGCTACTCTTGGCTGGAGCATTATACTACTTCATGGTATTTATGTTTCTGGCTGCTTGTGCTTTGTGAAACAAGTATTTACTTACCTTGTTCTGTGTGCCTTTAGTCATTCTGCCTCCTCGGGTGCCTTCCAGTCCTGGTCCGTCTTGGTCCTGCTTTCAGTCCTTCGTGCCTTGCCCTCCAGCCACTTGCCTGCAGTGCCGGAACACCACACCCTGGAACCCTCTTTGGATCTGCCTTGGTGCTCAACCAAACATCCAACCTGTAAGGAGAATCAAACAACCAACCATCAATTACCAGCTCCTACATCTATACCCACCTGACCTTGTCCTTGCTCCTCAGGGGTTTCAGAATATCATTTGCACATGCTCTCACTCACTGTATATAATAAACACTGTTAAACCTTTAACCTTTGGAGTTTTGTTTCGTTCTGGGTCTCGTACCAATCTGGGTTCCCCAAGTTCATTTACACTAATTTTAGATTAAAACTCTGACATGGAAGGTGGCAGGCAATGTTCATTCCTTCAAAGGTTGGCAAGCCTTTGATAATCTTGTGGGCAAAAGCCTATAGCGTTTACAATCTTATCTGAAAATCAATGCTTAATAAACAATATGTTTTTGTTTTTCTGTTGAAAACTTGGCGCTATATGAAAAACTGAATTGACTGTAACCAGGCTACTCAGTGTTGTAAAATATCCTGTGCTTCATTAACTGGTCTGAGGATGGTAGTCATCACTTACTTTCACATTTGACAATCACTGAGTAATCAAGTCATTTTTGTCTTTTCTTTTGATTTTGTAACAATTTATTCATCCCACATGGATACTTTGATAAATGAACTCTGCCCGCTGCGTTTGAGCCTCTCATTATCATGCAAATTACATTTTTAGACAGAAAATCTGGTTTTTGGAAGGGCTTTCCAAAGTGAAGACTTCTGAAAGTTTAGACCCTCATCTACACAACACTTTGGATTATTATTTTTTTCTTTATATTTCACAAACCCACATATTCCAACAAAAACGCTGTAATTCTTATGCTGTGCCACTAGGTGGCAATGCTCCAAGAACAACACATTAAACTAGTCCACAATCAAAGTTTGTTGGCAACAGAATAAACAAAAATGCAGGAGACCCACACACACAAAGTAAATACAGCTCACATTTAAGAACTTTTACGCTTTTATTTTAAGAAAATTACATGATGAATGTCGACGGACTTAGCTCACATACTTTACCAGCACACTGGATGAATCCCATTCCTATAAGCTCTGTTCCTCAAAGTCCCAAGCACAAACACTGTACATTTTTATTTTAGATAATAGTTCATGTTAATGTATTTGTCACTGTACAATCAACCAGCTGCTTTGATCCAAGATCCAGCATGGTATAAACAAAACGTCAAGCTAACACCTGTTACGATTTACAATCTCCCAATTTATAATCCGAGGCAGCTTGTTAGAAAACACTTGGGCAAACTGGCCTCAATTCAGATCATTTACTGTATGTTTTGGTAGCTCAAAGGACAGATGCTGCGTAACATTAAGTTGGCAACTTTCAGCTTGTTAGTATAAAATGTATGTTTTTCATTGTAAATTAAAATGTCACTTACAGAAGGAGTGCTGCTTCAAAGGGGAAAGCTATGGTAATAAATCACATATGGTTTCTATTGGATCTGAAACCCATTCCAGTTACCTTCCACCTGTACATTTTATTCTTGCCATTACTCGATTACATAACTCCTTTTTACATCCCCAATCATCTCACTTCACCGGACTACACCAATAAGGATTTCTCCATTTTGTCTAGATGGAGATAGTTCACTGTTCACAGTTCGCTGTGGCAACCCCTGAAGAAGGGAGCAGCTGAAAAAAGAAAATTTATTATTTCTCTCTGAGGAAACTTTTAGGTTAATATCCAAAGTGTATTGGTGACAGGGTCAAATAAAGAAATTATATATATATATATATATATATATATATATATATATAAAAGGTCAAATAAAAATAAATGCAGCTCAGTGGTGCAGTTGGTAGAGCTGCTGCCTTTCAGCAAGAAGGTCACGGGGTCAAATCTCAGCTGGGGGACCTTTCTGGGTGGAGTTTGCATGTTCTTTCTGTGCTGCGTGGGTTTTCTCCGGGTACTCCGGTTTCCTTCCACAGACTAAAAACCTGCATGTTCGGCAGATTGGTAACTAAATGGCTTTTAATACAGCATGAGAGCTGACTTATTCGTTTATTTGCATCACTTTAATGGTTTAACTTCATGTCTTATATGTTTAACTGGTTTTACTTCATTTGTTCTTATGGTATCCTGTTCAGTATTGTCTTTTAAAATGTGTATTATGTGTAGCACTTCGGTCAACGCCATTGGTTTTACTTGTGGTATATAAAAACATTTAATTTGACTTGATATAAATTGTACCTAGGTGAGAGTGAATGGCTGTTTGTCTCGTTTGTCACCAAGTGTCTCTGTGATGGACTTGCGACCTGTCCAGGGTGTCCCCCACCTCTCTCACAGTGATAGTTGGGTATGGGCACCAGTGACCCCCGTGACCCAAAAAGGACGACGCAGATAAAGAGGGAGTGAGGAAGGATGGATGAATGGATGGATGTTTTGGTTTCAATTTTATAAACCAAATACTGTCCTTATCTCAGTTTGTCACAACTACCGAACTTGATGCCGTACACGTCGCATCTATTATGCATCACCGCTGACGTGCCGCATTTGTTATGTGTCATCACTGACCACCTGGAAATGTGGCCCGGTGTGCCAAAAATTGATTGGCTGCCAAATGGCGGCTGCAGGAGTGTGCACAGGAGGATTTTAACAAGAATTTAACAAGATTTACACTTAAAAACAATTATTTGTTTGCTTGAAATTATAGCAAAGGTGTGTCTCAGTTTAACTTTTCCTTAATAAATACACTTTAGGGGTCAAATCAGCTGCATTTCACCTGGGCGGCAGTGAAATGCAGCTGATTTGACGTTTGCTCCAGGAGTTCCACAGCGAGACGAAGGTGTCTTATATGGCAAGCCAAGTGTCTCATTAATAGCCACTTTTACATATTAATAAGACACTGGGCTTGCCATATTGCTCGTGGGCCCTCTAGTGGCTGAAAATGGTAGTGTTCAATATTTTCCATGTCAGAATGAATGAAATCTTCAGATCTCAGTCAAAAACTGGTTATAAATATGAGAAAAAACATATATTAGTCGCTTCGGTGTATAAGTCGCAGAACTTGCAAATTTACGCAAAATGGCATGACCTATACGGCGAAAAATATGGTACATACATTAAAAATTTAGACTACGTGTCTCTAAACAGTTCTAAGTACAGATTTTCTGCTGTTTTGCATCTTTCAGCTTCACGCAGAGTTCTTGATAGGATCTGACACTTGAGATGTGATTTAAGTGTTGATATTTTTAAACAGTGTTCATGGTGGATCCACATGGACAGGAGATAGAGCTTTTCACAAACAATGATGTAATAGCATGGCAGACTGCACTGAATAAGTTATTTAATTTTGAGGAAAAAAAATGCCTCATCGCTGGTTATTATGCGAGACAAAATCCTAAAAACACCATATTTTTGACTAGAGTGTTTTTTGTATGATGTACAGACTCACAAAGTCTGACTGGAAGAATGGGTTGAGTTGAGATACGATAGCTTGTTCTCTAAAATAGGTCATTTAAAGATCCTGCCTCATTCAACTGTGACCATTCCCTATCCAAGACCCAACCAGTGGCAAAATCCTACTAGTTGTATTTTAAAACATTTACCTTAAAATAGAGGTTAAAACATAAGTTCATGGCTTTCTGCTCTGTTGACTGCTCACAAAATGTTACATAAAGCTCTTTCATGTATATTCGCCTTCCTGCTGCCCTTTGGTAAAAATGACCCACAAGCTTCACAAGGCCTCATGGGTCCTTTTGACCCGAGGGCAGCAGGAGGGTTAATGACACAGTTTGAATCAGGTGAAGCTGAAAAAGTCATTTTAACAGTGATTCTTGGTACACCAAAGTTCATGCCCAGTAATCCAGGTAGAAATCCAGCAATGTTCAGTCAGGTCATCTGAGATGTTTCGTCCTTCATCCAAAGGACTTCTTCAACCTGAGGAGCCACCAAGCAAACTGATTCCAACAAACGGCACACTCCATAGTGGAAAAAGAAAACAGTTTGCTGGCGCTAAGATGGCCTCCAGGGCCCGCCCTCTCCCCCGTCAACTCCTTTGAGACAGTCATTGATTCTTGGTGTTTTGATGAAAACAGAAACAGCAAGAATTAATGACACATTTGGTTAGAAGTCAGGAAGAACCTGAACATGGGCTTCAAGCGGTGCAAACGTTCAAAACCAGAACATTTGTGGTCGCCCCTTGTGTTCCAACATTTCACTGCAACATCGAACTTGAACCAAAAGTTGATCGAATTTCCAACGGATTTGTGTCAAAAGTGCGATAAATTATTCACCGCCTGATGACTGATGTACGTAAACAAGAGTCTCGGTAGAATCTGCTTCCACTCCGAATACACAACATGTTTACCATCAGTCATTTATGTCGGCTTCGGGATGTTGCAAATGTATATTTAGGCTCTTATTCACAGAACCGAATCAGTAACAACAAAAAGTGATTTACCATACCATACCAATTTATTTATAGAGCACTTAAAACAGCAACAAGGCCAACCAAAGTGCTGTACAAAAGAAAACAAACATGCACAGCGAACAGGAAAACATAAAAATAGAAATACAGATACAAATAGCAGCAGAAGCTAACTAAAATGGCCAACAGAGTAGAGAACAGACCGGACCAAAACAAATCACACCGTGTTAAAGACAAGCGAATAGAAGTGGGTCTTCAAGCGAGACTTAAAGACTGAGAGTGTGGGAGCCTGCCGGACACTCAGTGGCAACTCATTCCACAGTCGTGGACCTGCAACAGAGAAAGCCCTGTCACCTCTGAGCTTACGACGGGTTTCTGGGACTGAGAGAAGCATCTGGTCTGCTGACCTCAGAGAGCGCGGTGGGACATATGGCTGCAGAAGATCAGTGAGATAGGATGGGGCGGAACTGTTCAGTGATTTAAAAACATACATGAGAATTTTGAATTGGATCCGAAGGTGAATGGGTAGCCAGTGCAGGGAGGCCAAAACTGGCGTGATGTGCTCTCTATAGCCTGTACCAGTTAAAAATCGGGCTGCAGCATTTTGGACCAGTTGTAGACGAGCAATGGAGGACTGACTGATTCCAAACAGAAGTGAATTGCAGTAATCAAGCCTAGTTGTTATGAAGGCGTGGATCACTGTCTCAAGGTTCTTCTTGGAGAGTATAGGCTTCAGCTTAGACAGCCATCTCAGCTGAAAAAAACAGGATTTGACCATCATGTTTACGTGACTGTTGAGTTTTAAGGACGGGTCCATTATCACCCTCAGATTAGTCACCTTTTGTTTCTCTAGCGGGGCTAGAGAGAAAAGGTCAATGTCATGGTTCATGAGTGAGCCACTGGGATGGAACAGCATGACCTCAGACTTCTTCTCATTGAAGCTTAAGAAGTTTAAAGCCATCCAGTCCCGGATGTCAGCCAGGCAGTCAAGAAGAGGCTGAATAGAGCGTGTGCCTCTGTGCCTCAGGGGGAAGTAAATTTGGCAATCATCGGCGTATAAATGAAAGGGCATGTCGTGTTTGCGAAAGATAGCACCTAGTGGCAGCAGGTATAAAGAAAAGAGAAGGGGACCGAGGATGGACCCCTGCGGTACCCCCCACTGGAGCGCTGTCAATGCCGAACTAAAATCTTTGATATTGACACAGAAGGTTCTGTGATTCTGATTTGAATACTTTGAATACAGAAATGTAGCAGTTTGGGTCGAGCTGTTTTTTTAATGCATTCAAAAGAGCCTAAATGTTTTAGTGGTTACGCAGTTTGCTTAATTCCAGATTGAGAATTTATCCTCTAAACAAAGATTTGAACTGAATAAACCAAAGACGCGGATTTAATTAATCAAGCGTTTGATTTTTGATTTTTCTGACTGGTAGAAGTTTCATCTCATACAAGTTCATGAAATAAAACCAGATTGTGCTCGTTCATATCAGCAGTTAAATAAAACAATAAAACTGAAGAAATGAACAGAGGTCTTGCTCTTCTTTGCAGCACAGCAGAAACCTGCTGGATGCTAATCCAGAGTATTTAAAAACAACCAGGGGTCTGGACACAGGAAGTCATGAACACATCTCAGCTTTGATTGATATTCAGAGGCACTCGTTAACGTAACATGAAGGAATATGGTGAAAATGAAGAAGCAGGTCGGTAAAAATTTTGACTCCACACTGAAAGATGCCGGCAGATTCAAACCAACGACCTTCATTCTGCGAGGCAACAGTGCTAATCACTGCACCACCGGTTTGATCGATTACCTAGACCACTTCATAATTCTGTTTTTAAACAAAGTTTGCCATTATATCTAAAGAGCTGTAATTTATTTTCCATTTCTCGCTTCCTGAACGAGATTAGGCACTTTTTATAATGACACTGATAAAAAAATTAAAACAAAACAAGCTTTAAATTACTGTTTAAATTATATCTCAAGTTAAACAGTGATTTTTTTAAACATGTTAAAGGTTTTCAAAATACAAATTTTAATTTTTTTTTTACTTTTTTCTTAATTCCATAGATGTTTAGGGTCAAACTACATTTTGAACTCGAGTATAATAGTTTTTATTTTCCATGTGGACTTATATTGGGTTTGTTGTAGGGATGCACGATATTATCGGCATGGCATCGGTATCGTCTGATACTAGCAACAAAGTTAAATATCTGATATGTTCCATCAAAATAACTCACCGATATAAAAGTCTTTATATCCAAACTACAACAATTTTGTCGGACGAGATGAGGTGGGACTCGGCAGAGATTCTGGCCTGGGAAGACGTACCATTTCCTGGGTAAGCTGAACTGTGTCTTGTGGATTTTCATAAAGGCTCTCAAATAAAAAAAAGAAAAAATATAAAAATTGAAAGGTTAATAAAGATTTAAAAAATTAGAAGAAAAACAATTCTGAGAGCAATGCATTATTTCACAATACGATAAATATGGGATAAAAAAAAAAAAGTATATTCTAACGTGGCCGATTTTTCCCCAAAGAAGCACGAGTGTGTTGTAATGTTGCTTTAAGTGCGTTTGAAAATATTGACGTCATTTTAAAAAGTAGAAAGATTTTTAGTTTTTTTTCCAGAAATAAAAGTTTGATTGCACCAAAATAAATTAATAAAGACAAAAAATAAATGTGACTGATTTTTCCCCAAAAGATCATACAAGGGTTAAATTAGAGCCGCTGATAAAACACTGACGTTTGTTGAATTGCAGGAAATAATCTTATATTTATTTATTTCATTTAATGCTGCTTTTTTGCAAAAAAAAAAAAAAAAATTAACTTATAAAATCATCTAGCTATGCAAAAAAATATATATATTTTAATATACTACAAAGGGATACGCACAGGTGCTAACAACTTTATTTTTTAATATTTGACATAATAAAGTCATTTTTCCCCATTAACCCGCATCAATAATACATTTTAAGAATAAATAATGCATTTTGTCCCACTCGTTCATACAACAAATTGAAGTAATTGAATTTATTCTCATCTTGTATTATTTATTAACCAAAGGACTCATTCCACTCCACTTGATTTACTAATGGGTGTGTTTTTCAGTCAATCATCTGATACTGGTAGCTGTAATAAAGTGCTTTATTATGTTTGAACATGCATGGTTGTCTAATCTTTGTTTGCCCTTCCTTGCGCAGTTTCAGGTTGTGATTGTTCATTGAGGGGCATTTATGAGTTAAATACTTGGTTGGAGCACAGAACAAACAGAAATAGATGTGCATATAATAATTTTGGTTGCAGATAAAATTTTGTTCTGCTTCATGATTGTAAAACATGTTACTGTCAGTTGTTGGAAAAAAAGAATCATCCTCCAATTTTCTATTCATGCCGATCCATCACACAGCAACCACAGAGACAAGCAACCACGCTCTCTCTCATCTACCGTCATATTAGAACCCTTAATTACTCCAACTTGAATGTTTTTTGGGGATGAGCGGGATCTGGAAGCACCCTGAGAAAAACCACCCAGACGGTAAATACAGATAAGTAGTAGATGAGAAATCAAATGTAGGACTGAGCATGGTTCCAGTGTTCTGCATGTAGATTTAAGAACAAAAAGACATGGCAGTAGAAGGAAGTCCACAAACAGAGCCAGAGTTTCACTAACCAAACCAAAAGAGAACAAACCCTAAAGCTTACTGAGGAAAAGATGACAAAGAAAGTGAGAAAACAAGTATTTGACAAAAGGACATCAAAACCCATCATAAATCAGAGCTGAAGTACACAGAACCACAAGAGGAGATTAAAACGATCTAAATCTCCAAACAGTGCCTCCCTCATTAAAGGATCAACTCCTGGACAGACACTTCTAACTATCAAACATGTCCGGTCTAAATTGGGTTGGTATAAAGTCTTGGTGGGGAAAGCAAACAAACATATACAGACCTTTTCCAAAAAATTAGAATATCATGGAAAAGTTGTTTAACTTCCATAAATTAATTCAAAAAGTTTATCTTTAATAGATGATAGATTCAGGGCCCACAATTTAAACAATTTCAAGTATTTATTTGTTTATTTTTACATAATTTGGGCTTCCAGCTCATGAAACCCATGAAAACAGGATTTAAAAAAATTACAATACTGTGAAGAAATCAGCCCAAATGTTGCAGGGCATGAATGTTTTAAATCGAGTGTGACACTAATCATCTACTAAACTCAAAGCACCTGCACAGGTTTCCCCAGGTGACATTAAATTGCTTCAGTTTCATTCAATTGTCTCAGTTTGGTTCAATATGGGGAAGACTGCAGACATAACTGGTCAGAAGACCATCATTGATGCCCTCCATAGGATGGGTAAGTTCATAGCTAAGGAGGCTGGCTGTTCACAGAGTGCTGTGTCCAAGCACATCAATGGAAAGTCTAGTGGAAGGGCAAAATGTGGCAGGAGAAGATGCACCAGCAACAGAGATGACCGTGGGCTTCAGCAGATTATCAAACAGAGAAGATTCCAGAATCTGGCAGAGATCCAGAAAGAGTGGAATGAGGCGAGAGTCACAGCTTCAAAAACCACCACATTCAGACGCATTCAGGAGACGGGCTACAACCGTCGGGTTCCTCGGTCCTCTTTTCAGATGAAAGTAAAGTTTCATTCAGAAATCAAGGTCCAAGAGTTTAGAGAAAGAAGGGTGAGGAACAGAGCCCATACTGCTTGAGGTCCAGTGTGAAACATCCAGTCATGATTTGGGGTGCAATGTCCGGTGCAGGTGTTGGTAAACTCTGCTTTCTTAAACTCAAGGTCACTGCAACAGCCTACCAGAATGTTTTAGAGGACTTCATGATTCCTTATACTGAGGATCTGTATGGAGATGCAGATTTCATCTTCCAGTAGGACCTGGACCTGCCCATGCCACCAGAAGCACCAAAACCTGGTTTGATGCCCATGCCACAGTGCTTGACTGACCAGCCAACTCGCCAGACCTAAACCCCATCGAGAATCTATGAGGTATTCTCAAGAGGACAATGAGGAGCACCAGACCAACAACAAAGAAGAGCTGACAGCAAGCATCAAGGAAATCTGGGCTTCCATAACTCCCAGTCAACGCCACAGGCTGATTGTCTCAATGCCACGTCACATCGAGTCAGTGATTAAGACAAAGGGATTCCCAACCAAGTATTGAAGATTGACATATCATTTTGAAAGTACCATATTTTGATTGATTTGTTGTGATCCTTATTTTATTTATTTTTTTTGCAAAAACTGAGTAGTGTGGGCTGATTTCTTCACAGTATTCCATTTTTTATTTTTTTTTCCTGTTTTTGTGTGTTTCATGAGCTGGAAGCCCAAATAATGTAAAAATAAACAAATACTTGAAATCGTTTAAATTGTGAGCCTGAATCTATCATCTATTAAAGATTAATGTTTTGAATGGAATTATGGAAGTTAAACAATTTTTCCTTGACATTCAAATTTTTTGAAAAGGGTCTGTAATATTTAATACGATAAAGCACTATGAGAAAACTAACAAGATTCTGTCAAGGAGCAACCAAACCCTGGGGGTAAAGGCAGAATGACATTAGAAAACAGGTGCTGATTAGTGAATAAGAACCAGGTATTGAGAATAAAAACAGTCAAGAAAGATCAAGGCTACTACAGATACTTTTAAATTATATTGTCCCTCAGCCCAGACAAAAAAAACTCAACTTTCCCAGTCGAGATATCCCTAAACTCCATCCGTCCGTCAGTCCATCCATTATCTTTACCACTTTTCTTTTCTTGTCACAAGGGTCACTGGTGCCCATGTCGAGTCATCGATGTGCGAGAGGAGAGGCACACCTGGACAGATCTCCAGTCCATCACAGGGACACAGAGAGACAAACGAGACAACCATTCACTCTCTCAATTTCACCTAGGGACAATTTAGAGTTACCACTCAGCCTAACATGCATGCTTTTGGTCTGTGGGAAGAAACCGGTGTACCCGCAGAATACCCACGCATGCACGGAGAGAACATGCACACTTCACCCAGAAAGGCCCAGGGCTGGGATTCGATCCGGCAGCTCTACAAACTACGCCACTCATCCAAAAAAAAAAACAAAAAAAAAAAACATGGGTGGTGACATCAGGTCAAAATACAAAAGAAAAACCTGAGCATGGCAAATGATTGTGGACATGGTTCTCTCTTCTTCTTGGGAAACTTTTTTTAGGACCAAAGCAAAGACTTAACGGCAACGATGTCAGGAAAAATCTTGACCAACGTCCATAACCTGGTAAAAATGGCTGTTGGTATTGTGCTTTCATGCTCAACATGAATTTCAGTTTGTGGTGGGTGTACGTAAAGTAAACCGTTACATTGTTTTCCCAATTGAGTGGTCAAACATTTTACTCTCCTCACCAAAACAATACCTGCATTTAGACAACAAGTGCAAACGCAGCAGGAAGAAATGATTTTGTAAGAAAAAATGTGCGGAATTGGAAATAAAAAGCAAAGGAAAACCAAGATAATTCAAAAACAGACCCAACAAGTACAAAAATCCCAGGAGGTGGAAACAAAATGAATACCTAAAATCCTTAGATCGTAACGGTCTGTGTGCTCTGTCTCAGCAACTCTTGGTTCCGTTTGGAACCAAAAAACTAAGAAAAACCATAAAGCTCCAGAAAAAACCTCCAAGTACCATAGTTAAAGTCTCGACACAGAGTTCAAAGAAGTGATCAGATAATCTAAAACGTATTACTAGTATTTAAATACAAAACCAATTTGTATGCACTCTAATTAGTATTGCGGTCTTTCATAGATACTGGCCATCAGTATTTCTTGGTGCTGTATAGGTTTTCGGTGCATTTATTTTTCATCCTCATGCTCCAGATACCATGAGAATTCACCCAGCCTACACAGCCAACAGAGTAATGTCATCTCCTGTTTTAACAGTTTGCAGTTCTGCCCACCTCACCTTCTATGGGGACATGCAGAACCATCGATGCATTAAAGGTAAACATGCTACTGCTGGAAATGAGGGGGAAAAAAATCTTATGGATCTTATGCATTCAGATAACCTCCATCTGCACAGAGTGGCTGGGAGCGGTGGTGCAGAGGAAATAGAGCTGAAAGACAGTTAAATGTAAGGTATTTTTAAGCATAAGCTCCAATAAAGCAGTTGTTCATATATAGCATATGCAGTATAAGCCTTTGGGGAGATGTTTGGCATAACCATCGAGACAGAGTGAGAAGCTCAAATATTCAGGAAGAGCTCCAAGTGGAGTTACTGCTTTCTTCTCGAGTTGAAGCAGTTTGGACATCAGATAAAAAATGCTTTCCAGATATCTTACAAGGGAGGTGTTTCAGACAAGCTCCCCTGGGAGGAGGCCTTGAGGCAGACCCAGAACTCACTGGAGAAGAAATATCTGAAGAAGTCTCTGCAATCCAGCCATGAATAAGTGGTTGAAGATGGATAGATACATGAATAGATCAAACCTATTTAATGCATAATTTTTCAAGAAATTAATGAGGCTCAGCATGAGGAGGTCAGTCAAACTTTTTGGCACCAACCTTAGTGCAAGACCACTATTGGCTTTTGATTGTTTAGATGTGTTAAAGATATTTAGTTTATTTTCTTTTTCATACACCATCTTAGACACAGAGAATTCACATTTGTTATGCTTCTAAACAAGCACTACAAAGGTTTAAAGATGTATATACTGTTAAGATTTAGCATATATTTGACAAAAAATAAGTTTTATATTTCTTTACCATGCTTGGACTAGCCATTAGCTTATCAGTCCAGTCATAATTAGCTATTCCTCCAAATGGTGGTTGTTCAGAAAGCTTTAATCTAACACAAACGTGAAGATGTGTCTAAAAATGACAACACCAAACGCATACGCGTTGCAACAATTAAATGTGATGGGGACGTGTCCCCCTCATATTTTTTTCATTCAACCTTTTTTTAGACAGGTTAATCCCACTGAGCCTCGAGGACTCAATAACAAGACAGACCTGATTTTAACAAAGATAAATTTAAAATAGATTTGATGGGTGCTCCTTGTTGAGTGCTCCAGGAATATGTTGGGACAGCAAAACGGGCACAGTCCCAGAAGCTTCCTGTTGCATTGTGTCAGAACTGTTGTAGATCTGACAAACAGTATTGCTTTCTACCAGAGCTGCAGCCATGTTGACTTATAGTTGCTGGAGAGGTGGTTAAGTTGACATAACCAATCTGCTGGGGTCATTGCCAAAGGTGTTAACCCTTGCTGAGGGAAGGAGGCACCATGCTTCTCTAGTCCACACCAGATTTAGACTTTAAGCTAGGTTTAGCCATCAGGACAAATATAATTTTTACTTGTAACTTTTCCAAATGACTCCATTAAAAATACAGTATTTCAACTATAGCTTTTGCTTAATAAAGTTGTCTTTTTATTTCCTACACTTCTCCATCGCAACCAACAAAGTCACAACAGGTAGCCAGTGTCATCACTGCTATATTAGCAAGAAAAAATAAGTTGCAGCAGAGGGCTTAATGTTCTTCTTCAATAGGGATTTAGATTTAGAAAAACACAAAAATGGAAAAATAAACGTGCATACACACATACAGCATGTAGCATTTTGCACCTCTGTGCCTAAATACATATAAAAATTACTGGAGTTCCAGTGAAGCGCCAGATTTCTATTAGCGGAAGAAACAAGCACCCAGAGTCCAGAACCAAAGGATCAAACAGTCGACAGTCTCATCACATCAATGTCACACTTGTGCACCGTACAATCAGACGTGCACAAACGCACACTCTGTCCTGTCCCCACTTCCTCTCTCTTAACTGAACGCTTAGTCTAGTGATCTCCATGGAAACCGTCTCCTAGCTACATACAAGCGCACACAGAGCCACATGTATGCTCGTCTCATCCCGTTTCTCCCCTGGATGATCAAACGCAAAACGGTGTCAATCATAACCACACACCCCTCCAATCCGTTATCGAAGGCAATCTCCTCTTTTTCCTCGACCTGTCTTCGCCTCCTCCGTTTCATTTTCTCTCTCATATCAAAGCCGGTGAGGACAGCTGTCAGGCTGTGGATCTAAACAACCTTCAGCTCTTGTGGCAGTAGGTGAAATGATCCCCTCTGGCATTTTAAACCTCTAGGCCTCCTTCAAATGTTACATCTATTTAGCTCTTTTCCAGTTTGCACCCCAGGCACAGATGACAGAGCTAGAGTAATTGGATGATTTTAGACATTTAGGACTATCATTACTGATTGCTGTTATGACTGAAATGCCTTCTGCAAATTTTATTGGTGGTTAAGGATGGTGGCATTAACCCCATTGATATTTTTTAAAATTAGTCCAACATACTTATTTTAAAAACACGTTTTGGATTAAGTGTGAGATTAAAGTATCATTTCATTGTATTTTTAAATGGGTAAAGCACAAAAAACAAGGCGCACCGCTGCCAAAGGGAGCTGCTGAACCATTAACTTTTCTGGCCCAAACCACAGGGTGTGTCCAATAGCATTTAAAAGATACACAATTTAATATACTGTATTTGTAGCTTTAAAAGTCGCACCTTTTTGCATTAAATAGCATGCCCTACGACTTATACAGCAAAATGACGTAATGTTTTCCCCCCCGTATTTATAACCCAATTTTTGGATGAGATCTGATGAATTCATTCATTCTGACATGGAAAATATTGAGCACTACCATTTTTAGCCGCTAGAGGGCGATGGACTAATATGGCAAGCCACCTTCGTCTCGCCCGGAACTCCTGGAGCAAACGCCAAATCAGCTTCATTTCGCTGCGCCGCCCAGGCGAAATGCAGCTGATTTGACCATTAAAGTACATTTATTAAGGAAAAGCTAGACTGAGACACACCTTTACTATAATTTTGAGCAAACCAATAATGGTTTTTAAGTGTTAATCTTGTTAAAATCCTCCCGCGCACGCTCCCGCTGTTGCCATTTGGCAGCCAATAGATTTTTGGCACAACACCGGCCCACGTTTTCTGGTAGTCAGCAGTGACGCACAACAAACGTGACGTGTCAGTAGTGACACATACTAGATGCGACTTATATGGTGAAACAACATTTATGTTATTTTCCATTTTATTAGACATTTTTGGACTGATGCGACTTATACGGCGATGCGATGTGTACAGCGGCAAGTACGGCAATTCCAAATCAACTTTGTTTATATACTGCTACACTAATAGCTTACGAAAGATAATTTTGTGCTCACTAAACGGTTATTAGCATTAGCTCTTGCTATAATAGCATACTTATTTGTATTCTAATGCCATAGCAGCATGGAGGACATCTATTTACTATATATGATGCTAATGTTGTTGGTACATAACTTAAAAAATGCAGTAATCTCTATCTTTTGAAAAAATTAAAATTAAGTTGATAAATTTTAGATTATTTGACGTTCTGGAAGTGGTAGATCTCTTGCTTTAAAGTCTCAAGAAACCTCAACAGCATTTGTTTCCTTGTTATGACATTTATCTCAGCAGCTTAAAGAGTCATTAGATCCTAATATTACAATGACCCTATAATAATAATATTTTACAACAGAGATGCCTCGAGTTATTTTTCCCTGGCCAGTGGTGTCTGCAGAAATATACAGATTATTTTCTTGGCTGCACCTCAGTGACTGAGCAAACCACTACGTCTCGTGTGACCGGTCAGATAAACCCCGACAGTATTTTCCTGAGCAGTCTTATCTACATGGGGCTTTAAGGGACCATTATTCAAAGTCAGGTCACTGGACCAGACTCCTGGCATGTTGCCCTACATTCAGTTTGCTGGATATGCTGCAGAAGAACAAATTATGCTTCCAATGAAAAGTCTATTCTGTCCAAACAGTGAGAAATGGGAAAATGTCCAAAAAATGTCATAACTTATCAGATTACGGTGGGATTTCTGATCAAATTTTTGTGTGGTGGATTCTTTCGGTGCTTCTTAGAGCAGATTGTTTTATTTTCTAGATAATGCGGTCCCTTAAGGCAAGAGTAAAATAAACAAATATGAGCCTTTTTCCCCATTTTTTTAGTGCTGGGTTTCTATGAATTTAGACAGATATATCAGACGTTGAAGCTAGGTTCACTACGGTCATCTTGGCTGGCTTCAGAGGCTGTGTGAATACACACAATGAGGATGTGCATGCAAGAAATCATGAGGAAGTGAAGCAGGGTGAATGCAAAGATAGATAAACCTTTCAAATGTGCAATTCTATGCAAAGCCAATTAGACCTGATGGAGTAGGGTCTAAACAGATAAATAATCTTTGGTTACTGTAGTACTGTAGTTTCAAGCAGTCCTCTGTGTACATGACTTGTCACCATTTTGGCATGGTGTGACACTTCCTGGCTGAAATTGCAGCTGACAGAGAGCCCCATGGCTCTCTGGCTGGATGTAGTGATTGAGAAAGGCCAGCTGGCTTACTTGAGGTTTGGATGTGAGCTGACAGATGAAATATGGTCTTGGAGTCTGCCAAAGGAGAAAGGGACTCTGGGACAAATATCTAGTGGCCAACAACTCATATTCAGGGTGTAAAAACTGGGACAGGGTGAAATCAGCTGAACTGAATTTGACCTGCTAAAGGGCCAAAACCCACTGCCAGGAGATTCTCAGTGCAAGAACTGGGGTTAATTTGAACCTACTTGATAAGTCCAAGATGTCACAGTTTAATCAGGAGTACTACAGTGTAATTAATATAAAGCAAAAATAATTGCTTCATCAGGTCATGATCTACATCTTTCACTGGAGCGGTTCACAGCAGAGTGTGACGCGGTTGGGATGGGGATCAGTTCCTCCAAATCCGAGGCCATGGTCTTGAACTGGAAAAGGGTAGAGTGCCCTCTCTGGGTCGGGGAGGAGGTCCTGCCCCAAGTGGAGGAGTTTAAGTATCTCGGGGTCTTGTTCACAAATGAGGGAAAAATGGAGATAGGGTGAGAAGCTCGGTCATCCGGGAGAGAATCAGAGTAGAGCCACTGCTTCTCCACATTGAGAGGAGCCAGTTGAGGTGGCTCGGGCATCTGGCTACGATGCTTCCTGGACGCCTCCCTGGTGAGATTTTCCGGACACGTCCCACCAGGAGGAGACCCAGAGGAAGACCCAGGACACAATGGAAGGACTATGTTTTTCAGCTGGCCTGGGAACACCTTGGGAATCCCCCAGAGGAGCTGACCCAAGTGGCTGGGGAGAGGGAAGTCTGGGTCTCCCTACTTAGGTTGCTACTTCCGTGACCCGACCCCGGATAAGCAGAAGAAAATGGATGGATGGAAATAACTGCAGCAGAAGTGGCATCTGTTTACTTTAAATGTGTTATTCAGATACTATGTGAGAGGAGCCGTTGAAGCAAAAGTTTAAATGAGGTTTGTGGAAAGAATATGAACAAACTAGAAAATTATTGGAGAAGCTTCGACGAGGACTACCACGTTGAGGCCATTTTAAACTTTGGATTTGACATTACTGTGTGTTTGGGTTTGCTCTTAAAATAAATTTTTTCTTTGAAGCTATGGTGGCCATCTTGGATGGGCCGAGATGGTGTAGAGGCAGTGCAGCCAGCTTGGGACCCGAAAGTCCCAGGTCACTGCATACCTCGTGGTGTCTCTGGGCAGCACACCTCATCCCCAAAATGCCCCGCGGGTGCTCTCAATAACTGCCCACTGCACCACCTGGTGGTGGATGGGTTAAATGCAGAGACTAATTTCGCTATTGTATGGAAACCTACAGTGATGACAATGTGATGACATTATTATTATTATTATTATTATTATTATTATTATTATGTGATAGGGAACCTCCTCAGCTATCACTACACAAAATTTCAGCTCTATAGCTGAGTTAAAGCCACTTGAATGTAGTTTTGGTGGCCATCTTGGATTTTTAATTTGAATTCAGTATTTAATGGGCATCGCTCTCAGCTACCACCACACCAAATTCCAGCTTAATATCTCTAAAAATGGCTGATTTATAGTATTATTCCTTTTTAGATCAGGCAGCCATATTGAATTTTTTATTTGAAATCAGAGCCTATTAGGGAGTGTTTTCAGCTACCAATACACCAAATTTCAGCTGAACAACTAAAAATGTTTGCGTTATATCCATTTGAAATTAACATCGTCAGCAATCTTGCATTTTCAGATTAGAATTCAGAATGTGTTGTGCATCGCTGTCAGATACCACCACACCAAATTTTAGCTCAACAACTTTTAAAATAGAGTTACATTTTTTCCATTTTAGCTGAGGTGGGCATCTTGGATTATTGATTTGAATTAGGAATTTATAACAACTCATTCTCAGCTACGACCATACCAAATTTCAGTTCAATATCTCAAATAATTACTGAATTATAGTCAATTTTGTGTTTTCTGAGGTAGCTGTGGGAGCCATCTTGATCTAAAATGGCTCCAAAAGTTGATCAGTGTTTTTTTCAGGGACCTCTTCACTCTACGTCATGTGACCTCACCGTGGCAGTTAGAAACTATTAAGAGTTCTATCAATGCTTTTCAATGATAAAAATGGTATTTGTTTGCAAATTATGTTGTCATGGCAACTCGAAATGCCGATAAAAGTAAAAGCACATCACGGTACAAAGCCAGTCATTTTGAAATAACAGTTGTGGGGGCACACATTGTGGTTTGGGACGCATTAAAGTTGAAGGATAAGTAAGATCCTTTTCAGGTGGAAAATAACAGGGTGCTGCCTTCAGGCAGTCTCCAATAATTTCTTACTAAAAGACTGATTTAGTGGTTGATGTCGGCCACAGTCAACAACGTCCAAACAGAAGTAGGAAAGTGTTGATGCAGCAGCAACTGCTACAACCAGCCAACTGCAGCTCAGTTAAGTTCTTCACCTCAGTTTACTTTAAAAAAAAAAGGTTGTATACACAATATTTACTTATTCACTACATACCGAGTCAGCTTTTATGTAGTGCTGTTCAAAATGTTTGCAGATTTCTCATCCATAATATAGCGCCCTAAAAATTGGACATGTAGTTCATATGTAATGCACATTTGTGAAAATAGACCATAATGCACTGTGGTCTGAGCCGACACAGGAGGCTAATGTGAATTACTGCAGCTCATTAATGTGATTTTCATCACACATGATGAAAATGCCTTCACTTGACATCTCTGTTGTAAAGAGTCTCCTCTCTTCCTCTGAGCTACTGGGCTGAGAAATTATTAGAAACATGCAAACTGACACAAGTAAATCACAACATGAAGCGAGCTTCATTTCACCCATTATGAGGTTGCGCAACTCCTATTATTTACATACATACTACTTACATACATACTACAGCTCGAAAGGAAGTTCTGGACAGAAGTATTTTGTACATTACCTATATTCAATATTTTAGTATATTGAAGGTTCATAGGTATATATATATATATATATATATATATATATATATATATATATAAACACTGCAGTCCATACTACTATGTTACACGTTTTACTTGTCTGTAAATAAACTTTATATCAGTGTTATTGAGACAGATTCATTTTCTAGGCCAAAATTTGTGAAATTATATTGTCGATAATCTCACAGCAGAACCAGGCTGAGGACGAGCAGCTATCTGCTTTGACCAGCTGGGTTTGAGAGGACAGGAAGGAGAAACAAAGAAACAGAACGGCAGGCCCAGGTGTACTTTCTATAGGAAGAAAGACAAAAAAAAAACATTTTAAGATAGAAATACTTACAAATACAAACTGGTAGAGCAAGTAAAGCAGCAGCAGATGTGGTCAGTTTGTCCTCCAGCAGTCTAGGCCTATAGCAGCAAAACTAAGGGATAGCTCAGGAAAACCAAGTCAACCCTAACTATAGGATTTATTAAAAAGGAAAGACTAAGCCTAATCTTAAAAACTGACAATGTGTCAGACTCACGGTCAGAATCTAGAAGTTGGTTCCACAAAAGAGGAGCTTGATAGCTGAAGGCTTCCTGAACTGGACCCGGGGTTGTCGATCATTTGAAGGACTTAGAAAATCGTCCAACGAAACGATTTCAGAACCAAATGAGGTCTGGAGCAGAACTTAGCTGTGTTGACGTGAAGCACAACACATTAAATTATAAATTAAAACATAATGAATTACCTCACCATAGATATCCTCCTCGTGGTTTAATATTTTTATAGCTGTGGGTCAGCATCAATATTCAACCAATAGTAAATCTGTTGCTTACTACCACGACTGGGTGGTCGCCCGCTAATGTCATCAGTTCATTTTTGGTCTGGCAGAAATAGAGATCTATAATAGAATCTGTTTAAAGTAAAGATAATAAAAATAAATGTTTGCATAAACCATTAACATCTGAGATTATAGTTTTATGATGTTAGCACCACTCTTGTCATGAGCTTTACCAGCTGGTCAGAATTATCCAGGGTTCCTTCAAACGGAGGCTGTTCAAAGAGTTATCTACAGCATGTAAGATATTAACAGTTCACTTGAAAAGCTCCGAACTATCACTTTAAAATGCAGCACACCTCTTGATCGCAGTCAAACAGACTGTCTATCTAGAAAAATATTTAGACTTTGGGGAGAAATTCTCTTGCTTAGACTCTTTTCTAGTCCTCTTCATGAATAATAGAGTAGATACAGAGAAACTGACGTTTCAGGTTAAAGTTTCTGAAACGAACCAGTGACAGGTACATTAGGATCTGTCAGGATGATTTTTAACAAGCTAATTTTAAAACACTTTACTGCAGCGTCCACTTTCCTAAATGTAACTGACTTAATTGATTTTTGTCATTTGAAAATGAAATAAACTGAAGAGGATGAAAATATGGGTTTGTGTGATTAAAAAGTAACGCTCCATCCTTATTGGCTAAACTCGTGTGGCAAACAGAGATGTTCATTAGTAAAAAAGTGTTTTAAATTTATGATGTTTTTGCATTTGTAAACCATAAAAACTTTTGTTTCTCTGCTTTTTTTACGCCCTCTGTGCTGAAGCTGCTGCGTCTCTGCACGCCTCACTGCTTTCAAAAACAGAAGGAAGTTGTTCTGATCAAGTGAGGTGAAAATGTTACATTAGCTCAAGATTGAATATTTTTCAATTAGTTCATTTACAATTTACTAAACGACAAACAAAAAAAAAAACAACACTTTTTCTAATGATTAGAGCCTGTGAAGCCTCACATTATCCACATGTTGGCCTATTTGCCCACTGTGATAATTTATTTAAACAAGCAGAGTTGAAGCTTTTATGACACAAAATAAAGCATTTTTTATTGTTTTAAGTAAGCTTTTATTACTTAATTACTTAATACTTGAATTTAAATGATTTTTTTTTTTACATATTGTTGCTGTCAGGCAGAAATAAGTTTAAAATAGGTATATTCAGTAAATGAAAATAGATTTTAAAAATAAATAACTTGTGGCTATACCGTTTATTTGACTTGTTTTCCATT
>NC_056519.1:5863782-5970505 GCF_014905685.2 Nematolebias whitei | reverse complement strand
TGCGTGTGTGCGTGCGTGCGTGTGTGCGTGTGTGTGTGTGTGTGTGTCAGCTGTACCTCTACAAATTATTTAACCGTTGGAGTCAATCTTATTCAAGATGGCCTCCGCAGCTATGCAACCATAGCAAACACAACAATGACTACAACTCGGTCAGCTTTACAGATGTTGTGATGGTAGTTGATCGTCATCCCTAACAGGAACAACGAGGGCTAACTGACTGAGCAAGGTGAGGTTATAAAACATTAACTACTGGAGTCAACCCTGTTTGTTTGTTAGCTAAATATTTCATGAACTATTGGATGGATTAAAAATATAAATATCAGATAATCATTTGGGCCACATATACAAGTAATAAAATTTTGGACTTTACACAATTCAAGATGGCCTCCACAGGCTAAAAGTCAGCAAATTTTGCAGCTGTTGTGCTAAAGTTGGTTGTGATAGTAGCTGAGCGTCACCCCCAGCACACCCTCCCAAGCATACATTGCACAGGATCTTTGCCTAAAACTTCACTTTTAACCATTGATGTCAACCTTGTCTGTTAGCAAAATATCTCTTGGCACACTGGACCGATTTGCATGACACTTTCACAAAATAATCATTAGACGTACACCTACAACTGATTAAAGTTTGAGGCCACCACTGTACAAGATGGCTGCCACAGCTCATGAAAATTAGCCAATACACAAATAGCTATAAGTAAATTTTACTGATTTTGAGCTAAACGCTTGTGTGGTAGTAGATGAGAGTCATCCCCAACCCTTAGGTGCAGTTAACCGTCTTTCAACATGCGGCTGTGGTGGCCGTCATGAAAGTCTGCGGGCGATAGGCATTTCTTCAAGGAGATCTGGGCCATTTGTTTTGCGTGTGACCCTGTCAGGTTCTTCTGTTAACCTGAACTGTCAGCCTCCCCTCGTATGCTTTGTTTGCAGCACAGCTCAAACACAGATCTGCTCTGCTGGTGACTCCTGCAGTGGACAGGAGGACAAAAGAGACAGAGACTGAATGAGCATCAATCCTCACAAAGGAGAGCACCTTTGAACAGGAGCCCCCCCACTGTTCTCTTTCAGCCCGCACACCTTTGCGGGAAGGCCTTTCTCGCAGCCCGCCTTAGGAAAACATCCGTGCCCCCACACGAAGCTGAGCCACGTGTTTCCTTCTGTCTTTAATCTTTGTGAAAAGAGCTTTTAACAAGGCCAGGGAGGATGAGTGGATCTCAGAGAAGAACAAAAGGCGGGGAGGAACTCTGAGGGACGGCAGCCTCTGTGATTTATCACCTGTGGGCCCCAAGCGCTCTCCCGCCCCACGCCCTGGGCTTTTTGTGAGTTTTAGTGCGTATGTGTGTGTGTGTGCACTTGAATGAACACAGGAAGAAGAAAAAAGACATTTATTACGATGTTAGTCAGCGCTTGAATCCCCTTCCGGCCCCAACACCCCGTCATCCATGACACAAACAGATTTTGACATGTTCATTGATGTATTTTTGAACCAAGGAAATGGAATTAGTTCAAAACAAAAAAAAAGTATCAAGGTTTTTATTTTTTTATTATTCTTGTCCAAATTTTTGCATAAATGTGCACTTTAAAAGATAAAAGAATGTAAACTAGTCATTCAAAGTAGTTTATTTCTTGAAAACGCATTCATCAAGATGTGTTGCCTTTGTCTGCCACCTTGTGGCTCAGTGTTGCTCTCACTGACAAAGTTAAAAAATAAATAAAAAAGCTGATGTGTTCCAACTTTTAGTGTTGATTTTCGTCCCTATACATTTATTTTCTCTGCATTGGATTGTTGGTTGTTTTCATTTTGAGTCTTTCAAAGTGAATTTTAATTAGTGATATATTTTATATTTTAATTTGTACAATTAATTAATTAAATTTGTATGCCTCTTTTATGATTGTCTATTGTTGTTGTTGTTGTTATCCACTGTTGTGTCTGTCTTGTAAATGAGTCTGAGGCTCAGTAGGATTAACTTGTATAAATAAAGGTTGAATGAATGAATATTAGGTGAGACTTTCTCATCACTAGTTTTTTTTTCTTTCTGGGAGACCCATATAATATTTTTCTCTAGTTTTATAAATCATTAAACATCCGGTTTTATGCGACCAGTTTAATCAGAATCAAAATAAACTTTATTATTATTGTACCGAAATACAGTGAAATTATGTTTGTACAGTCATCCGAAAGATGGGTGGAGTGCACGTTGCTGCTGCTACTGAAAGCGCGGCCTTTGATCCTTTTTCAGAATACTTTTAAGATAGAAAAGGGGAAAAGGCCACGAAGATAGGATAGTGGTATTACAAACAAGATTTCTTCACACCTTGTTCTTATCAGGACATGATTTAAAACATAAAAAAACTACTAGCAAACACATTTATAGACACATTACATATGCAATTGATGACAAGACGGTGAAATCCACTTCCAGATAGTCCATAGTCCTGATAAGATGTTGGTGCCAGACAGCTCTGATAAGCCTTCACAGAAGTTCTCGGGGGTGCAAGAGACATAGATTTTCCTTAGTTTACACATATTCCAGGAGACATTTGATAAGTCGGTCTGCTCCGAGGCAACCGCGGGAGTCAGATTCAGATAAGCCACAACTGTTGATTTTCTTCAGGCAGACTGTTTTTTTTTCTCGTCAGCCTCGAATCCTGTTGATACTTTCGATCCTAAAATGGCCAGATTTGTGGGCATTCCACTGGTCCGTGCTTATGAGCCCCCTCCAAGGTTGTTTCCAACATGCTCGCGAGTCCCAGAAGCCGCAAGTGACCTGCGATTCTCACAAATAGATTAAATCTTACGGTTTAGCTTGTAAATCAGCTGATTTTGAGTACTCAAAGCACGAATCAAGCATTCACACAGACCCGGCAGTTTTGCCATAGCCGAAACTGTTGCCGCCATCATCTTTAAATTCCGATAACATAGTATTCCGTCGATGCCAAAAAGCAGAAAGCCGCCTATCATGGTTCCAATTATATAAACACTTTTGGCGTCCTCCTGAGACAATACAGAAAGATACATCAGCTCCCAAACTCCCCATGGATCCATGACGTATCCTGCTGCATGCGTCTCAGCAGAGCATGAGGGCTCTCCTGGACCCTTTGTTGAAAAGATTTTATCGATTAAGTCAAAATACATGCATTTGTATTTGTGGAAAAAAGCGTAATGGGCTCAGATTCAGAATAAAATTTTTAAAAAGTCAAACGATTCTGAAAACAGAACATTTTAAGAATCATCTTTGACCGAACTGGTATGGAAATATAATACAATATTTGGTGCATTTTTTTAGATTTATTTATGTTTACAGTGAATGCTATTTTCTAAAGTGTTTGTATCTCTTCATCCTTCTTTTCTTTATTTTATTTCCTTTGGACCTTATAGTGAGATGCACATAATTTACATAAATATACTGCAACTTTCTCATTGCTTTTGCATTATTCACCTCCGTTGCTGCCACAATGTGTTATGTTTAGCTCTGACAAGCTGCGTTTTTAATACACACATACTCACTCTGACAGTTTTCATTATTCATATTTTAGCCTTGATTTCTTGACAAATTCAAACCTTGTCCGCCTGAAATATTTATCGATGCGAGCTGCCAGAGGTTGTGTTGGAGTACTTCAGCTTTTGTTACTTTAATAGTAGCTGGCTGTGGAAGTTGTGCAGATCAGTCGATGCCTCTTTCTTGAGGAAATGATTTATTTTTAAAGAGTTGTCGTACGTGTATCTGCATGCCTTTAGTATGAGTAAAAACAATTTAAAAAAAAAACGTTAAAAACAGATTTATTTATCATTTTTAAAAGATGTACTAAATAGTATGAACAGATTTTTGCTACCTTTATAGAGACCATTAATCTTTGCAATATTGTCCTGTTTTTTTATTTATTTTACTTTAACTCTGGGAAGCAAACCCAAATTTCGTTGTATTTTTGTGCATGCACCGTCTGTTCTATTCTATATAACAAAGTGTTTGACCTTAGGTAGTGTCACAGGTGTCTTTAAGCTTCCCATCCATTATTCAGCCTATTTAAAGGAAACAAACATGCCAGTGTAGTTTGTAGTTTGGTATTGTTGCGTGCACCACACTGAACATGGAGCAGAGAAAGCAAAGCAAGAGCTGTCTGACGAGCTTAGAGAGGTCTGTATTAAAGGTAAACACTACAAGACAATGTCCAAGCAACTTCATGTTCCTCTGACCACAACTACCAATATTACCAAAAAGTAGAAGCTTCATGAGATTGTAGACTACCTCCAAGGATGTGGACGCAAGAGTAAATGCGACCCCAGACTGATCATGCAGATGGTAGAAGGGAAAAAATACCATCCAAAACCATTCAAGCTCAACTTTAAAGTCATGATTACATCATGTCCTGAATACGTTTTAATCGTGAAGGCCTTCAGGGAAAGAGAGCCAGGAGGTTCCACTGTTGGTAGAAAAACCAAACTGGAATTCATCTACATGTTGACAAGAACCAAAGCTGGAACTTTTGGTTCTAATATTAAATGTGTTTTTTTAATTATTGTAGGTAAAATATTAAAAACCCTGTGATTTATGATGTGTAGCATTGCGATGACGATATTAGTTGCAGTAAACCCACATTTTCATCAATTTCTCCTCTGTCATCTAAACCAGGTGTGGGCATCAAGGCCGGTGACAGTCTGCTGAATTGACAAAAGAGGATATTAGCATGCAGATCACTAATGGATCAAAATCCTTTGCATGATAACATTGTTCTCAATGAAAGATGTCCTTTTTGATACATTGTTCAGTCTTTGCCCCAAGGCACCTTTAAATATTCCATTCTTGAATTTGAATGGGCTCAAGTTTCTATTCACTTTAGTTATTTGAAGTGCATTGCCGTACAGAAAATGCAGCCATTGATTTGCTTTATCTCATTTCATCACCGCATGTAGCTCTTTGACATGGACAAGTATTCTTGGAGAGAATTTTACCAAGCATTCACCAAAAAGAACCACTTGAACTCGCCTTTTGTAAAACACCAAAAACGGTTGGTTGATCAACACCCATTGACAGTTCCAGCTTTATTGTACAATGATTCACAGGCTCATTGCTGTGGATAAGAGGGTTTACATAATGCCTCTTGCTGCTCACTCCAAGAACAAAGCCGAGCCCCTCCTCACGTCTCTCTCTCTCTCTCTTTTGAATCTGCGGGTGAGCTTGTGATTAATGTGTAATTGACTTGATGAATGGGTTTCCCATTCTGTGAATCCATCAAAACACTGCCTGATTAAGCGTCCTCCGCAACTCTGATTAAAAACCAGCGCGATCGGCTTCATTTAAACACAAGCACGGACCCATCGCGCTTCAAAATCTGGTCACACCCACTGATTATCTCCTTGCGATGTAGGGTAATCAATGTGAGCAGCAGCTGGTTATTGAGGGCCGGAGTGGTTATGGTTGTAAGGCGGACTTCGAGAGAGTCGGCCCAGTTTCAGCAATCAGTCATGCCAACAGGAGTAAAATAGGATAGATAGGGGGTGAAGGAGGGAGACGGATAGTGGGGGGTAAGGGTTTGAGAGGTGAGAATAAGATGGAATAGGATTCAGACACAGACGAGGAGATGGACACAGAAAGTAAGGCTGTGTGGTGAGGAAGTTTGATAGAAGTGGCAGCAAGTAGATGTGTATGAAGGTAGAGATGGACAGGCGCTGACAGAAGAGATGATGAAGAGACACTGAGATGTGTTACAAGGTATTCGTAAGAGTCCAGACAATCTATAAAACACTTCTCTACTCACTTCTTCTCTCTCTACGTCTTGAATTCTCTGAAGTATAACCACAATTTTTTTTAAATTTTTTTTTTCATCAACCCGTGTTCACAGTGTGGACGGGTAATTTCATGGTGTTCCATTTTAGAATACTGCTTAAGAGGTCAGGTTTTCAGATTACAGATCACGTCAAGTTGGAATAACTAAAGGCCAAGCAACAAAGTCCATGCTCAATAATCCAGGTATACAATCCAGCATTTTTCTCTTAAAGGCCAAGCATTTTCAAGATTATCTCATGATAGGAAGGAACAGAGAGAATGTTTTGGTCAAATCTGTAAATCTCATGCAATCTCATGTAAGATCGCGTGAGATGCGTCAGTTCTTGGAGTGTGGGTTATCATGACAGCTAGTACTACACCAAATATAGCTCAACATCTATCATATTTATAAATCTCTGTGCTGGCTATAGTCAATACGCTGTGTCAGTAATTTTAAATCGGGCTGACTCGTAAAGTTAAGTTGCCGATTGACCTTAAGTGATAACTGAGTTCATGAGATATTTTTCCTATTAGACAAATAGTGTCGACACCAACAGCTAATGAAAAAGTTTTAAACTATTACAAGGTGTGCAGGAGTTAAAGTATGAGTTAGGAAAGACGCTCAGCTATTACCACACCAAACGCTCAATATCTGTCCAACTGGTTGAGTTATTGCCCTTTGTGTGTCATCTAATGTCATTAGGCAGCCATCTTGGATTAGGTTGAATCCAAAGTTTAATCAGCTGTAGGTGTCAACCCAGTGATTACTTTATGCCAGTTTTGTTAAAATTTGTTCGGTCGTTCATGAGATGTTCCAACAATGGTCAGTCAGGTCATCTGGACAGTTTCTTTTTCAGTGCTGAGACGTTTCACCCTCCATCCAGAAGGCTTCATCAGTCTGAGGAAACACCAAATTAAACAGATACTCCAAAGTGGGAAAAAAAAAAAAAAAACTTATGTTGGTGCTAAGATGGCCTCTGGGGCACGTCCTCTCCTCTGGTGCCTACCCTCTCCCTCGTTGACAGTCATGTCAAACTGGTTCAAAACACCAAAGTCCATGCTCAATAATCCAGGTAAAAAATCCAACAATGTTGTCAGGTCATCAGGAAGCCTTCTGGATGGAGGGCGAAACATCTCAGCACAAAAAAAGAAACTGTCCAGATGACCGGAATGAAGATTGTTAGATTTTATACCTGGATTATTGAGCATGAAGTTTGTGTGTTTTTTTTTATTAACTGAGTTGATTCCAAAAGTTAAAAGCAAAAGTTTAAACTAATCTAACGCAATCCGTTAGCACATCTTAGAATTTAAGTAGGGGATTGGTCTCGGCTAATAATGCCAAGTTTTAGCTCAATATTTGTAGAACTGACTAGCCTTCTCTCCATCACAACTGGACATCACCCTCTCCTTCATGCCTAGCTGCTTCTGAGGTTGTAAGGAAACTATAGTTAATTCCTTCATTTCTTCATTTACAGCTGGTCTTGCTCCACAGGATACTTACCCTTGGGCATCTTTGTCGCCAGTCCTGAGCAAGCACACTGTAAATAAAGTCCACTTACCATTTCACCCACGTGCTGAGTCCTCTCCATCAGTTTGTGTGTTCTGGGTGTTTTTATTGTTAAATCCTGATGGTCTGCTGTAAACTGAACCTTCAAACAAGTGCTCAAAGAGCTGGAACAAGTGCACGAAATCTTTAGGCACCTGGGTTCAAGTTCTACAGCAAACTATTCATGTCTTCTAGTTTTACTTTTGATATCACTGCTCCATCCTTTGTGATAATCAGATCTGAAATATTCAGCTTCTGTCTAAAACGAGGGCAGTTCACCATAAGGAGAAAACATTTCACGCTGTGGTGAGGTCTTTTCCTTTTTGTTTTTAATTCTTTGTCTCTATATCCATGAAAGCATCTTGGGTATGTTTAGAAGAGGAAGTCTGGCACGAAATACACCTTAAAATCTATATGCTTCATGAATTAGACATTATAAGTTATGGCACACCGTGTGCAGAGCAGCCATCTTTATTGTGAATGAAGGCAGCAGTTGGGAACTTTCTGATTCACCTTTACTGTGATTTATTGTCCATAATGTGCCCATCACATCGCTGCATGGCCATCCATTGAAACAGAGCTGGCAGGTCCATTAGTGATTGATGTTTCACCAAGTCGCGGTCCTTATCCAAATGTTTTTACCTTCAATTTGTGCATGTTCACCTGGGTTTGACTGTATAAATATATTTTCCTTTTTTTAAAAGTTACGACTTGACCATTTAACCATTTCACCTAATAAAAAACCTAAATGGCATAAAAAACTGATTATTTGTAAAAAGCTTTGAAAACAATGAGTTACTGCAAACTCTTCAGAATGTACAAATTTACACAACCTCCTGTTTTTCCAGATGAGGCAAAATTGCACATTACAGAAAATAATTTCTTAGCACTAAAATCCTACAATCTCTTCTGCATCACGACTTTTCTTACAGTTGGCAGTTCCCTTCAGAACCTGATGTTTATTTTAGTTTATTTCATGAGATTAATTTGTGGTATTTATTAAAGACACTATTTTTCTCTTCAAGACTTGACGACCTTAAAAGGTCAAAGTCAAACTTACGCTTAATAATAAATAGTCATTTTTAATGTATACGTCGCACCTATTTGCATAAATTAGCGTGCCCTGTGACTTATACAGCGAAGCGACTTATTTATGTTTTTCCCATATTTATAACCCAAGTTTTGGCTGAAATCTTACGATTTCACTCATTCTGACATGGAAAATACTGATTACTACCATTTTCAGCCACTAGAGAGCCCTTAAGTAATATGGCAAGCCAAGTGTCTCATTATTAGGCAAAAGTGGCTATTAACGAGTCACTTGGCTTGCCATAGAGAGACACCGTCTTGTTCTGGAACTCCTGGAGCAAACGTCAAATCAGCTGCATTTCGCCGCCCAGGTGAAATGCAGCTGATTTGACCTTTAAAGTGCATTTATTAAGGAAAAGGTCAACTGAGACACAACTTTACTATAATGTTGAGCAAACAAATGATTGTTTATAAGTGTTAATCTGTTAAATTCTTGTTTAAGTCATCCCGGACACGATCCTGCAGCTGCCATTTGGCAGCCAATCGATTTTTGGCACAACACCGGCCCAAATATCCGGGTGGTCAGAGGTGACTCATAACAAATGTGACGAGTCAATGGTGATGCATAATAGATGCTGTTTATATGGCGAAATGACGTATTTATGGATTTTTCCACTTTATTATGTTTATTATGTATGGATGTTGTAGGGTTGTGTTGGCGTGCGTGACTCTGCAATATTGCGTGGACATCGGGGGAAGTTCCCCTGGATTGGCAGACCGAGGTAGTGCTCCCCCTATTCAAAAAGGGGGACCGTAGAGTGTGTTCCAACGACAGGGGGATCACGCTCTTAAGCCTCCCTGGTAAGGTCTATTCGGGGGTTCTGGAGAGGAGGGTCCGTCGGATAGTCGAACCTCGGATTCAGGAGGAGCAGTGCGGTTATCGTCCTGGTCGTGGAATATTGGACCAGCTCTACACTCTCAGCAGGGTCCTGGAGGGTGCGTGGGAGTTTGCCCAACCGGTCTACAAGTGCTTTGTGGACTTGGAAAAGGCGTTCGACCGCGTCCCTCGGGGAACCCTGTGGGGGGTACTCTGGCAGTATGAGGTACCAGGCCTTTTGATACGGGCTGTTAGGTCCCTGTATGACTGGTGTCAGAGCCTGGTCCGCATTGCCGGCAGTAAGTCGGGATCATTCCTGCTGAGAATTGGACTCTGCCAAGGTTGCCCTTTGTCACCAATTCTGTTCATAACTTTTATGGACAGAATTTCTAGGCGCAGCCAAGGTGTTGAGGGAATCAATTTTGGTGGCCTTAGGATTGCGTCTCTGCTTTTTGCAGATGATGCAGTCCTGTTGGCTTCATCAGATCGTGATCTACAGCTTTCGCTGGAGCGGTTCGCAACTGAGTGCGACACAGCCGGGATGAAGATCAGTTCCTCCAAATTCGAGGCCATGGTCTTGAGCCGGGAAAGGGTAGAGTGCCCTCTCTGGGTCGGGGAGGAGGTCCTGCCCCAAGTGGAGGAGTTCAAGTATCTTGGGGTCTTGTTCACGAATGAGGGAAAAATGGAGCAAGAGATCGATAGGCGGATAGGTGCAGCATCTGCAGTGAAGCGGGTGCTGTACAGGTCTGTCGTGGTGAAGAGAGAGCCGAGTCAAAAGGCAAAGCTCTCAATTTACCAATCGATATACATTCCTACCCAGATGCCCAAGCCACCTCAACTGGCTCCTCTCGACGTGGAGAAGCAGCAGCTCTACTCTGAGTCCCTCCCGGATGACCGAGCTTCTCACCTTATCTCTAAGGGAGAGCCCAGACACCCTGTGGAAAATAGTCATTTTTGCCGCTTGTATCCGAAATCTCGTTCTTTCAGTCACAACCCAAAGCTCATGACCATAGATGAGGTTAGGATGCCTCCTGGACGCCTCCCTGGTGAAGTGTTCCGGACACGTCCCACCGGGAGGAGGCCCAGAGGAAGACCCAGGACATGCTGTAGGGCCTATGTTTCTCGGCTGGCCTGAGAACGCCTCAGGATTCCCCCGGAGGAGCTGGCTCAAGTGGCTGGGGAGAGAGACGTCTGGGCCTCCCTCCTTAAGCTGCTACCCCCGCGACCCGACCCTGGATAAGCGGAAGAAAATGGATGGATGGATCCACTTTATTAGACATATTTAGACTGATGCAACTTATACGGTGGTGCGACGTGTACAGCAGCAAGTACGGTAACCTGATATAAACCAACAGAAATGGGTTCAACTGATGCTACACGAGTATATAAACTTGGTTTAAGTTAAGTCCACTTTGATTTCTTCAAGGGATTTGAAACAATTGATAAGGTTATTAGAAAAATCTAAGCAAGTATGTTCTTGTTTTTAGTATTTTACCTTGTTTTAGAAGACACCTTGATTTTATTGTTTTTCTAACTATACATTTTATTTTAATTGCTTTTTATTGTTGTATCTTGTTGTCTGTACTCTATGTTGTCTGCCTAAAATAGGTCTCTCCTGAAAATGAGTCCTCATGACTCAATGAGACTAACCTGGATAAATAAAGGTTAAATAAATACAATGAAATAGTGGTGACTGAACAGATGTTAGGGATGACACCATCCAAAATGAGCTTAAAATGGTTATCGTGCCTCTAGTAAACGGTTGCTGTGAATAGTACCAAACAAAATCATATGAGTCAGATTATGGAGGAAGAATGGTTGTTAAAAATGTAGATTTGTATATTTCAGCTGATCGACAGGATATTTGTAGTAGCAAAAAGGGAGCAGAACTAGCATAGCAACATGAACAATGTTTAGATTTGGTTTTTCTTTTTACATTAATAATAACAAAAACAACCCGCCCCCCCAAAAAAAATAAATAAATAAATAAAACTCCCACCCTACCCCTCCCACACCAGATTGGCTCAACAGACATATTTCGACAGGCACCGACACTTTCAACATAAGCCAGAAATGGCCACCAAGTGTCCCAAAATTTTCCAACAGATCCCCTCACAGTATCTAATCATTTCCAGATGAATATGACACATAACTTCTCTTATCCAGTGTTCATATGCCGGGGGTGCAGATCCTTCCATCTGCAGAAAATAAGTATCCTGGCTAGAAGAGAGCCAAACAATCATATTGTTCTCATACTTGCTGAAGGATGCATCCACAGGGTACCCCACACAAACAATGAATTGAATGGTGACGGGTGCACAGTTCGTCCATATATCCCAGAGAAAGTATAAAAAATAGATTGCCAATAGATCAGCAGCTTTGGACAAGTCCAGAATGTGTGTAAGAGTGTAGCTGGAGTTCGTTTACAACGATTGCATGCAGGATCCAGGTCTGTTTTGACCTTGGATAGCTCGTCTTTGGACTTATGCAGTCGGTGCACCACCTTGAATTGAATTACAGCGCATCTCAGACAGACTGAGGATGAATAAATGATCTGAATGATCTTTCGCCAGACTGAGCCTGAAATGGATTCCTCCAACAATGTTTAGTTTTGTGCCAAAGTTTCGCTACAATGCTGGAAAGGTTTTGATTTGGGCTCGATTTAAATGGTTGAAAAGTGCTGTTTGACCGTTCTCTGAGAACTTTTTTCTAATTCTCCATACCCAGATCAGTCTGACTGAAACAATGCCTTCTTACAAACTGCAGGACTGCATTATGTTTTATGTTGATATTAAAGTCAATGGTGTCCAAGACATCAAATCATTGAGAAACAGCTCAATTTAGTGCTTCAGACAAAGAGAATACTCCCCTGCTTCGTGTTGCTAATGTCTTTTCCAGAATAAAATTGGACTTTTGACTTTCAGTTTTTCAGTAATTAATTCCCTTTGTGGTTCACTCATTCAGTTTGGTTTTGAGAGCTTTGGAGGTAATGAAATTTTTGGCTTGTTTCAGCAGACAAGAGCATTCATTAACACCCAGATGAATATTAGTATCAGGGATGTATTTTCATACTCTGTTCACACCTCCTCCTCCGTTAGGTCTTATTGTGTTGACAGCCATTATTCAGAATTAGTTTTGTGCCTCACCTTTAGCATTTATTTTTGTTTACGCTCAAGTTTTAATATTTTACAGCCACACTAATTCATTTTACTTTGGTCTTTTTTTTTTTTTTAAGTCCTGTTGCCACATTTCAGTTCATTTCTTTGATCCCAGCCTTCACTCTCATCCGATTTCCCCTCCCAGGCCCCCTTCCCGCTGATCAAACAGAACCACGAAGAGCAGCTTCTTCGGGCTATTCTTGATCTTTGTCCGAACGTCTGTTTGACAGCTTACAAATGAACCCGACCCCTTGTAAACATGACACGCTCGAGCTCATCGAGTGACCACAAGTGACTCTCTGTCATCAAACAAGTCCTGCACGGGTCTGTTCATCTACAGAAACATCAACCGTTTGCGTTTATTATTGATGTCTCGGCACAACCCTTTAACCCTGTGGTGTCACCATTGACCCCAGTAATGACAGAACGACTGGGAATACCAACGATTTCATAAAATATGCAAACACACTCCTGCACATTTCAAACTTTGAGCAGCGCACACACAAAACAATCCGACAGCTTTCATTTTCGCTGGCGTAGCACCACAATGTAATCTTCAATCTAATTCAATCCACCGCTGTGCACTTCCCTCCACAGCACAAAAACATTTGTACCACTGGAGATACATCTCAGACATCAACTCACTGCACCTCCCAACATTAGGTTTACACAGATCTCTGAACAGCTCCCAGAGCACCTCTGCAGTCGTGCAGTAAATGAAAAATTCATGGAGAACCCAGGCCACAATCCAAATGTAGCTCAGTTGCATAAATATTTATCCGTCAGTTAACTGTTGTCTTAGCTGTAGGGGAAGGAGACGACTACCGAAGCAAAGGTCGTGACCCTGAAAATAATAGAATTCACTTTTTCTTGGTAAAACACAAAACAGAGTGTCAAACTGTTTTATTTTTTTAATGCATGTGCTATTCTGTTGCAGAAATGTTTGGGTAGTTTGAATGAGTTTAAATGAACTACAATGGTAATTTGGGTTCATTCACCATTTTAAGCCAATGTCAGATTTCTATTCAAGTCAAAAGCCCGGCCATTGTTGGCCAATGAGCTACCTGTTGAAGATCCTGGGCAGGTTTGATGGTATGCGTTTAGGCCAATTTTATTATTTTTAATGGACAAAGAAGTTGATAGGCTGTAAAATAAAGTGGACAGGTTCCCATCTTATTACGTTGAATTTTAGACAACACTTCCCTGTCCCAACAGTTTGTAACACAAGTACCAAAGAAAACTCACCGAGTTATTATTCTGAAGCATGCTCAATAATCCAGGTAAAAAAAATCTTAACAGTTAAACCAGGTCCTCAGGACGGTTTATTTGTGTAAATGTTTCAGCTTTTATCCAAAAGACTTCTCCAGGCTGAGGAGCTGCAACAAACTCAGTCTTATAAATAGCACCTAGTGTATCAACCAGTTCGCCAGTAACAGCCAAAACTAGTACCATATTTTCCGGCGTATAAGTTGCACCTTTTTATAATTTATAAATTTGCAAATCCTGTAACTTATACACTGAAGCGACTAATATACGTTTTTTTTCCATATAACACAATTTTTGACCGACATCTGACGCTTTCATTCATTCTGACGTGCATCAATTTAAACATTATTATTTGCAGCCGCTAGAAGCACGAGGGTGCCCTCTAGGCTTTTGACAACTATTGCTAACCTCACCCCCGCTCCCCACAACCACACACAAACATTCACTCAGAGACTACTGAGAAAAACTTAACACTGCAGTGGTGCACCATCCATCCATCCATCCATCCATCCATCGCGGATCATGTGACTCACTGCCCCCTTCCTCCCCATTTCAGTGGCGGATGAAGGGGGCAGCGAGGCGTATGATCCGTGGCCCTGGAAAGCAGCAAGTTGCGGGAGAGGGGACGCAGTAGAGGCACGAGCCTTCGGTCCAGCATCGCGGTAAAGTTAGTTTTATGTTGGACGTTGGATATTCGAGCTCTGTGGCTTCAGCGGTGTGTTCCCCTCAATCGATCCGAAGCAGGCCATCTGATTTCTGTCAGCCGCTCTCAACCTGCTCCTCCTCCGAGATGGGCAGACTGAGTGCAGCTGACCGAAATCAGACGGCCTGCTTCGGACTGAATGACAACACCACACTGCTGAAGCCACGCAGCTCGAATATCCAACGTCCAACGTAAAACTAATTTACCGCGGTCGTCTCAGCTCCGGAGGCGGAGCTGCGACAGCTTTGAGGCAGCTTCATTTCGCTGCGCTGCCCAGGCGACATGAAACAGTTTTGACCATTGAAGTGCATTTATTAAGGAAAAGTTCAACTGAGACACACCTTTGCTTTAAATAATGTTGACCAAACAAACAATGTTTTTAAGGGTTAATCTTGTTAAAGTATTTCCGTGCATGCTCCCAAGGCCGCCATTTGGCAGCCAATCAATTTTTGGCACAACACTGGCTCATGTTTCCGGGTGGTCAGTGGTGACACATAATAGATGCGACTTATATGGCAAAGCAACATATTCATGGATTTTTTCCACTTTATTAGACATAATTGGGCTGATGCGACTTATATGCCAGTATGACTTGTACGATGGAAAGTATGATAGCTCACATGATAAAGTAGGACCATTAGTCTAACAGTTAATCGCTAGTGCCCTGATGGCTGCTTGCTATTCACAGAGGGCTGAGTAATACTAGCAGTAACAGCAATAATTCAGTGTTATGTTTTTCTCATCAAAAAAATACGTTCTACCAGTTTCAAGTTCTGTATCTTCCAAAAGACCCACAACTCAATGGGTTTTAACACTGAAACTGAAGGATAAGGGTGCCCCAGTACTTATCTAATCTCAGTTTTGAAGTGGAAGGGCCAACTAATCCAACAAATAGATGTTGCAAGGTCTGAAGTGGTACAAGCTGCAGTCTGATATTCTATTGTCAAAATACACATTGTATTGTTTTGTTTAAGTATTTCAAGATTTCATTTTCACCGTCACTTGTTCGTAAAACCAGAATACTTTTTCCATTTAAATACACATTAATTCAACCTTTATTTATACAGGTTAGTCTCATTGAGCCTCGAGGACTAATTTACAAGGGAGACCTTGAATTACATATTCATCTTATTACAAAAACACTGTACTGTCTAGTGATAAATTAGACTCGTTTTGATAAGTATAAAGGCAATCCGCCTTAACTTACATAAAAAACATGTTATAGTCTAATGTTTGTTGCAACCTAGATAACAAATTCCACTTCTGAGTCTTTGTGTCTGTTTATGTAATAATTTAATGATGAATGTTGAGCATAGGAAGGGGCGACTGAGTCTTCAGTGCTGTGGGGCTATGTAACTGGTGGCCCATGAGTGACTTTAAGTCCAGCTTGTTAAAGATTTCATTAATAAAAAGACAAAAAAATCTGAAAGCATTGGTGAGAGAGACCTTTAAACAATTAGAAATGTCAAATACTTCAGTCAGCGAGGCAGTCCTGATGTGCGACCATCTCAATTTTCAACATTTTCACGAGCATACAGAAGAACGCTTTAAGAAGAGCTCTCTCTTCACCGAAAGCATCGACTTACACAAGACCAGGCTAAACCAGGACTCACGCAAAGACACCAGAGTGAAGATAGTCACCGTTTAACCTGGTTTCCCCCTTATTCATACCAGGAACAACCTCTGACTCCTGGTGTCAGTTTACAGCCAATAACAGACTTCAACATGAATGCCAAAGCAAACCTGAACAGGACATTACCAAGAACATCCCAGTTCCGCTCAGAAACATTACACATAATTTCCACAAGGCTACCCAGCATGCTTTGCAGCTCACACAGTCTCTCTGGGACTTTCACAGAGAGAACTTTGAGTTTGGGGGATAATAAAATAAAGTTAAATTAATTATAAGAATTAAATAAGCAGAAAGATGAGTAGAAAGGCTGCACACTCTCGCGGGGGCACTCTCTGTCTCTCTCCCGCAGTGTGTGATCGCCCGCGAGCCGGATTAAACAACAACAAACAGATTTATTACTGGGGGAATATTGATGAGGACGCACAACAGCTTTGTAGTTAGTTTTAAAAGCTGTTAACCACAAATAGGATGGATTAAATAAATTAGTTAATTTTAGCAAATGACACGTGTCACGCTCTCTTTCAACCCAGCTGAGTTCTGCTCCGCCTCTTCTGGTTCCAGTCAAAGCTCACACCTGAGCAGGATGTGGACGCTTCACCTGTGATTTATGAAGCGTTTGAGGAAGAACTGGTCTGAGCAGAGCTGGTTCTTAATGGACCCTCCTGGAAGAGCAACATGCTCGTCAACATTTTATTTGTTTTGAAAAACGTAAAGATTTGGCAAGTCAGAGGTGGCAGAAGAATATTTGGTTAAATAAGAGGCATAGTGTGTCTTGTTTTGTTGTTAATATTGTTTCACATTGTAATGTCACTACTTTTCTTGCAAGGAAATAAATCTTGAAATGTAATTTCTTTGAATTACACATTTGGGTTCTGTTTATTGCATTCATGATTCAATGCAACAAAACAAACAAATTTAAAAGGTAACAGACCATTATAATACTTGGTTTATTTACATAATGGATTTAATTGCTGGATGTTTGGCCCCTGAGCTGCTGGATTTCAGTAACTGTGGCCCCTGAGCAGTTTAGTTGAATAGCCCTGCTGTAGAGGAATATTTTAATCTTTATGTATGTTTACTTTGAATTAAGAGTAAAGGGCTAGGGTTAACACTAGACCTTAGACCGTCCAGAAACTTGAAGATTAGCAGTTCACAGCTTGAGACACTAACTTTGAAATATGTCTATAAATAAACTTATATCAAATTTGACAGAAGCATAAATGATCACATCAAGTTTATGTTACTTCATACGACGGAGCTTAGGGCCACGCTAAAAATAAATAAAATTAAAAGCCATAAAATTATGAGAATAAAGTCCTAGTATTATGAGAATAAAGTGGAATAAAAAATTATATTACGAGAATAAAGTCGTACAAGACTTTTTTCAGCTCTCATTTATTTTTTTTCCCCCATGAGTCAGATCCACTATGTCCTGTCACTGGATTTATTGACCAGGGATAAATCCAGTAGGCGTGTCGGCAAATGACCAATCCGAAGCTAAATAAGTTGTAATATTATTGGTATTGGTTTTACAAATAAGATATTTAATCTGTTAGCACATCAGCATCAGATTAGTATCAGGACTTTGAACCTGCTCACAGTAGGGGGGTACATTCCGATGGGCTGCAGCGCAGCTCTGCAGGTAAACAGCATTTAGCTTCAGATTGGTCATTTGCTGACACGCCTACTGGATTGATTGACAGGTTGCATCGTGGAAAATGTCTCGTACGACTTCATGCTCATCATTTTATGGCTTAATTTTTGTTTTCTTAGCATGGTCCTAAACCTCCGTCGTAGAGAATAATGTCATATGAGACTTTTTTTTTTTTGCAGCTCTTATTTTTTATTTTTTCCACGAATCAGATCCACAATGCGACCTGTCAATCAATCCAGTAGGCGTGTCAGCAAATGACCAATCTGAAGCTAAATGCTCCTTACCTGCAGAGCTGCGCTGCAGCCCATCAGAGCGTACCACCTTGCTGTGAGCAGGTTCAAAGTCCTGATACTGATAATCTGATGCTGATGTACTAACAGATTAACTATCTCCTTATTTGTAAAACCAAAACCAAAGTATAACTTTACAAGATGCTCAACATTCTTCATTTTACCACAGTTAAAATTCGGTCAACCCTGCTTTATTGTGTTGAAGTTCTGATAATATTACGACTCATTTAGCTTCGGATTGGTCATTTGCTGACACGCCTACTGGACTGATTGACAGATCACGTTGTGGATCCAACTTGTGGAAACAATAAATAAACGAGAGCTGCAACAACAAAAAAATTCTCGTACAACTTTATTCTCGTAATATTAAGACTTTATTAGACTTTATTCTCATAATTTTATGGATTTTAATTTGTTTTTCTTAGCATGGCACTAAAGCTCCGTCGTAACTTCCTGTTTGAAATGAGAAACCCAAGTTAATTCGGCTTGAAATATCAAGGAAGACAATAAATGGCTCTATAAATGTGTTCTTTTCCATTTATTGTGCCAAAGAGACAACTTCACTTCAACGTTTCTGTACTTTGGAAAGACAAGTATTCCTACATCTTGAATATTTATACAAAAACTCTATCCAGAAAGATATTTTAATTTGGAGACATAAAAACTGTCTCAGCAGACATGGCTGCCATACTGGTTGGAAAGGTCAGCCATCATACAACCCGTGTTTCCTTTGCTTTGTTATACCACACACAAGTCAGGTGTGAAGGACACTGGCCTAGACAAGAACTCAAAGCAGCTGGTCAGTTATTTGGAGAAAAATAAAATCTTCAAACTCCGAACATGACACTGAATATGTAGTCTGATGAAACAAAAAGTGACCTTCAGCCACTGTTGAGTCTGACAATCCCCAGCACAGCAAGGATCGTCACTCATCCATTGTCATCTCACCATGATGCATGCAGGTGGAAGAAGAAAGCTCAGGAAGGTATTTCTTTGAGTCTGTGGGATTCTCAGACTCAAACCTGTGGGTATTGACAGAGACCATGAAACAGACGGGCTTTGCTGCGGGAGTAATCTTGATTAAACTGGAATTGTGTTTGAAGGACATTAGAACGGAATAAAAAGGATGGCTTCGGTGCGGGAATGTAATCTCTACAACAGTCCAGCATAAAATTCACTTGAATCTTTATTTTAAAATCTGTGCAACAATTCCCAATTTTCTCAGATGCTTTTGGCCTGGCGGACATCTGTAACTTTGTTTGTCTGACAGAAATAAGGTCCCATCCTGATCTGACTCCACCTCTGGCTACAGCGTTGTGACTGAAGAGACCTTAGATTGGGGATATCTTTTAGAATTGCAGTTAAAACTTGTAAAAAAAACTGCTGAATTAACAAATGAGACATCATCATGAGCTTGTTTATTATTTGTTGAGTTTATTAAGATGCTCATTTTCATCACAAACCTGATAACTGCCCAGTCAGCCTTACTGAGCCAGGTTCTTCACTACAGATTTGTTGAGGATTCTCAAGATCAAATTTCTTGTGGTACACGTTAATCGTGTTTTGTCCATTAAAGACTTTGTAGTTTATTTATTTTTAGAGAAAAGCAGCTGGGTCACAAGATCATATGTCGGTGCTCTAAACCATTTACTCTTATTGAAGGACCAAAACTCAGACTTTCAGGTGGGACAACCAGCCAAGATAAAGGTATACTACGAGTTTTAAGTTCTGTTTAATTGGTTTGGTTCAAGTTGAGCTTTATAGATCATCTTCATCATATTATCCACTCCATTTTCTTCCTCTTATCCAAAGTCGGGTCACAAAGTTAAAAGGTCCAGGAGAAAAACACAAACATCTTTCTCCTCAGAGACACTTTCCAGCTCCTCCTGGACGATCACAAGGAGGTCAAGCTAAGAAAGACTATAAGGGATCATCCCGTCAGCAAGCTCTGAGCCTTACGGATCATTTCTGTGAAATATACCCAGAAAACCTTCAGAGGGAGGGGTCCAGGAGCTTTAACCACTTCAGCCTACAGATTTTCAATCTAGAGGATCAGCAGCTCTTCTAGGCTCCCTCACACGACGGAGCTTCTCATCCCATCTCTGACCTTACAGAGAACATTCATTTCAGCTGGTTGCATCCAGGAGCTCATGCTTTTGGTTGCATATCATGACTATGTGAGGATGGGAACAACGATGAGCCAGCAAATCAAAACCTTTGAATTTCAGTTCAGCTCCTTCCAACACACTGGAACATGAATTTTTGGCCCATCAATCAGGATCAAAAATCCCAATTAGCTGATGTTGCCTCACCTTCAACCTAAAGAGAGCTCTGCAGATTTGTCTGATTGTGAACCAAAGCTTCAAACTCATCACAACTGCTTCACACTCAATTACCGCACTTGCCGCCGTACACATTGCACCGTTGTACAAGTCGCATCTATTATGCGTCACCGCTGACAACCCGGAAACATGACCGGTGTTGTGCCAAAAATCGATTGGCTGCCAAATGGCAGCCGCGAGAGCGTGCATGGGAGGACTTTAACAAGAATTTAACAACACTTAAAAACAATTATTTGTTTGCTCGACATTATATCAAAGGTGTGTCTCTGTTTAACTTTTCTTTAATAAATGCACTTTAATGGTCAAATCAGCTGCATTTCTCCTGGGCAGCGCAGTGAAATGCAGCTGATTTGACGTTTGTTCCAGGAGTTCTGGAGCGAAATGAAGGTGGCTTTGTATGGCAAGTCAAGTGTCTCATTAATAACCACTTTTACCTATTGAGACACATGGCTTGCCATATTAGTCAAGGGTCCTCTAGTGGCTGAAAATGGTAGTGTTCAATATTCTCCATGTGAGAATGAATGAAATCGTCAGATCTCAGCCAAAAATTAGGTTATAAATATGAGGGGAAAAAACAAATAAGTCACTTTGCTGTTTAAGTTACAACTAATTTATGCAAAAAACTGCAACTTATGCAGCGAAAATTACGGTAACTCTTAAAAGTGCTCTCCCCGTTACCTGACTGGTTTTACTGAGAACTTCCAAAATAGTTTAAAAGAAGGTGTCCATTTGTCTTGTCCAGTTCTTTTTAGTCAAGTGTAGATATTTGTCCATTGAATTGTCCTCAAATGAAAATCTCGCTGAAGACACAGAATGAGTGGCTGATCCTTTCAGCAGCTAACAAAATAAGCAGACACATTCAGAGCTTCAAGCCATTCAATGTCCTTTTTTCATTTGAAACAAGCCCTGCAGTGGTCTGAACATATGTGAAACCTGGAAAACCATTCAAAAAGGTCTAAAAACAACTGATCTCAGTTTAAAGCAGCTCCTGCTTTGAGATCGGGATAAAAGGAGTCTTTCTGTATTCACCAAGATACCAGTCCGTTCCATGAATATGTTTTTGGGACTCCATGAAGGTAATGAATGGTGTTATTTACTGAAGGGAGGTCAGTGTGGAGCAGCAAGAGGCTGAAAGCAGGAAAGGTGTGTTTGTGTGTGTGAGGCTAGTTTAGCTCAGGGCCACGCCGACACATGTACAGAGAGTGTCCTCCTCGACATAACACCTCCCAGGCACATCCAACTGCGCACACTCACATCACACTCCTATAGAGCATCTGTCCTTTGCTGGCTCAAACAGCTCGTGAGGCGCAGTGGTGATGAGCTGCAGCAGTTCATTAACCGACAGCAGCTAATTTTGCATTTATATGCATCACAATGTGCATGTTTGTGCAGAAGGCTTTGGATGGATCTTAAATAGTGATCAGTTTTGCACATGTGGGTGTTATACAGGCCTGCAGTTAACGTGTGCTAAAACAATGTGCCTGGACTGAACTCAACTCATTCCACAGATGTTTGTGTGAATCTACCCTCACATGTGCTGCATGGGTTTACATAATCTGTGTGCATCACATCTGGACAGCATGTTCTGAAGTGCACAGCGGCTTTTTTCAATACAAGCAGGTAGGTGAATTAAATAAACAAGTACCGTATTTTCCGCTGTACAAGTCACCGGCGTTTAAGTCGCATCAGTCCAAACATGTCTAATAAAGTGGCAAAAAACAAAGAAGTCGCTTTGCCAAATAAGTTGCATCTATTATGCATCACCACCCGGAAACTTGGGCCAAAAATCAATTGGCTGCCAAATGGCGACCACGGGAGCGTGCACGGGAGGACTTTAACAAGAATTTAACAAGAGTAACACTAAAAATAGGGACGCGCTATATTGAATTTTGGCCGATATGCTGATATGTTAGAACTTATTTGGCCGATACCAATACCGATAATTTTTCCCCTAGACCTACTTACAGAGACCACATACCTTTCTCTGCTGTGGAATTAAAATACTACATTATTCTGCATGGTCTTTGTTAATTTAACCTGCTACGAAATGCAGATGATAAAAAGGAGGCTGAAAATTATGTAATACTTCAACTTGGATTATGTTTAATGTCAAATTTATTCTAGACGTTTACTCTCTCTAACACAATGACAACACTCAAACAGCATGAGTTTGTAAACTTTCACATATCTAAACTCAATGGTGCGTGTGACGTCATAAGCACCTTTTATATCCGAGTTATTTTGATGAAATGGCCAATATCTAACTTTATCGCTAATATTGGCCGATGCTGATAAGATTGTGCATCCCTACATAAAAACAATTATTTGTTTGCTCAAAATTATAGTAAAAAGGTGTCTCAGTCTAAATTTTTCTTAATAAATGCAATTTGACGGTCAAATCAGATGCATTTTCAAAAGCCCATACACGGAAACATGAACACGATGAGGGCGACTTGTTGTGCATTTTTTCGAACTTTAACAAGATAACCACCTATAAACAATTTGTTTGACATTATAGCAAAAGGTGTGTCTCAGTTGAACTGTCAACTGTGAACAGTTGAACTGAATATATTTTTGTACATTTTGCACAATGCTGAAAGTCATCTCAGTAGAACTTCAGTTTGTCCCAAGTCACTGTTTTAGAAGTCACACAATCCCTTCTTGAATTTTAAATGGGTTACCCACCAGCTGGACCTGGAAATTTCTCCTGCAGAGATGGTTTCAAGACTCCTCAACTATCAGCGTGGCTGCCGGTACTCTACCCCTGGAGCGGCAACAAGTGTATTAATTTCCTCACCAGATAAAATATTAAAATTTAGCCCACACAATGAACCTCATGCCACACTTTTGCCACCCAAAGAAAAAAGATTTAGATCCTCCACTGGCACTGGTGTACACAAGTGAACATATTACTATGACAGACTAACACAGATGTTCAGTACGTTTTGTGCTTACCCTTAATATAAAATCTTTAGGTTAACGTTTTTTTTTTATTTTAAAGTTCCTTTAAACAGGGATATCATTGGATTCAGGGTCATATTCGAACATGTGCAATAAAACAAGCCCAATCATAATTGCCTTCACCCAAGTCAAAAATGGGGGAGGTAACGGGTGACTAATGACATTTTTGAGCAGGCACCTTGAAAATGAGCAGCTCTCAAGTTAGTCGTATAGATTCATTAGTTACTCAGGTATTTTTAGGTTCCTCTTTATGTTTTTACAGTTTTAGCTTCCCTCTCCTTGTCCTGTGGGTCCAACGCTGTTTGACTTTCTTTCATTGTCATGCCTCATGTCTTTGTCTTCCTGTTTCATCTGTCATTTTTTTTTTACCCCAACGGATCACCTCTGCTGGCCATCCTTCCTGTATTTTTCAAATCTCCAGCCACTCCTCTGTTCGCCTTCCTCTCCACGCTGGTTTTGTCTCCCAAAGTCATCCTAATTAGTGTTTAAAGCTCCCGTTTCCCCACGGCGAGGTCGTCTGTGCCCGTAAGCCACCGCTGCCTCGTCTTCGCCCTGCCAACTCTAATGAAACGGCACTATCTGCTGCCATCGCTGATTGTGTGTGCTTGTCTGTGTGTGCAAGAGGGACAGAAGAGACCACTCACACACCATTAACAGCATTACCTCAATTACAGTCTTACAACAAGAACTAGCTGAGAGAGTGTCTGCGAGTTCTCGCGCAAGAAGAGAGGAAGGAGAAACTAAATTGTAACTTGTCAAGAAAATGTGAAACTGCATCTTTTGCAACTTTAGTTTAATTCATATTATTCAGAAACTGCTTTACAAAGAAAACAATGAAGTTAGCATTTGTTTAAGGGTCTGCATGCCAACATAGCTTTTTCCATCAATATTATCTGCATGACAGACCTTTCCACTGTCCCCAACTAGATTTGACTACTGTCATGGTTTCCCAGTCGTTATTCCTCCCCTGGTGTCTCGTAAAACAGAAGATTGAGTAAAAGAACGGTTCCCTGCCTTTACTATGGTAGATATTCCTCTGGGAAACAGGACAGAAGCGAAGGTTGGATGAAAAAGACGCAAAGGGAGATGTGGTGGAAGAGGAGACACCAGTGGCGGGAAAAACACTTTCAGATCAATATTGGGAATCCAAGGGGATTTGAATCGGGGCAGGGAGACAGTTTAGGAGCAGCCCGTTGTGTGTTTCACCTCAGGGGTGAGGGCAGCCAGAGCTGACTGACCACCGTGCTCAACAAATATAGTCCTGTTATCTGTGTGTGTGCGTGCTGACCTTGCAGGCAAGGGTGAAGTGTTTGGTGAGAAAATTGTGAAAACAAGAAGGTTGCTTTGGGAGCCGGTGGTAAATAAATGCTGCAGAAAGGTCCGGAGGCTGACATAAAATTTAGGAGCTTTACTGTCTTGTTTTTTTTTTCTTGGAAAAAGTGTGTTTGGAAAAAATGTGATTCTCCACTAGCGAGCAAAGGAGCAAATGGGGATGAAGTATTTTCACCTGGAAATATTGTGTTTTTCCTGAAGACCAATTTCTCTTTCATTGCATTTCTACAGTCTAATGGTAAATGTACTGTACTTATATAGCACTTTTCTATCCTGTCAAGATACTCAAAGCGCTTTACAATACATACTGTGTCCTCATTTACCCGTTCATACTGCACTCTACTAGATCTCTACAAAGCTAATCTGAATCTGTAGAGACTAATCAGTGCTTTAGATCACTTACACTGATGGGACACAGAGGCAATGAGGAGTTCAGTGTCTTGCCCAGGGACACTTCAACATGTGACTGCTGGTGGGATCGAACCACCAACTCTCCCATTGGAGGACGACTGCTCTAACCACTCAGCCACAGCCGCTCCAATCACAAAATATTATGAATAAAATAGATAGCACACCACTTTATTTCTCCCTCATTTGCATGGCAAGTCGTAGCGATAGATGGATCATAAATGTAGTCCCAGATGTTTTGTGGAATGTAAAACATGTTGAAAAGTATCCATCCATTTTTTGCCACTCTGGACTGGTTGCAGATACAAAAGGTCCAGGAGAGAAATCTCAACATCTCTTTTCCCAGCAACTTTCTCCAGCTCATTTTAAAGGATCCTAAGGAGTTATCACTGTGAAAAACCATATCATGTTGCTGCTGATCTGTTTCATGTTGCTGCTGATCTGTTTTAATGTTGATGTGTTCATGCGTGCACATCTGCTCACAGACTCATGTTCATGTTTGTGCTGATGTTCAATGTTTTATGTTATGAGTGCTTAGTGTATATTTAGTTGATGTTTTTCTTAGTTCATATCTTAGATGTTATTACTGTTTTTCTTATACATTTTATTGTTGGATGTAACTGGGACCCTGCGTACATAATTTCGCTCCACCACATGTACCACATGAGGTGCGAATGACAAAGAAACTCTGACTCTGAGTTCCCAGGCCAGAGAGGTTATATAATCCTTGCAATAGTTGCAGTCTTCCCTGGGGGCTACACCCGGTGGGACTTGCCTAAAAAACCTTCAAAGAAAGAAACCTAGGAGGTGCTCAAACCACCTCAGCTCACTCCTTACATGCAGAGAAGTTGGTCTGCTCTGTGCTCCCCTAGATCAAGGGTGTCCAATTATGGTCCTTGAGGGACGCTATCCTGCATGGTTGAGGTTTTCCTGCTACAACATACCTGATTTTGATCAATAGTTTATTAGCAGCTTCTGCAAAGCAGGAAAAATAATTCAACCATTTAATCAGATGTGTTGGACCAGGGAAACCTAAAATGTGCAAAAGTGGCCCTTTAAGACCAGGATTGGATACTCCAGCCCTAGATGTTGGAGCTCTTCACCTTACCTTTAAGTCCGAGTCCGGACACTCTGCAGAAGAAGCCCATTTCAGTCGCTTGTAAATAGGACCCCTCCATCGCCCAACCCCACCTATCATGATCCATACCTCATGACCATCAGTGATGGTTAGAAGCAGTAAATTGAGAGTTTGTGCTTTCAGATCAGCTCCATCATGACAGACTAGAACAATGTCCTGATTTGTTGATCCACCTTCCTTTCCATCTTACCATCACTAGAGACTAAAACACCCAGACACCTGAACACCTCCACTTGAAGCCAAGACTCGTAACATTAAACAAGAATTCCACATTTTTGAAAGTTGAGATCCACGGCCTCAGGTTTTGAAAAACTGACTCTAATCTCAGTCATTTCGCACATTGCTGCCAACGAGAAATACATTCATGATAAGCAGAGACAAGATAGAGGTCCTAAACCAAACACCCTCCCATCCAGCCATCATCTTTTACAGACTTCTTACTTTTTAGAATAACTGGTGTCCATACACAAAAGTCATTGTATGAGAAACAGGGGACACCATGGACTGGTCTCTGGTCCATCACAGGGACACATGGAAACAAATGAGAACATATTTACACTCTCACTCACACCTAGGGACAATTTAGAGTTACCAATCAGCCTAACATTGCATGTTTTTTGGTCTGTGGGAGGAAAGCGGAGTACCCGGAGAAAACCCACGCATGCATGGAGAGAACATGCAAACTCCATTCAGAAAGACCCCCCAGTCAAGATTCCCTCCGGCAACCTTTTTGTTTAGAGGCGGCAGCTCAACCAATTATGACACCGTGCTGCCAGTCAAACACCCTACCCTCTAATTAAAAAGCAACTGAACACAAAGCTCTTTGTAGATTTTTAGATTCTTGCCTAAACCATTTTGCACGAAACGTCTTAAAGGCAATAGCACACTGCTCCATGTCCACATGTACAAGTCATTGGGGGCTTTGCACCTATACTAATATTTTTGCATTAACTATACCTTGGAGCTTGACTAAGTTGTTAACACTTTTACACCCCAGCCTTATAATAAGTGCAATGTGTTGTCATCATTGTATGTTCCCATACAATACTGAAATTAGTCGTCTACATTTAACCCATCACACGAGATACACCCAGGTGGAGCTGCGGGTAACTATGTAAGCAACCGGGGAGCAATTAGGGATTAGGTGTCTTGCTAAGGGACACCATAATGTGGGCACGGCAGGGAGTCAAACTGCCCAGGTTGGCTGCCCTACCTCTACACCATCTCAGCCCTGATGGGCTGATTTGTCAACTTTCATTGAGGAATGGAAAAAAAAGGCATGAATTTAAACAGTGATATTGACATGGAATGCTACACATAAAATGCCTAATGGACACTGCACCATACATCTAAATCCTGATCCCAATCCCACAAACAGTCTGCTATCACCACATTAAACTGCCGAGCCATGTAGCTGGGATCTCCAATTCATGCATCGACCGTTACTGTAAATACTCAGTCAACAGCTTAAGGGTGTGTCAACATGAAGTTGACATCAACCCCCTTGAAAGAATCTTTCCAAAATCGCATCATGAGGATCAGAAAGTGTATCACTTTTAAGGGTTTGTGAAAAAAGCCAATTTGTTTTAATCACAATCTTTATGTACTTAGTGCCACAAGTTCTCTAGTCTTCCATGGCACAATTTGCACACAAAGTCAAAGTGGTCACAGAGATTAGGGCTGTCTGCAACAAATCACAGGAAGTCCTGGCAGACAGACAGATGCCATTACATCAAAGCCTTTGCCGTCGTACATAAAGACTCATGGTTATAGTATTTAAAAGGCATTTTAGGTAAAAAAAAATTTAATTTGCAACTTAAATGTTCAACAAACCAAATCGGCTTTTACTGTAGACTTGTTTGGTTTACGCCCATTTTATTAATAAACCATTCAATCTGAGGCTTTTTGTAAAATAAAATATAAAAAAACTAGTATTCCAGTGTTACAACTTTGAACTGAAAAAAGCTTTTCATACATCTGTACTTCACACAATACTGGCAATACTGTATGCTCCTTTGCTCATCAATTTTTTCCAAAGCTGGGGTAATTAGCATACTGTACTGCAGGCAACAGCTGGTGCTCCATACTTGAGTGCATTATCTGTAAGCAAGGGAACAAACAAGTGTACTTTGTTGTTGTTGTGCAAGTCAGAATCATTATTATTGCAAAGCTAAAAAGGAATATAAAGCAGGCAAGGCAGCTGAGGGCATAACAAGAAAAAAGCATTTGCATGTAAAACTGGTTCCAAGATTATTGTATTATTGTGTCTAATGTGTGATGTGAAACGCAAACAATTCATTAGTTTCAGAGACGTTTTTGTGAAGTGACTAATTGCACTGATATCTATCTTCAAGGCCTAATCAGGAGATGCTGTTGGATGATGTGTTCATGTGCAACAGTGTTTGTGAGAACTCTTTGAGCAGTCTGCTGGATCTGAACACCATCTTTAGATTGGTTCAAGTTTCTCAGGAAATTTGTTTTAGAAATGCTTCATACTGTTAACCTCTAAGCTTTGATTTGCATAAAGCATCACATTTATGTCGATTTCATCACATTACAACATACGCTATTCAAAATATTTGCTTTTAAATGCAACAAAAAGGCCCAAATTTTGAATGGCATTGCTTTGTCACTGAATGTAAATCATCTACCAGTCAGTGCAAATCTAATGCAAGACAGAAGAGTAATATAAAGAATATAAACCATTAAACCATCTTTTCAGATATCGCTTTAGGATTCTTATGAGGGTGACTAAACTCAATTTTAAGAAACAAATATACTGATTTCACCCGAAAGCATTTTACTTCTGGTTTATATCAAGTGTCATAGGCATCACAACAATTATACGTCATGGGGACATGTCCCCCTCACATTTCAAAAAATATTTACGGACAACTCAATGCCTTTGTTGACCTCCTCATGCATAAATTAATAATGATGTCATCGTATGTTGCTGTTCATGTTACGATGTCTTTTTTTGAAACTTTCACGCTGTGCCCCGGCCAGGACATGGTGTGAGATATGATTTTTTTTTTTTACCTCCTCCACCCTCTCATGTTCTCTTTTGCTTGTCTACTTTGCATGTCTGTATGTAACAGGTCTCTCTTGTAAATGAGTCTTCGAGGCTCAATGGGAACTAACCTGTATAAATAAAGGTTGAATGGATATTCACACAAGAGGAGCTGTTGGTCAGGCTACTTGTTTTTATACAATTTCTTCTAAAATAGTTATTGAACTAAGTGTTTACTTATGTAGGTAAATGCAGATGTTTAACAATCCATTAAAATACACCAGAATGCAGGAAATGGGATATACTTTATGGAAAAAGTTCTGGACCCCTAGACCACCCCACCGGTCCCTCCACATTACAAATGCTTCTAATGCCAATGTGGTGTTTGTAAAAAAGTGATGTTTCTACATCTTTCTCAAAGGTATTCCAAAGGATCTCCTGTGAGGCTTCCGTGAAACGAAAAAAAAAAGCAGCAGATGAGCTTTTTGTTGTGTTCTGTAATTACTGATAATGATTTGTGACAAAGTAAAGCCCAAGGCCAAGCCTCGAGGAAAGTGCTCCAGATTGTGGGTTCAGAGGCTCAGTCACTCACCATGCACCATATTTTGTACATGTGTCTACAGCATCACATGCACAGAAAAGTTGTTTCATGCCTCCATAGGTACATCTGCTTCGTGCAGTTTACAGTTTCTGTACCGATGTCAAGTTCAGCTTAAGGTAGAGGAGTAAAATGATGTCATGAGAGCAAGTAATGTGTCACTTACAGTTAATAACTCAATATGTTGAGGCTAAATCATAGTTAACCAATTTCTCACACATTCTGAGTGCTCAAACTGAGGGAGGAGGGGTGTCTCGAACCTGTGAGATGTGGAGAGGGAGGACTAATCTGCTTCTTAAAACTGAGCATTTTCAACTAATCGAAAAGGGGTCTAAACTGTGCCACAAAAAAAAAAAGAAATTCCTTAAATATTTAAATAATCACAACAGCCACTGTATTGTGTGGTTTAATGTATAAGTTTTCTCTTTGATCTTTCTAATCTTCCTGAAACAAAACAACAAGGAACAAAATCTGCTTCATATTTCCCCATATAAATATTTCACAGTCACAACCATCTTTCTCTGGTTTAGAGTATTTATACGGTTTCAACAAGAGATAATCCAACTTTAACATCAAAAGGTCCAAATTTAATTGGTCAGTGTCAAGTCAATTTTATTTATAAAGCACATTTAAAAACAGTATATTCAATAGTGAGGAGCTGGAGAAGTGAAAGGGAGACCTGACTGAACCCAACATAAAGCACGTTACAATAGTTTAGTCGGGTTGTAACAAATGCATGGACTATTTTTTCAAGGTCAGATCTGGTCAACACCAACTTAATCTTAGCCATCTGCTTTAAGTGGAAGAAGCTTTTCATCAATTAAACTTAAAATCAGAGTCTAAAACCATCCCGAGTTTTGTAACAGACGGCTTCAGATATGGCTCAAGAGAGTCAAGGTTTAAGGAACAGAGACAGAAGTAGAGCTGGGGCTAAAAACAATAACTTCAGTTTTCTGATCAGTAAAACAAAAAAAATTGAAGCCATAATGTCATCAACATTTAACAACAGATGAAGCAATAACTATTGGGTTTTAAGGGTGAATAAATTTGACAATCTTCAGCATAGCAGTGAAAAGAAAGACCATGTGTCCTCAGAATAGACCCCAAAGGGAGCGGATACAGTGAGAACAGAAGGGGTCCAAGAATCGAGCCCTGCGGAACCCCGCAGGAAAGAGTCACTGAAGCAGATAAAATATTACCAACATTAACACAAAAGCTCCTTTCACTCAGATAAGAAGGGGATCATTCTAATGCTGCACCTGTAATCCCAACCCAGTGTTCTAACCACGATAAAAGGATACTGTGATCAACAGTATCAAACTGTAAGTAAGTAAGGTCCAGGACTACAAGTATGACAAACAGAAAATGTCCAGAACAATTTGTGACAAGCAAAATCATAATTATTAAATTTGCATACAACTTTAAAACAAAAAAAAAGCACAGTTTGTTTACAGTTGTTTGCTTTTAAACCTGATGATTCAACAAAATAAAATACCTTAGTTTTCACACAAGAATGAACATATTAAATAAAACTAAAGTTAAAGGCAATAAGACACTAATGGCAAACTGAGAGGGTAAAATTAAAGATGCTCAGAGTTTTTTTTAAAAACTAAGAAATTTAGAGTAAAACTGGCATATGCCTTTAATGAGCTAAACTTTGGCACCAAACATGTCAAACAGAGTAACAGACTTCAACGTTCATTTCTCAAACAGCCGTGATTTGAGCATTCACCACATTCGTTACTGAGAATGAAGATTTCTGCTCTTATAGCGCAAACACTGTGAGGGCAAAAAAAAGACGCAGATTGATTTCTCTACTCATCTTAGGAAAAGCTCCGTTTTCTAAATCTATTTTTCTTCGAACACTTTTATAACTTTTGAGCATTAATTTTCTCCCCTGCCTTTACTTCTGATCTGACACAGAAGCTGCTTTAGCTGCCGCGGTGAGAACAAAACAAGCCGATGTGAACAACATAAAGCAAATTCTGTTGTTTTTTCATTCAACCTTTATTTATACAGTTTAGTCTTATTGAGTCACGAGGACTCGTTTACAAGAGAGACCTGTTTTAGACAGTCAACATATAAAGTACAGAAACAAATGTCAATGCTAGCGTTGTAAAAATGCAATTAAAATAAAAGTAATGTTATAAAACAATAAATCGAGGTGCCGTAAAAATCAAGGTAAAATACTAAGAATGTTTCATTGATGTTTCCATTGATATTATCAAATGTTTAAAATCCCGTAAAGTAATCAAGGTGGACAACTCCAGTTTGTTGCAAGGCGTTCCAGGTTGCAGGAGCAGAGTAAGAAAAGACCTTTTTGCAAAGTTCAGTCTGCACTGAGGGGATCCTGCAGGTAATGATGTCCTGAGAGAGCATGCTGTAACTGCACTGACGACGTGACATGTGGGAGGAGATATAAGAAGGTAGCAGACCAAGGAGTGATTCAAAGATGAAAATGTACCAGTGTAAGAGTCTGTGTGTAGACAATGATGACCAACTGACCAATGAGTACAGAGTGCAGTGATGGGTACGGTAGTTACAACCAGTTATTAATCTTAGCGCACCATGATTGACAGCATCCAACATTTGCAAGGAACTGGCAGGGGCATTCATGCAAATAATGTCACCATAATCAATGGCTGGTAGGAAAATAGCAGCTACAAGGTGTTTTCTGGCATTCAGAGTTTAGCAAGATCTATTTCTGAAATAGCAATCCTATTTTAATTTCACTTTCTTTATCAAGTTTTCAATATGTGGTTTAAAAAGGAGATGTGCATCGACCAAAATTCCCAAGTATTTGTACGACTCCACAAACTCAATAGGAACACCATGCATGGATGAGATAGGAGGAGTTGTTGGCACTGATTTCCTGTTTGTAAAGATCATCCCTTTGGTTTTAATCATCATTTAGCACCAGTTTGAGATGGAACAAGTCTGACTGAATGTGTCAAATGCAGACTGTAGAAGCTGAAAAACCTTGGCAACTGTGTTAGCTCGACAATAAACAACAGTGTCGTCAGCATAGAGATGCAAGGAGGCGTCAGGAATGTTTTGACTTACATTACTTATATAAATTGTAAAAAGGGTTGGTCCTAAAACTGAGCCTTGTGGTCCACCAGTAGTGACCGTTACGTAGCTAGATGAAGTACCGTTATGTCGAACACATTTTAAGCCCTGCGCACAGTAATAAGAAGTAATTTTCAATAACTCGCATAAAACACAGCCGTGAAGCTCACCGGGCACAAACATTCATACGTTCTTAAAATTGCGACAGAAAATGTTATTTTTTATTTTGTGTCTCCAAAAAGCAGTCACATCCCTCTGAGCTCTCTTCCAAGCTAATGTTTAAAAATGATTTTTAAATGATTCAAACGTAAATAATTAATTTCTTGTAGACATTTTTATCTGTAAATGAGACACTTGGCATGCTATATTAGTCGAGAGCCCTCTAGTGGCTGAAAATGTTAGTGTTCAATATTTCCCATGTTTGAATGAGTGAAATCGTCAGATCTCAGCCAACAATTGGGTTATAAATTGGGGGGGGAGGACATTGCTTCTCTGTATACGATGCAGACGTGTTAAAATATATATATATATATATATATATATTTATTTTATTTTTATTTTTTCCAAGTTTGGTGGAGACATTAAATGGATTCCCAATATGGAACCTAAATTTATTTATTTACCTCTAAAATAAGTGATGAAATGAACTTTTATACTTTTTGACCTTTCCTGCAGCTCTGCAAAAATAAGTTGGGATTATTTTATAATTACTAAAAGTAAATTTGTCAAATATACGCTGGAAAATATTTTATTAGCTTACTCCTTTCCTCTATATTTTTATTTTTAAATATAGGAGAGGAGCATTTAGAATTATAATTGACATGGGAATAAAATAGCAGGAGTTTCGGCAATTAAAAAATAAAGTGAAAAAGAAGGAGATATTCTGGATTATGAGGTTAAAAATGTGGAACTAGTAATAAATATGTCATTCCAGCTTAATCTGATAAAATTGAGTATTATAACTGTGTCAATAAATCGAAAAATACTTTTTAAAAAAAAAAACAAGAACAGAAAGATTTACGTGTTCCGATAGGAAAAAATGTAAAAATAAAATAAATAATAATTTAAGCACAAAGAAAGAAGTAAATCATAGTTTTCCTTTGGGTTTGGGGCTTTTTGATTACCGAGCAGGATGCTGCTGATTCGTCTTCGATCTCCTGATTATTAACAGACTGACAAAGAGACATGATTGTGAGCAATTTTCCGCCCATCACAGGAGTTTGACTTTCCTCTCTCGTCTTTTTAAGCTGCAGGAGGAGCAGAAACTGATTCAAGGTCCAGACGAGCGCGCTCACATGCTCTTTGAATCTGTAACGCAGTTTGAATGATTCAAACCAGCCGAAAAGTCGAGCTTCATCTATCGTGTGAATGTTTATGAAGCATTCACACTAATGTGATCCATATTTCATCCGTACGTTTTTTCGGCATCTTTCTTGTTACGCACTTTTTTTGTTATTTTAACAAATCATAAATCAAAACGTTCAGCTCTTTCAGGACAATCCCTCTCTGACTTTTGGTATTGGCGCAACTTTAGCTTTTTGAAATATTTAGCCATTTCTGTAATTTTTCCTCACACAAAATGAATTGAGCTCAAATCTTCAAATCTTTAGATACGTTTACATTTTACTGCTCCTTTCACATTGTGTTCTGCTTCAGCTTCTTTCAGCTTTCTTGTGTAAATTTAAACAAATTTTCAGCTACTTTCAGCTCATTTCTGCTGTTTTGTAATCCTTTCATATCGTTTCTGCGAAGTACAACATTTTTGTGCTTCTTCTAACTTTTTTCTTCTAATTTCAGCTTGTTATACTCCTTTCAGCTTATTTATGCAAGTTTCAGCTTCTTCTGCCATTTCAGCTACTATTTAGCCGTTTTTATGCTAATTTTAGCTTTTTCAGCTAATTTCACATTTTTCCCCACTCAGTTCAACTTTTTTCAGTCCAATTCATCAAATGTGCTCTGTCCACTTCCTTCTGGTAATTTAAGCTTATTTCTGCTTTTTTAGCTACTTTACAGCAGTTTCATTAATTTTTTTTGTTTATTGCCAGTTTCAGCATTTTTCAGATAATTTCCACTTTTTTGTGCTCATTTCTGCTTCTTTCAGCAACATGTTCTTTCTACTTTCTTCTACTAATTTAAGCTTGCTCAACATGTTTAGCTAGCTTTTAAGCATTTTTAGCTAATTTCAGCCGTTTTCAGAAATTTTTCATGGTAATTTCTGTTACTTTCCGCCTAATTAACTTCTTTCTGCTAATCTCAGCTTGTTATGCTCCTTTCAGCTTTTTCAGCAAGTTTCAGCTTTTTCTGCTTTTTCAGCTACTATTTAGCCGTTTTGATGCTTGTTTTAGCCTTTCAACTAATTCCACTATTTTTGAGCTCATTTCAGTTCTTTCTGCTTCCTTCTCCTTTTCACCTACGTTTCAGCCATCTTTTGTTGTTGCTAATTTCAGCCTATTTAGCTAATTCCCCAATTATTGTGCAAATATTTGTTTTGTTTTTTGCTTTCTTCTGCTAATTTAGGATCGTTCGTCCATGTCACCTTTAGTTCATAATGTTTTTTTAGCCAATTTCAGCTGTTTTTCAGTAAGCTCTTCTGCAATAAGCATTCACACCGTCTTTTCGCAGAAAATGCAATTTGTCTAGTTGCCAAAGATTCCGTCTCAAGCCTTTTGTTTTCCTCTCAGCTGCGTTTTCAGCTCTTTGAGAGCAACCCACGCAGCCACAGAGACAAATAATTAAGGCAAAAGATAAAACTGAGTCCGGCTCGATTCAACGCAGCCATTTTCCCCTGCGTCGATTTGTGTTCTTTAAAATCCAAACTGCAGCAGGGAGGAATATTTGGCAGCAAGTGCAAGTACCTCAGCAGGAAGTTAACAATTTAAAGCGAACAAAAATAAAATGGAACAAACGAAGCTAAAAGGAGGAAACGCGAGGCATTGTTGGAGAAATCACTCGGAGCTGCAAACGTGAAGACCAAGGAAAGGAGGTGAAGCTGGGTGGTTTGAACGCAGGTCTGACAGGAAGCAGGGGTCGGGGGGCTCATCTGAAGTGATATCTGAATTGACTTGGAAAGTTTGACCATCTGCCTTCATCACCAGATGGCCTTGGTCTGTGGTCTGGGACCGCCGTGGCACAGTCCATAAGGCAGCCGTCTCTCAAACCCGTGTTCCAATCCCCCCGTGTGGCCTCGTTTTTCTGTCTTCTGCAAACGTTCATTGTCAGAGTGCTGCTCTGCCTCGCCGCCTGAATAATGGAGAAAATACAGCAGGAGAGCAGGATGTCGACGCTGTAGCTGGAGTCGTTCGGTTCTGTTCATCAGAGCACCGAGTTCCACCTCAACGTGGGGGGCGGAGCTTAAACAAGATTACCGACACGCTGAAATAACAAACAGGAGAATCAAAAAGCTTTTATTTTCTACATCTAGCAAAAGACAATTATAATAAAAAAATATAAACACTTGTTGGACATGATCAGGTTTGAGATGTTTGCAAGTTATTTCAATAAATATGAATTTTTATTTATTTTTCTTCTTTCGGCTGCTCTCTTCTTCAGGGGTCGCCACAGCAACTCGCAAAAAGACTTGACAATTATTTTTACGCCAGATGCCCTTCCTGACGCAACCACAGAGCTACCTCAGCGCACCCAGGGGAGCAAGTAGTGGGGATTAAAAGCCTTGCTCAGGGGTCCAGACTGGGGCAACAGAGTGGAGGCAGGTGTGGGTGCTTCACATTTTCCACCCACATCTGATGTCGATACAGGGAGTTGAGCTTCCGATCACAGGCTCGCCTTCTCCAACCTCTGCTGCATTTGATATTTTAAAACAGGGTTCTCTAGAAAAGATATGAAGAATTATCTTTCCTGTTGTAAATAGGATTTTGAATGACTTCAGTTTGGAGAAAGTTAATTCTGACCAGAATAACAAGATTACAGCTAGTCTGAACATGGCCGAGATTAAAGTGGACTGCTGCTGTTCTTAAACAGCTCCAATCGCAAAGGTTTGGCAGTTTATACAAACATTTATAGAGCCGTCCAATTTCATATTGCATGCTTTTTAATGTGCAGGTTACATGCAAACACAAGCTGCAGCTGCAGCATCTAGATGGAACGCTTTTGGCGACTCAAGGGGAGGAAATCTTGATATTTGGAGACTTTGTTCTCAGGGAAGAACACTAACGTCATCAGGTGTTTCTTTTGATGTGCCGACTTTTATCTGAATTACGTGTCGTTTTCTTTGTTTCAGTGAATGAAGTCCTGCAGGTTTGTGGACTTTATGCCAGAGACTTGCCTACTCCAGCATGCACATTACAGGACAACACACTTTATGGATGTACCAACACCTTGACTATACCTCAACACGTCTGTGTTTGACGAGCGTATGGAAATGGTAGAAAATATTAACATTTAAGTTGTGTAGCTGTACATGCCCAGGCTTGTGGCTCGTGCCGAGATCTTCACCTTACACCGCCCACAGCAAACGGTTCAGATGTCCATTAGAACATTTGTCAAAGCTGAGCTTTCCGTTCTGCCTCAGCTGCAGGAGAAGTCCTGGGAAAGAACACCTACAGGTTGACCCCACCTCCTGAAACAGGGAAAGAATTGTTATCGACTTGCTGGTTAGTCCTTGCTCCTTCTCATTTCTCCTCACTTGATTTCATCGTTTTCCTCCTCCTTTCTCCTCATTTTTCCTTTTGTTTTCTGTGCAAACTCTCCATTTGTTTAATTTCTTCCCTCCTCCGTCTCTGTCTCTCACACCTCCCATCTATCTCCTTACTTGTCAAACGTTCTCCTCCCCGTTTCACCTCCTCTGCTCCCTGGGTCCTCCCTGAAGAACAGGCCGCTCTGACCTGTATCCGTCTGGCATGGACGAGCCCCACGTTTGGTTTAAACGCCCCAATTATCCTCCTGAATTATGATGTTCTGCTCAGGGGCTGTGCTGCTCCATCTCTGTGGCGCTCTCATGAAAGTTGGCTCTGAACGACCGATCCATTTACAGAAGAAAGATTTAGGGCACGTTCACACCGCCCGCACCTGGCCGTAAAAAGTGTCCATGCAGAATCCTGTGGCATGTTCCGACGTCACGCTTTCCTTGTGTTTGTGGAGGTCAAAGGTGACATGGGCTCATCCTGCCTGGTGCTATGTGGGGGAAAAAAACAAACTGTTTCTTCAGTCATTATGAAGACTAACAGGATTCCCTGCATTTCATAAAAACAACTCCCTGATTTTTCCACTGAGTGATCCTGAAATTCCAGAATCTGTTTCAGTCACATGGAACACTCAGAATTAAACGTCTTAGGTGGCAAGCAGAGTCACATTCAGTTAGTGTTGACTGTGGGACGTCCATTTGGAAATCATTCCTTATAGTTTATTTTATTGTATAACATCAGAAACCAAAAAGCCACCACAGCCAAACAGTAAGAATACACGTACTGTGTACACTATAAGCAGAACATGGACCCAGTAATACTAGAATACTAGTATTAATACAACACTTTATCAGATGGGACCAGAGGGGTCTCATCTGTGAATTAAATTAACAAAAACCTTTAAAAAATCCCTACTGTGAGGTGTGATAGGTCAATCTGCATATGTATGCGTGTATCTTATCTCAGCTTTATAACCTGAACCCCACACTCCTGGTTTCTTTGAATTGAGAAAGCTTCTCGGATGAGAAGCGAAACGTCTTCTGTTACAAATAAAGTCCAGCTTTTTTTGTCTTGAACTTTTTTGAATTTACCATGTCCTGGATGACTGAGAATCTTCACCAGCGTAATACATGAACACGTCAAAATCTCAAAGATCATCTTTAATCAGCAGATCAGTGTTTGAATTCCCCACATTTTCTGATTGTTGATGTTTATCAGGTTCCCTAAGTTTATCCTTTCTGAAAAGTCAGTTTGCAGGTCCTACTGTCTTTCTGAGTCAATGAGTACCCCGTTTATGAAAACAGTGGGCTATTCAGATTTAAATATTAATGAAATAATTGTCTTAATATTTCCTTGGAGCATTTTTTTTCCTCTATCAAAATTTTAATGAGACAGAAAACTATTAAACAAAATTAAAAAAAAAAAAAATCTTAATGGAACGACAGGTTTCTTAAGGTGATTAGCTGTGGAGGCCAACAAACAAGAAAAAAAAGTGTTTTACTTTGTAAAGGAAAGTTTCAGGTGGATTCATGTGGACAGGAGATGCCAACCTTTTCCAAAACTTACATAGCAGCCTATTTTATGCAACCATTCCTTTGTGCTCCAAATAAAAACAAATAGTCAACAATAACGGTTAAATCATGTCATATGGATCAGTTTAAGTGAGAAACATGTCGTCCCCCATCCAGAGGACTTCGTCAGCCTGCCTACCAGATCTGTCCCATAAGTAGCCTTCCCTGCTGTGTTTCAAGCTAACCTCCTGTTGGAATCTCAAAAGTAGACTTTTAACAAATAAAAACAGGACCCACCCATCCTAAACAATAAATCATCAGTTACAACAATCAAATGTTTTATGCCAGGTGGCCAACTTGCTACTCTCGGAAAAAGCCTGAGGGCAGCCTAAGCTAGAGTGGTTCAGAAAAATATTGAGTGAATTTTACAGATTTTTCTGGATCTGTCACGTTTCAATTTGATCTCGTCACAATCAAACTTTGAGGTCTGAAATCAAAAATATACCACTTTGCTGAAGTTTCTATCGAACCTTTTTTCTATACTAAGGTTTTCTCCATCATTGCCTGTAACTGAAGGCAAAAGGCAGGTGATAATGCTCATGGTTTGTTGCATTGTTGCTCAATTTTCTTATTGTATATTGTTGACTGTACTTTAAGTGTCTGTCTAAAACAGGTCTCTCTTGAAAATGAGTCCCTGTGACTCAATGACACTAACCTGTATAAATACAGGTTGAATGAGTTAGCACACTCTTATGACACAATGGATGGAGTTTTATAAAATTCTCAAATAAAATTCAGAACTTTTCTCGATGAGAAGATAGGGCAAATGACAGTCCTCTTGCCATGATGGGACACTTGCAGCTGGATACACAATGGATTCCTGGGGGCAGTGGAAGATGATGTGTCAGTCCGTATTGTCCATTGAGGCCGTAGAAGACACGCACATAATTGGATTTATGATAACTGAATTTCTGCTTTTTGGTGTTGGCGGGTATCTGGCATATCGACAAATTTGGAAGATGATGGCAGCAGTTGTGACGATTGTAAAGCTGCCTGCCTTGTATGAAGGAATGCACCAAGCGGTAAGATCTCATGAGCTGAGCCATAAGCTGGACGTGATTTCTGAGAATCGCAGGACACTTGAGGCTCCTGGGACTCACTGGCAGGAAAGAATTAACTTTGGAGAAGGCTACAAGCTCGGTCCGGTGGTGTGACCACAAAATTTGGCTATTTGGAATCACCAATGACGCATACCAGCAGAACTATGAAGGCAGACATGGAAATTCAAGCAGAGGCTACCTGACTCAAAATAATTATTTGAATTTGGCTTCCCCACTTGGCCTTGATTGGCCAGCTATCTCAAACTTAGCTTATTTGTTTATGTGAACAAGAAGCTACCCCCCTCCCCCTCCCCCCCTCCCCTATTGCTCCCCTCCTGAGGACATCTGTGGATCTGTGTCAGAGTTGAGCAGGCTGATAAACACTGTACCATCTTTATCAGGACTATGGAACTTTCTTGCAGTACGGACAACTCACTGCCCTTGTCGACCTCCCTATGTATAAATGTATTATGATGTCATCAGTATGCTACTGTTTATGTACAAGGGGTTTTTTTTTTGCCAACTTTCACACTGTGCCCTTGCCAGGACATAGTGCGAGAGATTATTTTTTTTTTACCTCCCCTCGTGTTTTCTCTTTTCCTTATCTACTTGTTTGTTTTCTTCCCTTTTCTCATCTAAGCAAAATATTATTCTGAATAAGAATAAGAAGGCCGTACTTTAATAGTAGCAGCTTCGTACATTCCGCCCATCTTTCAGACAACTGTAAATGGTAAATGGACTGTACTTAAATAGCATCTTTTTATCTTATTTCAAGATACTCAAAGCACTTTACACTACAATCTGTGCCTCATTTACCCATTCAAACAGGACTCTACTAGATCTCTACAAAGCTAATTGAACTAATCATTCTAAAGAGACTAATTAGTGCTTTAGATCACATTCATACACTGATGGGACACACAGAGGCAACGAGGGGTTCAGTGGCTTGCCCAGGGACACTTCAGCATGTGACTGCTGATGGATTCGAACCCCCAACTCTCGCATAGGAGGACGACTGCTCTAACCACTCAGCCACAGCCGACTGTAATGGTAGTAGCTGCGAGTCATCTTTTAACTTACTCTGAGCACAATGAGAAGAAAATCTGGCATCAGAAGAACAAGTGGTGCTGAGGTGACGCTCCACACCGAAGGTGACTTGGTACGCCTCGGTGCACTCCTACAGCTCTGAAATAATTCAGCTCACACTCGGATGATCCAAATGGCGCTCTACGCCCTCATCTTTTCCTCCACGGTGCCATCGGTGGAACTCTGCTTCCCACCCGAACCCACTAAACCTCTGCTGACATATGCTCGACAATCTGAAAGGTAGTCTAATCACGCAGCTCCTTTCTTCACCCTATAATTGATCATATCACATGTGGCCTTGATTAAACACCCACTCGCACTTCAAGATTAATCACGCGTTGCATGAACTTAGCATTATTCACTGTATAACCCCCGCTCCATCTCCATTCCTTGGTCGCCCTGTAATGAGATATTCATCTCCTCAACAATTAATAACACCAGCATGGGGGTCTCCTGCACACCCGGCCCCACCCTCTCCGTTCCCACAGTGTTATTTTAAGCAGGCGATGATGGAGGGATCGCAGCGGGAGCTTAAATGGGATTTATTAGCCAAGATGGCAGAGGTGAACAGAGGAGAGAGGTTAAGGAGCTGTGGCGTGGATGAGAAGGTGAAAGAAGGAGAGGACCTAAAGGTGATCCAGTCACCGGCGTGCTTTAACACGGGCACCCATCGGAGAGGCATCAATCTCCTTTATCTCTTTTAGATCTTTTATATCAATGTTTTTCTCTCTGTAATAACCCCCTGCCACCTTCCAGGTGATTCATATGAGACACTCAGCAGCAGAGCTCCTGCCGCTACAATCCATAACCGAACGTAAGCGCACAACACACACACAAAGAGAATAATGGGGCTGGAAAATGGATTATTACGCCGCTCTCAAAGATTCGCTTGACCATAACAAAATAAGTGTATCCTCTCCAACACAGGTGCTGCCGTGTTGAGCATAAAAGGTAATAGATGAGCACAGCAGCAGCTAAATGGAACTCTGTCTTCAGAGTAACAAACGTCTGTTTCTCAAAAGGAGCTGAAAGCCTTGAGACTTGATAAATAACCATTTAAATAAAAAAAAAATGTGAAATCTGTGAATGTTTTCTGATTTCAGGCATTATTACAGTCAGTCAAACCACCTGAACGAGGAGGGGGTTTGTTAAATTGTGTCCCTGCAGGGCTTTACTTTGTCGTTTTACTAAGTTTAAAAATAACATTTCGATTTATTTCCGTTTGCGACGTTCACGTTTAAATTCCCGAGTCGTCAACCCTTTTCTTGGAGGCCGTTTTAAATTTACGTGGACTCTAGAGTTTCCACAATTCTGTAAATTCTTTTAGTCTTAACTTGTCAAATTCTCTCTAGTATTTCATTTCAACTTAAATCAAAATGTCTGCTCATTTTCAGTATAAACCAAAAGACTTAACGGCACCTGGCGTGTACAAAGGTCAAATCAGTCTGAGTTGAGTACATGAGGCTTTAAGGCAGCGTCTCGCTGGGCTGAGCTTTCACATCATCTAGACCATATGGGTCAAACTCAAGGCTCAGGGGCCAAATGTGGCCCTCGTTGACATCTTATATGGCCCCAAAGATGATATTTTCAATGTAAAATACTTTTATCACTTGAATTTTTTCTGTAATCTTTGATTATGATGTCGAAAGTGCAACCGAGAACGTCAAATGAGGCCAATCAAACTCTTGTTGAGGAACCTGCAACCAAGAAAAGATGTCTGGTATCTAACTTGAGTTGATGTAAATTCTGAAACCGGCCCTTAGTTTGAAAAAGGTTTTAATTTTGGCCCCATTGTAAGTGGGTTTGACACCCCTGATCTAGACGTTCCTGAGAGTTCCCTCACAGTTCGTTGTTTGAATGTTGAACACGTCCAAAACCACTGGGCAACGAATCTTTCTCTCGGTGTTGTCAGTTAATCAAAACTAAAGAGCACAAGAGCTGGATTTTGACACCTGCATGGGACAACATGCAGGCCCAAAGACCCCATAGATGACATTATGTATTTTAAAACGTAGGCTTCTATTCAGTTCTTCAGTAGATTAAATCAAACGTGGAAGCAGCTGCCAAGTTAAGTAAAATGTACAGCCTGACCTACAGGGAAATCTTGGCCATCGCCGATACGGATACTGGGAAGCAAAGGCCAATGATGATAACCAATATAACTGCTGAAAAATGTTGAGCTTTGTCCACCACCAAGATTCTAAAGACACAGCGAGTGGAGCGAGCTAGTTTATTTAGCGCAGCTGTTAGCAACAATGAAGCTAAACAAATTAGATCCACACCGTACATAGTCCCACGGTAAGTTTACAAGTAATGCACTGGTCATGTAAAACAGTCTTCCTAACGAGCGTTCACATTTTCCATCCTCCACTATTCACCATAAAGTCGTCAAGTCTAATTTTTTGTCAATTTCATCATACGTACAGATATACAAAGAATCAGAATTACGTTTCTCGCTGTCCTCCAGTGAAACCAATAGCTTAAAAACATCACATCACAATAATTAAGAACAAATAGTAGTAAAAAGTTATTTCATAATCCATAAAAAACAACAAATTAAATACAAAAAAATCCTGAAAGAGTAATTAGTATTGACCGCAGCGGGATTTTTTTCTTTGCAGAAAAGTAAAGATTTCAGACAAACGATGCATTTCATTGACAACAATGATAATGTTACTAACATTGATATTTTATCTCTTCGTTAGATTTATTGTTCTGGACAAAGTTTTACAAGGCAATAGGCTATGCCAGGTTATCTAAACGTTAGCTTGCTAACTTGAGAGGCACATAGCTAATGACAAGCGGGTTGGAGGATTGAAAATAATTCAGTTTTGTTGATTTTTATTTTATTTTACAGATCAGTTACAGTAAACTTACCAGGCTCTATTCAGCAAAATATGCTACACAGTATTGCTCCTGCTTCAGCTGTGCTGAAAGTGAAAGTTAAAGTGAACGGCCACGACTTGAAAGGTGTTTGCATGCACCCTCTGCTGGATACGTTGTACAATTACACCATTTGCATGTACTGACACGGCTTGTTCCTAGCGTTTATATCGGTGAATAATGGGACAACAACCACCGATAGATATGTCCACAAATGCTTATAAAGGCCTAAAATATCGTCCCTACTGATATATATTGGTCGGGCTCTAGAACAAAGTGAGCTAAGTTATGTGTGAATGGAGGTGGGCAACAAAATTTGCATGACCAGGAGTACTTTTTCAAGCTGTGCAACTGAATATTTACCATGAGTTTAAAAAAAATAAATTGTGTTTTGAGTGATCACATGGCTCATTGAGTGCAAAGACCTCAGTGAGACAGTGTTTGAACATTTGAGCATTTTTCTCCAACAGTCCCAGCCCAGCAAGGCGCTGCCTTTAATGAGTCATCTGTAGAACATAAAAGGAAACAAATGTTATCATTGCCCATACAGCTAATCAATTGTATGGACTTAACACTTAGCCAAGAAGATAGTGAAGCTATGTTATCATGTCAAATGATTAACTTTTGTGTAGAAAGATGACAAATATGAAGTTGTTTTGGTTTGTAAGATCCAGAATTGTAATTTAGACCTTAGAAAGAATTTTGCTCTTTAATCCATTTTAATAAAATGTGACTTCTGTAGAGTCCATCTTGTTTGTTTCCCTTTAAGGCACCAACATTTTAATTGTTATGAAATACAAACGTGTTCCGCTTGGCTTAGTTATTTTTCTTATTTAAAAATGATCATTTGATTATTGGCATGGCATCGGTCACTATTGGCAATAAAGTAAAAATATCGGACATCGGCCATTCCATCAAAATAACTCAGATATAAAAGGTGCTATATATATATATATATATATATATATAGATATATATATATATATATAAACACTATAGAGAGCGGTCAACACCTCACCAGCAGAGAGAGTAAATGTCATGAATAAATTTGACATTAAACATAATTCAAGTTAAAGTGTTGCATCATTTTCAGCCCTCTTTTTGACATCTGTATTTGGTAGCAGGCCAAATTGACAAATACCATGCAGAATAATGTAGTATTTTAATTCCGCAGCAGAGAAAGCTGTGTATGTAAGTAGGTCTAGGAAAAAAATATTGGTATTGGCATCGGCCAGATAAGTTTTAACATATTGGCATATCGGCCAAAAGTCCAGTATTGTGCATCTCTAATTTTGACTAAGCGGAGTTAGTTTGTGGCCTCTCCATCCTGGCAATTTATCTTGATTTAACAGTTTGAGCTGATAAAACTACATAAATAAAAAAACAGAAACAAACCAGACAGATATTTAATATGTTCAGTTGAATACTTCTAGGGTCGTCTAATGATAAAGTCTGCCATTTCTAACAAAAGCCGCCATCGTTTTTTGTTTTGATGCACTGTGACTTGTAATATAAATGGTGACGGTTTTCACACATCCAGACAAAATCGCCTTCGTTCATATAATAAAGCGTTTTTTTGTTGTTGTTTTTTTTTTTTTTACTTTGCTGGTTCTAGACTTTGAGTCATACTGAAAATGTTAGTCTTCAAAAAAAAAATGTCTATTACTTAAAAAAGTAAAGAACATCAAAGACTGACAATGAAAGGCAGAAACAAAACTCAGACGAGTCAAAGAGCATTAATCAAAGCGGAAACCAAGAGCCTGAAGGAAACCCCGAAGCAGCAGCAGAGCAGAGGCAGGAGTCTTGAATCGAAAGGTTCGAGGGCATCAGGAAGAGTCGAAGAAACATGTGGATGAAATCTGGTCAAACAAACACTAGGAAAATTTTGAACAATGTACCACTTGGCTCAAACAATACAGTTATCTCAAATTCATCCTACCAATGAAGCACGGCAATGGCAGCATCATGGTGTGGGAATATTTATAAAGAGGGACAATGAATATTTACAAAAACATTGTTAACTTTCTTTGAAAAGGCTTGATAAGACATATAAGTCTTTAAATATGTTTATTATTTTAATAAAAATCAGTCCATTTATAACTAATTTCTATCAGTTGCATCAACGTTGAGGTTAAGAAATGAGAACTTGGTTAAAACAGATACAAATATCACTTTTACACATCTGAAATGGGCCGTTTCATCAGTGATCAGAGCTCAGACAGTTTAAAACCATAAACCGCTCCACACACTAATGACAAATGTTTAAGAGTGCCAGATGTTTGACAACCAACGACGAGAGCAACTTGTGTCCGTTGTAGAGCCACGCTGGTGACGATTCTCAGTCATCCAGGATATGATCTGAGAAGCTTTCTCAATTCAGAGAACAGAGTGTGGGGTTCGAGTTATAAAGCGGAGGTAACCTACATGTGCAGATTGCCCTATCGCTCCTCACAGCAGTTCGTTAGGGTCTTTGTAGAACCACTGCCCACATGCTCCTAGCTGAGTGCAGCACCTTTGGTCAGTCTGGTTTGCCAGCTGATGCCAAAACCAAGAAATACTTGGCACAACTGGACAGCATCAAAGGATGCCAGGTTCTTTGAAGCTCTCTGGCATTGGACTGCCGCTCCAGATGTGCAGCATCATGTCCTTAATGGGATGCGCTTTAAAACCACATACAATCGTGCGCTTTGTGTACAAGAAAATATCCCCGACTCACTAAACCAAAATGATTCTGAAAACATCAACTGAATTTAACGCCATATTTCCTTTACCGTTTCCCTTCTTAAACCACATGATACGTCTTGCGTTCAAACTTATTTTCATCCATTTCTCCTGATCTGAACTCCCTCCAGCAGCAGTTAGACTAAACAGCAGTGACTGAAAAATTAAACCTTTCGCAAAACACATACCATCGAGATCAAATAGTCTCAATGCACAACTGAACAAGGCACAGCTTGAACAGGAGGTCTCTTGTTAAATAATTACACTGCTGACGGAGTGGAGCACAGCTGACTTTGTGAACACTTAAGCATGACACTTGAGGAATACAAGCAGCTGTATACAGTAAAGTGAACAAAAGGGAAGGGCGAGAGAAACTAATGCCTGCTGTTAAAGTTGAAAAACGCATGGATGAGCTGTTTAACTGTGTACGAAATGTAGAGTGTTAACATTTGTTCAAGACAGTTTCCCAATCCTTGCCCTAACCTTACTGACTTGTAATGAAGTTAACCAGTTCTTTCAATAGCTTCAAAAACTAAGTCGTCACAGCAGTATTCAATCCAAATGGGAAGAAACGAGTGGAAACTAGAAGGTTTGATGCACATTTGTTCTGAATACCAGTCTGTAATGATCAATTAGATTTGTGGCCCGCCATGTGCATTTCAAACATTTGTAACCCTATATTGCTTCCATACATATAAAAAGCGTGTGTCAATGTCCCATTTAGAAAAGACCATCCATTAAAAATTAAAAATCCTACAGGCCAAAAACACTCATCAATCCAGTATCCATGCAACTACAATAATTCAGTTTAACTCAATTACAAGGTGGCAGTGAGATCTGCTTTGATGTTTGGTTGAGAGATGGTGGCGCAAATAATAAAACCACAGGAAGTGGAGCTGGAAGATGTTGGGAGTGACCAGAAAAGGCAGGGTTCAGAGAGGACTTCAGAAGGACAGCTCAGGCTCGGAGACAAAGTTAGAGAGGTGAGGCAGAGATGTTTGGACATCTTGTGGGATAATGGAGTTATTGGACAGAAAATGTGGAATATGGAGGTGCCAGGGGGGACGAAAAGAGGACGACCAACCAAGAAGACCAAGAAGGTTCGTGGTTGCATTCATAGTTTGACAGAAGAGGATGCTGGGATAGGGTGAGATGGATGACCCACTGTGGTAATCCCTAAATGAAAGTTAAATGTTTTGTATACATGAAAACATCTTTGCAAAACAATCGTAGTGTTGATAGAATTAGTCAGGCTTGGGTTTATGGGTTTGATTAGAGTTGAGTCTATGACATCATGGGTTACGAAAGGGTTGGTTTTAGACTGCCCACACAAAAAAATGCTACATTGGCGTTTTTAGATTTTTTTTTATTCTGGAACCCGATTTCCCAAAAAATACCATTTAGGGGCTCCTAAAACAGTTTCCATGTGGACGCAAGGCAGACAATATAAAAAAGCACATTCACAAAACGTGATTCCCATGTGGACGGGTCCTCAACGATCAGAGTCATCGTACTTGTTATTAATTTCAACGTTGTGGCTCTTCTATGAGCAGGAGTTACCACAGTTTCCCACCCCATCATCATTTGTGGAGTCTTTACGAGTGGCTCAGAGGAGACACAATCAGCTATAAATAAAACCACGAGAGCCTTCAGTATTCCCCGTTTGCTCTTTGTTGGGCGGAAGACGGCACTCTGCCGTGTCAATGGTCCTCAGAGCAGCAGCCTACGGTGAGCGCTCTCTGCGACTTTTCATGGACACCGCCATGCCACAGGGGTGAAAGGCGTTCAAGCTTCACACAAATGAATTCAGTAGTAATCTAAACAGCTTGAGGTGTTTAAATTTAACTGTATCATGCCTTGGAGGGGTATCAGCCTGTTCAGTGCCTTAACTCTACAAAGCTTTTCACTGTGACTTTAGCCTTTAACACATCCACAGAGTCGATGCTTTACATTTTTGAATCCGAGCTACAATTTCTCGTTACTCTATAATTTTTTCAATAGACACTCAAGCAACATAAGAGTTGCAGTTTAAAATGTTCTTTACAGTGATTACAGGCGCATCAGTGAAATGGCGTAGAGAAGGTATAATCTCGTACCAAGTGCTGATTATGTAACAATGAAGCAGTCATGCAACAGGAGAACAATGCAGCAGCCTTAGCAACCCAGTTATGACCTGAATAAAGCCGTGCGTGTCATGAAGACCAATTATATCAATGCCTACATGGCAAATTATGGTCACACAGTTCTCAGAAGCAGAGTTAGAAGTTAGTTTGATACTTAGCTCTTTCGTTGTCCGTTTCAATTCAAGTTCCATATAATGGTTTTCTTCAGTTTTCAAAGAATTAAACACTTTTAAACAAAAAAAAATCTTAAAGCGGCATTTGTCATATAAACAGTAAAGAAATACTGTAACAATACCATAAATAATGGCAGGCCTTTGAAAGAGCTCTAATTTGAGTCAGTAGTTTTATTACTTTGAATGTTATGTACTATATAAATAAAATTTTGCTATTAAGTACTAGGAACACTTTTTCAAGGTAAGCTGATCTTGAAATGAACGCTAGCGAAGAATTCTGCAGGATCGTTGCTGTAGATCCATCCATCCATCCATCCATCCATCCATCCATCCCTCCCCGCTTGTTCCAGAAGGTTCAGTCCTTCCTTTCCACAGTCACCTCTTCCAGTACTTACGGGAGGATTTCAAGGCATCCCCATGCCTTGCAGCCTACATTTCATTGTTTTGGTCACTACCCAAAGTTCATGACCATAGGTGAAGAGTTTCGCCTTGCAGCTCAGCTCCCTCTTCACCACAATCGACAGGTTCAGAGTATGCAACTCTGCGGATGCTGCACCGATCTATCAATCGATCTCTCGCCCCATTCTTTCCTCACTCGTGAACAAAACCCAGGCATACTTAAGAAAAGTCATCCATTTGAGGCAGCACCTCACTCCCAACCTGAAGAGGGAAGTCAACCTTTTTGACCAAGGACAATGGCCTCAGATTTGAAGGTGCTGATCCTCATCCCAGCTGCTTCACACTCTAATAAGAACCACTCCAGTGAGAACTGAAGATAACGGCACAATGACGCCAATAGCACCACGTCATCCGCAAATAGACATGGAATCCTGAAGTCACCAAACCAGTCTCCTTCCACCCCCTGGCTGCAGAAATTTGGTGACAACTGGCAGCTCAGGTGGAGTCCGACTCTCCCCGAGGAGGGTGGACTTACTACCGGCAATGCAAACCGGACTCTCTCCCCATTTGTATTGAGAATAATAGCAAAAGATTCCCAATCCCATAAACAAGGAGCAGCCCCCAAGGTGTAACTAGGGGAATGTGGTGGAATGCCTTCTCCAAGTTCATAAAACACATGTAGACTGGTTGGACAACGTTTCATGCCTGACCACCCCAGGACCACAGTGAGGATAAAGAGATGGTTAAGTTCCACAGGCAGGACAGAACCCATTGTTACACTGAATTCAAGGTTTGAACCTCAGCCTCCAATTGTTGCTGAAGATAACAGAACTGATGAGCCAACATCTGTTTGGCAGGCTCTCAGCTTTAAGCTAAATTACCAATTTCATGGTTTTACATGATCCAATTTTCTTTTCTCCAATGTAAATATCAAACCATCTCATGCCAATCTAAATAATTAGAGCCATTGACAAGCACTTTAGTACAGTATATTCCAATCAGTGAAAAAGTATTCCAAAATTCAATCATTTTAAAGATTGATGTGGTCAAATATTGTAGCTAACCTGAATACAGTTGTTGAAACGCATTCAAGGACACTCTTCATCTTTTTTTTTTTTTTTTTTTTTTTTTTGTTGTCTTGATGATGGCCTCCCTTCTCCCCTTACAGCCATCCTCTCCACACCATTATTATGAAATATTTATTATAGTGACATTCTAGTTTAGGTGTTTTTTTTTTTTTTTTTTTTTTTTTTTTTTTAATAGGACAGAAAGAAAGAAAAGACAAAGTAAGACTCCAAAATATAAGAAATATATACAAATAGAGCACACTTCAAAACACCCGGCCACTGTCTGTTCACCTGCAAAGAACATGACAAAACACAGCAACAAAATACATATGTATAAAGAACTTAAAATATTCATGGCTTTGCAGTAAGTTTCAATAAATATATATACCCATACCTACGCCTATATACATACATACATACATACATACATACATACACATGAATATACATTCGTATACATATCTATATATCTACATATAAAGCCTACATAAACATCCCTGCTTCTATTTGTGTGTGGTTGTGAGCATGCATAAGTGTATAAGGCTTCTCTAATAGAACATTTATTAGTAATTGTGAAGCAGCAGAGACCCGACCCCCAAGACCAGAGGCAGACGAAAAAGGGGGGACCAGAGCCCAAGACCCCAGGAGGGACCCCGACCGCGGAGCCCCCAGAGCCACCCACACAGGGCGAACCACTCACCCACCCCCCAGAACGGACCACAGGGGAGAACCGGAAGATCCCCACCAGCAACCACATACAGTGACCCCCCGGGGCCAACAGCGACAAACTCATAGGCCTCCGTCGGCACCCGCCGCACCGATGTAGGTCCAGGTCCAGGCACCGAGGCCCGGGCACCGAGGACTCACACCACCCAGGCCAAGGCCCGACAGGGCCAGAGGACCCGAGCCCCACCAGGCAGACACCAGGCCGAGCCGACACACGCCCAAGCGCCCAGCCCCCGATACCAAGGGCCCCAAGCGCGCCGGCAGGCAAGGGCACACCCCACCAGGGGGCCGCGCGATAGGGGCGCGATGCCAAGCACCCCCAGTTGTATCAAAGAGGGGGCAGTCCGAGTCTCGGCCTAACAAATACCCATTCATACACAGACACAATCACACTATCCCAACCTCAATCTCACATTCATTCACTCAAAGACATACAATAACGATACATTTCATTCTTATTCCCGATACACACTCTATACCCCCCAGGTCCAAGACATGTACCCGCCCTCTACAGGGGGCAGCCCATGCCCAAACCCAGGAGGTAAACCCATTCATTCTTGAGCGGAGAAGAGCCAATACCCCAGACCCGGCCCAGGCCATGCCCCGCCGACAGGATACCCCCCCACCATGAAGAGGACACGCCACCGACCACCCCCACACACCGCCAACAACCAAGCACGCACCCCCAGCCGACCGCCCGCCAGGCCCCGGCAGCCACCCCGGCCAGCGGGCCAACCATGGCACCCAAGAGCCAAGCTCAGGGGGTCCAAACAACCCCAGGGAGAGCACAGCGCCAGCACCGCCCATGGCACCCCCCAGACCCTGAACCCCCACATAATCCTGGTCAACACCCGACGGCCTGCCCTTCTCCCGGACCCCACCCCCGGAATGGCAGTCAGGGAACTAGGTGGGTAGGAAGAGGAGAAAAAAAAAAAATAAAAAAAAAATAACTAAAAATAAGACCCCGACACATACACCCCCACCCCTAGATGTGCTGTTGATGTGTGTTGTTGTATAGTGCCATTAAAAAGGAAAGAAGAAGGAGCAAAGGCTGGCACTCTTCATCTGATCACATGAACTATTATGACATTACATCAATCTCTTGTTCCCCACAACTGACTGGCCCTGTACCCCCTCGCCTCTGGCGGCAGGTCCACTGCCGGTGTCAGCCAGCTCGGAGTAAGTAGGTCTGATAATGTCTGCCACAGATAACAACAGAGGGAATCCCTGAGCTTCTGTCTCTCATGCCTTCCCAGTCCATTAGCCAGCCATACAGCCGACGTGGATGACAAATGACTGAATTAGATGCGAGTGTCATCCAGTGGGGGAAATATATCCTCTCTCCAGTTATAGCTCTTGAAACATGCTTTCTGTATGTGAGCTGCAGTCCATGTTCCTGTGATGTGTTGCAGTTTGTGAAGTCTTTCTCGCAGCCTTTTCTCCCGTCTATAGTTTCTATTCCAGGAACTTCTTACTTCCTGTGAAACGTTCAGCGCATTACACATTTCTTTTTATTCAGGATCTCCAAGTATTTTGTGCATATTGTGAGTGATTGGCATTTTCAAACCCTTCAAACTTAAATCAAAGCATGCGCAATATACATTTTGCTTTGGTTCTGCTGCTTTTTGATGCTTGACCAGTCTTAAAATCTCCCCCACTCAGTCACCATCATTCGTTTGAATGCGTTTAGACTTTAAGCACAAAGAGCATATTCTAATCTGCCTCAAACTTTTAATTATGTTTGATGAGCTGTCTTAGGAAATAATTTTCTCCTTGCAGGCCCATTATTATTGCTCTGTTACAGGAGAGCGTCGTAAAATCTGTCAACCTCCCTCCATCTTCACCCCCCGCCCTCTGTGCTTTAGTCTCCTGCTTGTCAACACCCGTCATTCATGTCTTTATGTCATTTCTGCTGCCGCTCCTCTCCCGTCCCTCTACGCTCGATGGTTTTCCCTCCATCTTGGCCAGAAGCAAATCTGCTCCATTACATTTTTAATGTTTATAATCGTTTGATCCGCAACACATCAGAGTGCAAATCGTTTTGCCACACCTCCCTCCACCCTCATTCACCCCACTCTGGGCCCATGAGCAAGGCCCTTTAACCATCTGCTCCCTAAACAGGTCTCTCTTGAAAATGAGTTCTCACTTTTTAGGCTCAATGAGACTACCTGGATAAATAAAGGGTAAATTAAATTTAAAAAGTACTAATAAAAATCAAGTAAAAAGTACTTGGTGAATTTTGTAGAATCAAGAAGAAAGTCATCTTCATCCTGAACACCCTGCAGCTTCCTCGTGTCAGCTGGATGAATTTCACCGCTTTTATTTAGATTTTAGACGCATGAACGTTGAAAACCTTCGAACGGCTTCGCCCTTTTTCAGCTGAAGTCCCAGCACAGCTCAAAGAACAAAAACTGAATATTCTTACCTTGCTGACGGGATCTGTGTCACGTGGGTCCACAGACGGGGATGGAACAACCGGTGCAGAGCTGCAGAGTTTAATTAAAGAAAAATATTAATGATCACCGGGCTCCTGTCACAAAACATTTATTACAAGAATTAATCACGTCTGAGCAACTCAAAATACTTATTTGTGGAGCTGTCATTGGATCAGTCGTTCCAAAACGCTTTTTTCCCACATGCCGCCATGTACGAGTGTGTCTGTTAGCAAAATATCTTGTGAACCAGTGAACAGATGTTATTGAAACTCCTTGAACATGATCCTTAGAGATGTGTAAACAACTGATTAACTGTTGGAGCCAACCCAATTCAAAATGGCTGCCACAGTTAATCGACTTTAGAAAACAAGAATGGCTACAATGGGGCTATGATGAAGGGGGTGGCAAACTGGTTAAAGTCCAACAAGAAAACTTCATTACCTGAAGAAAAGCTTTAATGCTGCCAGACTTTAATGTTTCCCTCGAACAAAGGATGCAAAGTGAGGAGGAAGCGTTCAGGGAGGAGTAATCAGCTGATGGGGCACACATGAGCTGCAATCAACTAATTGGATGCAGGTGTTGCTGAGGCATTTACTCTGAGCACACTGGACAAACTGTTGAGTGTGTTTGGTGATGGCTTAAAGACTTTTATGTAACTTTTCATTTCGTTAACATTTTAAGTTAATTAGAAACAGGTCAGACAAGTTGGGGGGAAAAGTTTTGAACAGGTCAAAAACATTTATTTTGTTTTGCAGGTCATTCAGGACACACCATCTGTGTTATACGAGAGTTACAAGTGTTACATTTGTCTACCACTGACAAAAAAAAAGCAATTTTCAAGTGACAGGTTGTATTTGTCAAACTAAGCACCACGAAACACCAAGCTCTGCCTGGACCTCGTGTTCTGTGAGCGAACCAGAACTGCAGAAAAGACCGAGTTTCTGCCAGTTTGTGTCTAAATTACAAGTTTGTGACTCGTCTCTTTTATTATGAAACTAATTGTGTTAGCAAAAAAGCATTTTGATGAAACTCTAAGTAATCGGATGCACGTGATAAATCTTAGCGTCAAGCACTCTGAAGGTGCAACCTGCTGCTGCCGTGACTTTAACTCTGTGCTCCTCCATTATTTTCTGTTACGCCCCCTCCAGGAAGAAGTAAACATTAAATACAATAAATAAATAATAAATTCAAATTGATAAGCATTTTAACTCATGAGTGTTATATAAAACACTTTGACCTACAAAACAATAATGAATAAAACAATTTATGCTTATTTTTTAAAAATCAAAATGAGGAAGTCAGGATCAATGAGCACACTCATCGATAAAACTAATAAATTTTGTCAACGCGAAAGAGAAAAGAGGAGGCAGGTGTCGCTCTCGCTTTGAAATGCTCAGGTCCAAAATCTAAAACCTCAGTCTTGTATTCAAAAGCAGAAAACTTAGGGTCGTCCAGATTTGTAAGTCTTTAAGACATGCTTATAGTCCGAGTAGATGATTGGATCCATTGGGTTTCATGGACAAATATAACTGTGTATCATCAACATAATGGAAATTTATCCCATGCTGTTTAATAACATTGACTAATGGAAGCATATACAACGTAAAGAGTATTGGTCCAAGCATTGAGCCCTGAGGTTCAGAAGGTAAAGGCGGCAGCAGCAGTGCACTTGGACGTTTGTCTTTTGTCCAAAACCTCAATAAAGTAAAAGCTTCTGCTTCACTGTTTCTCTCTCTGGCAGATCCTCAGGGCGGACTCGTCACTCGTTTTTCTTCCCTTCAGCCGAACAGCGATCCAGAATCGAGGCTTGATGATCACCAACATGGAGAGAGCCCTGCTCAGCGACCCCCGTGACCCACAGCTTTAAATCTCCAAATGAAAAGGAAAAAAAAAAGAGACGAGGTGCAGTTTATGATATTGCACTTGAGCGAGCACCACAGAAGAGAAAAATAAGTATCAATTTCATGAGGGGCTCTAAATCAGGCCGGGTTTGCAGAGATGACTTTATCGTTCAATCTGGCTGCCTGCTCCGGGGGTGTTAGCGGGGTTAGACAAGCAAGCAATGAGCGCGCCTGCCTCGCCGTAACAATAATCACCGAGCTGAGCCCGCGGCTCACGACCTGTAAATTGATTAAGGAGAAGATAGTTACTGAAAGATTTTCGGCGAGGTTCTTCGAGGCGCTGCGAGATGAATTTTCAGACCTTCATTAGATGGACGGTGTGCCAGAGCGAGCCGGTTCCAGGCTGGAGACGATGATGAGGGTGTGAGGGGGTAATGGGAAAACTTGGAGCTCATTGGCGGTGTTTATACAAGCCGTCTACGGCGAAGAGAGGGGCCACGGCCCGATTTGTCCCGAGATGAAGGAAGAATCATCTTCTGTCTGTTTCATTACAGAAAATCTTTTCTCCTAAATCAAAGCAGATAAATGATTTAGGGGGAAGGGAAGGGTGGCGTCTGTCTTTGTTTCTGGCCGCCATGTTCCTTGCTTTGGTTTCTGTCAAACTCGGAGTCGAAAGAAACAAAAAGGAGCTTCTGTGTTGGTGACGCTGAAGTCGGAGCGGTAAAGACGGTGAATCAGACCGACTCAACATCAGCGCAGAATCACAAAACTTTAACCAAGTGAGGCGTGACTCCATCTAACATTAATCAGAGCCTCCAGGAAGATGCAGGGAAAAACAGTTTTGGCCATTGACAACATGAAAGACTGTTTTATGAAACAGATATGAAGTATTTCTATTTAAAGTTCAACTTTGATGAGTTTCATTTTCAGGGTAGCAACTGTGTAAGGGATGGCTGGTGAAATATGCTTGTGTGAAGTCGCTATTGGTTGTCAATATCTTACCTGCAGAAAACAACTGTCACAGCAAATTCGGAAATTTTCATTAGGGAGTCAAGCTGCTACTTGGATTTGAGCTGCTAGCAGCTAGCTGTGGCGCTTCTGTTATAAAATGGACCCGATTTGTAAAAGTTCATAAAAACCTATTTGCAATATTTGCAACACACTTAAGTCTTGGCTCCACTCAAACCAGCAGTTAGCGTTTTTAGTCTGATCAGAATTCAACTTTTTGTTTAAGTTGAGGTCATTCAAATATCTATCTACAACAGGTAAGATATTAACTGTTCGTTACCATTCCACAGCACCCTTTTTCCATGAATTAAAGTAGCATTTCTTGAAGGAATACAGGTCAAACAGCTGCTTTTTATCCAGGAGTTTTATTCTGAAATCATAAATATCCAGGATGGATTAATTTCAGCTACAAAATTCTTCAGAACTGACTTGGCTGATGATGTGTGTTGTGTAAAGTTGGTTAGCTGCGGCTGCCATCTTGAATTGTTGTGACTCCAAAAGCTAATCACTTGTAAAACCAAATGAATACTTTCTCATCTGGTGGTCCATGAGATATTTTGCTAACGGAATAACAAAGCTGTGCAATGAGTAGCTCCCGGAAAATGTGTTGAGATTTAGCCTCAGCTGCTACCACACCAAATTTGTCATCAATGGCTGTGGCAGCCATCTTGAAATGGGTTTCCTCCAATACTTTACCAGTTGTCCATCCAGCTATTTCTTTGTGTTTAATTCAAATCCATGTAGTGATTTATTTTTCCTAATACAAACAGACATGAGGGGAAACTATCATCTTCAACAGCAGGCGATGGCATGAAAAGGCGATATTTGGTCCATATTTCAGTTCAAGTGACACCAACCGGACCGAGCACACTACTACCGTAATTTCCGGTCTATAAAGCAACTACTCCCCCCCCCCCCCCCCCCCCCCCCCCCCCCACAGGCTTTGAACCCCATGGCTTATACAATGCTGCAGCTATTTTTTAACGGGTTAATGAGCTTCATGCCACCAAAAACATTTAGCTTCGTCACACCCGGGTGCTCACATAGCTGCCCAGTACACATCTCTCTTTGTGGGGTGGGTTCTCGTGACTCTATTAGACTATCTGTATAAATAATGGTTAAAAAAAAAAAATCTGATCAATGAAATTTTTGAACAGGTCACAGTCAAATCAATGAAATGGGGAGGGGAATCCCCCCCAATGCCCGGAGCATGTGAGGGGGGACTCCCCTGCATGCGTGGAGCAACTTTTGCTTCGCGGAGCACGAGCGCAGCAGGAGTAAGATGAACTAGAAAGTTCCTGGAGAAACTTTGATGGGGACTGCCAAGCTGCTGACAATTTTAAAATGTGATTTGACTATATGTTTGGGATTGTCGTCAGCTACCACTATACCAAATTTCAGCTGAATAGCTCTAAAAATGGGAGAGTTATCTTTTTCTTTTTTAGCTAAGTCGGCCATCTTGGATTTTTGATTTGCATTAGGAATGTTTAACAACTCGCTCTCAGCTACAACTTTACTAAATTTCATCCCAATATATTAAAAAAATAAATGATTTATAGTCAATTGTGTGTTTGCTGAGGCTGCTGTGGCAGCCATCTTGAATCAAAATGGCTCCAAACGTTAATCGGTTTTAGAAGGTGCCTTCCATGCATTGCATAATGCACTGCCTTACTTACATGTTGAACCAAAATGGCTCCATATGTTACTCAGTTTCTGTGAAGAGTTTTCTCCTATTCATTTCCTATGGGAAATTTGACATCTTTGTTAGCAAAATATGTCGCCATGGTAACTGTGAACGCCAATAAAAGTACTTGCACACTTCCCAGCGCCGGGCCGGTCGTTTTGATATAACTTTTGTGGGGGTCCATGTTGCGGTTCGGGCCACATTAAAGTTGAAAAATATATGCTTTTTAGGTGTAGATTAATAAGTGGGCAGTCACCAACTAGTTCCTGGAGTTGGTGAAATATTGCGTCTTTGTTCACAAATTACGTCGCCATGATAACTCGAAATGCCAATAGAAGTAATAGCACGCATCACAGGACCGAGCCAGTCGTTTTGATGTAACTTTTGTTGGGGTAGACATTGTGGTTCGGGACGCATTAACGGAGATAGAAATGTAGACACTCTTCCGAGGTGTAGAATAATAGGTGCCCCAATGATAGTGATCACTGCGTTCTCCTGGTAAGCTACTGTATTTATTTTATTTTTACAGAGCCATTTTAAAGGCATTGTTCAGAAAAAAATTGACCGTATGTATTTGTGTATGGTATCGGTACGTATTTACTTAAAAGTTTTTTTTTAAGTATTTCTGTGTAAATATCTCCTTTTACAATGTGGACACCTACGGCTTATACACAAGCGCAGCTTATATGTACAATTTTTTTATTTTTTATGAGCGTGGCTTATAGTCGGTTGCGCTCTACAGTCCGGGTATTACGGTAGTTGGTCTGGTGAACCCAGTGAATTGCTCCAATAAAGTGTGGCCCTGCTGCTGGCACCGGGCCAGTACTCGCATCACTACATCTAAGGAACACATCATTTTATTCTTCAAAGCTACAAAGAAGAGAGCAAAGGCGTTGACATAATTAAGTCCTTACATTTCCCCTTATTACAAATTTCCTCTTCGCCTTTCATTATCAGCTTCATGCATATTAACGCCTCCCATTCCAGCTACAGGATTTGCTTCCTTCCTTTAATGCAGCACTCCAGGGCTACGGAGGATTTTTCTAAACAAAAGTCCTGGCTCGTTTTTAGTAAACCGTCTCCGGAGGCCGCTGTGCCCCCAGGCAAGCTGAAAGTCCTAAACGTCACTTTTTTTTTTTTACCTATAGACATGTTTTCTTTGATTTCCTGCTCTCCCAGAACACCAGAAGACTCGGTTCTCCTTGTTAATCTTGTTTGAAAAAGAAACAGTCTCAGCTCCATGTCTACATGTTTGTCTTTTTTTTTGGTTTTGTTTTGTTACTCGTGTCCCTGGAGTTGTTGCAGCGAGTGGTTCATTTTGATTCCTGGTGACATTGAGCCCCAGGAGAATAAAAAAAGGAAATCAGCGTATTAGAAAATGTTCACTCGATACCACAACAGTATACACAACAGTATAATCTCCAATAAGTTAAAAACATGGTCTTATAAAGAAAAGCTTTTAAATGTTTGTCAAATTTATGAAACATGCCGAGCAGCAGAGTCAAACCGTGCAGACGAGGCTCATCAGGATCCACAGACCCGAGTGAAAATTACCGTTTGACATTTGATGCTGCTGATAGCTTCATCGGATCAAGAAAAGACCAGAAACTGGAGGAAATCGGTCACTTGCTGGAGACAGCCTGCACCTCAGAAGGAGGTTTAAACGATTTCAGCTAAATCAAAAATGAGTTTTGATGGATCAAAATACAATAAAAGGTTGTTTGGTTTGTTTTCTTGGTGTGTCTTGGAGCTCCTGGTACACATTTCCCAAACGAAAAATAACAATTATGGATCTGGTGAGCTGGACTTTCAACGCAATCGCCAAAATATTTTCAACAAAAACAAGAGAACCCTCTTGTCCGGCTGAGACTCACGCTGTGGGCTACATCAGAGATGTGGGGAGTTTGGCAGTTGATGTGTCTCAGTTCTGTCTCAGGAGAACACCGAAGACGTTTATATATTTGGATTTATGATAGCAGGGGTTCTGCTCTTTGGCATCGGGGGGCCTCTGCTTTATCAACTTTTGAAGAAGACATCAGCAGCAGTTTCAGCCATGGCAAAGCTTCCGAGTCAGTGTGAAGGTTTGGTTCATGCTATGAGGACTCAAAATCAGCTGATTTACGAGCTAAACCATAAGATGGAGGTGATTTGTGAGAATCACAGGCCACCTGTGGCTTCTAGGACTCACCAGCATGTTTGGATCGACCTTGAGGAAGACTCAACACAGATCAGGTGAGTGGAATGCCCATAAATCTGGCCATTTTGGATCAGGAAAGTACCATCAGGACTCGAGGCTGACAAGAAAAAAAGTTTGCCTGAAGAAAAAGCAATTGCGGCTTATCTGAATCTGACTCCCCCGTTTGCCCTCGGATGCGAGCCGATTATGAAATTTCACCTGGGACATGGATAACTAGGGACAAATCTTGGTCTATTGGCTTTAAAAATAAAAAAAAGAAGTCTTGTAGCACTCTTCTTAAAATTATTACGATAACTGTCCTGATGTAGACTCAATAATCCAGGTAGATAAATCTAACAAGGTTGTGTCAGGTCCTCTGCACAGAGTCTTTGTTGAAACGTTGTGTTTTATCCAAAATACTTCAGTCTGAGGAGCTGCAACAAACCCAGTCTTATAAATAGCACCTTCTCGGATGGAACAAGTGTGACTGAATGACGCTAAATGCAGACTGTAGAAACTGGAAAACCTTGGCAACTGTGTTAGCTTGACAAACAATTGTATCGTCAGCATACAAATGCAAGGAGTCATCAGAAATGTTCTGACCTACATTACTAACGTAGATTGTAAAGAGAGTGGGTCTCAAGACTGAGCCTTGTGATACACCATTATTGACGGTTAAATAAGTAGAAGTACCATTGTGTTGACCTACATATATAAATTTTAAAAAAGGACCTTTACCCCATTTGCGAGTGCTTTTACTCGTTGATAAAGTGTTCCAATCTATCCAGGATGTGAACATCTTCATCCCTGAAAGAGTGACCGCTGGCCTGCAGATGAGTGTAGACCACAGAGTCCTGGTCTGACGTTGTTGCTCTTCTGTGTTGGGCCATCCTTTTGACTAGTGGCTGTTTAGTTTGCACGTTGTAAGACTGATCACCCTCCTGACTGAACACCATACACAATATTACTCTGTGCCGGGGGACTGGATCTTTGGGATGGACCAGTCTTTGCCGTAATGCATTTTGGAGTTTAAAAGCTACTGGGACGTTATGTTTAGAAAATAAACATCTCTTTTTCTCTGAAACTGCCACAACATACGGAATAACCACTGGTCTGGGTCTGGGTTCCTCCTTTTCACCTGATGGCTGACTGGAGTCCTGATTGGGTTTCTTCTCTGGTTTCAGGAAGGCCCAGTTAGGATCTCCACATTGCTCCATTGCTTACGATTATTATTTTATTCCATTTTCATCTGTGTGAGTGTACAAATAAAACATGATGTGTATTTTGCTCTACAGCAGCTAAAAATTACCTTAACTGCAGCTAGAAGATGAAAAACACACAAAAAAAGTAAAGACTAGCCAAAAGCAGGAAAACAAGCAAAAATTGGAGTAAAATTAGTCAATCCTAGCAAAATGCTAACAAAGAGTAGCGTACGGTTAGCTAAAAATCAAAACCTAAGAAAAATCTAAAGTAGAAAAAATGCTAACAGTATGCTAATATAAAAGCAAAAGGCTGGCAAAATGCTAATAAAAGCTGCAAAACAGTAAGTAAAAGCAGCAAAAGGTGGCAAAATGCTAAAGGTAGCAAAATGCTACATTAAAGCTAAAACTAGTTGAAGGCCAGGTGAAAGCTAAACAACTTAAAGCCAGCTGGAAGAATGAAAACTAGTTAAAAAGTAGTTTAGGAAGACAAACGGTGCAGAAGATTTCAAAGATTTAATTGTTTAAAGAACAGTTCTGAATGTGAGTCTGTGGGGAATGTTTGAATAAAGTTCAAGATTTCAACAAGTAGAAAAGCCGCATTCTTATTTTAATAAACTTTTCCTTGTATCTATACAACAGTTTCTAAAAAAGCGGAGTTGAGTTAGAGTTCAGGAAGTTCTGAAATCTGCGTGTAAGGAAACGATGCAGCCGTCTGCAGCAACACAACAGTGTTCTCCTTCTGAGGCGTTTTATATGCATCGAACTGTGCGCTGCATCGTATACTGTCTGCAGGATTTGTTTAAATCTGCCAGTTAGTGGTAAACCAACAGTCTAATAAATATTTGACATTTACATGAATTACCACTGATCCTTATTATGAAATATTCAAACATTTTCTAGAAGATATTTATGCATCATTTACAAACCTGGATCAGTTTTTTCTTCTCGTTGTCTGAGCTGCAGCTCGTGTTTCGTGCACCGTGTCGCCGTGAATCTATGCGAGAGAACACAACCAGAAGACAGAGTTGAGCTCAGAACCAGCTGCACGGCACAGATACTGATTTCTGTAGAACAAAAGAGCTCTGGGTCCTGCAGATACCCACAACTAGTCTGCTCCAAGTAGAAAACAACAAAACTGCACGTTTGAAGGTTCCGGCACCGCAGGAAATGAATAAAACTTATTCAAACTGCATTTACACCGTATGCACATTGTCAGGCACGTTGTGAAAACACAATGTTCAGATGCTGATGCTGATTGTGAGAACAGAAGGAACGTTTGAACATCAAGCAGCTGGGCACGAGCACAGACCCACAGGCGCGATGGACCGGAGGCCAAAACGCTGCTTTTTATGATTTACGTACTTTTAATGTCGCTTGACTTCTTATCAAAGGTAGAATTTAAAGGAATGGAAAGGTTGTGAACGGTTATTATCCTACCTGTTGTAGATAAAGCTGAAAGACCTTAGTTTGGAGAAATAACCATGAAGTCTGAGCAAAGTGATGAGTTAGAGGCAACTGCAGTTAAAACCAAAGTGAATTACTGACGTATTAAAATACTTCAGTTCCCCAATTTTCATTGTTGTTTATTCAAATCACAAACATTTATTTCCATAAAAGTCTATTTATTTATTTATTGCTGAAGCAAACAGCATCAGCATCACGGTTTTCTGAGTGTCTTAATACTTGTGCTAAAAAAATAAAAATGAATAAACTGTGCAATGGGGGGTGGGGCACGGTGGCACAGTTGATAGAGCTGCCGCCTCAGCGAGAAGGTCGCCGGTTCTAATCCCTGCTGGGTGGTGGTGGGGAGTCATTCTGGTTGGAGTTTGCATGTTCTCTTGGGTTTTCTCCAGGTACTCCAGTTTCCTCCCACAGACCATAAACATGCATGTTAGACTGACTGGTAACACTGAATTGTCCCTAGGTGAGTGACAGAGTGAATGGTTGTTTGTCTCCGTGTGTCCCTGTGATGGACTGGAGACCTGTCCAGGGTGTCCCCCGCCTCTCACACAGTGACTGCTGGATATGGACCCCAGTGACCCTGAAAGGAAGAAGCGGGTAAAGATAATGGATGGATGGATGTAACTGTGCAATGTGAAACAGGCTAAGGCATAAAAGCTGCTAATAGTTGACAACAGTGTTTGCATGAAAAACAATACTCACTAATATCCATAATGTGCAATATAATTGTGAAATACTTGTATTTTTTACTTTCATAGTGCTATTATATCTATATTGCGTTACATTTTTTATATTTTTAGTGTGTGTTTTTCTTAAGGCGTGTTTTTGCACTGAAAAAAGGAGTGGCTCTTAATTTCATTGTACTTGCGTATAATGACAATAAAGGCATTCTGATGAAAACAAGATTTTTAAGATTCAAATAGTTTGGCTTCAAAATCTGCTTTGGACTTACTAGCGTCTGTTAGCTTGTCAATAACGTCTAAGTGACCCAGGACGCTGCCTCATTAAAACAACTACTTTTTGAAACGTCTTAGCAGTTAATACAAACCAACAGATTAGAACAAGACACAACTGGAAGACACAAGTTGAAGCCACAAAAGCAGAGCGCCCTCTAGTGTCTGGCTGCAGAACAGTTTTTAAATATGGCCCCTGCTTGAGACTTTCATGTTTTTAGTTCTTTGAGAGCTCAAAATACACGAAGTTTCACTGTGATGAACACTGACGTGTATCGAGCGCACAGCCTCACGGTCCATGGCTTCAGCTTTGGACAGTGGACGTTAATGGAGTCACTTAGTTCATCATTATTTGTGTTGAATATGCAAACACTATAATTAAAGCATTTAGACAGACTTTTGTTTGTTTAACAGTGTTTCCATCAGAGGTTTGATATTCCTGCAGGAAGTGACTCCAGGCTGCACTAGAGGCGCTAGAGCTAACTGCTGCTGCTATTTGCTCTTTAAAACAACCATTTAATTCCATGTAAGCATACAATGTAAAATTGACGGATGTTAAGTTTTACAAATTAACGTTCGCATGAACCACCATGAAGTTTGATTATTTGTTAATTTAAGAGGGTAATCCGTTTTAACTAGCCATTAGCTCATCAGCTGGGTCGTAATTAAACTAGTTCATCACAGTGAGGTCATTTAAAGAGCTTTCTACAGCAGGTAAGATATTTTTTGCTCCTAACCTTTACACAGAGCCTTGCAGCAAAAGATCTGAACAAAGTTGCGTACGTTCCCGTTCCACCAGTCCCGTTAATAATACGCATTTAAAACAAGGGGTCAAGCTGACACAAAGCGTCATGTACCTCACCATCAAAGGGAGGAGAAGCTCAGATATTTTTGTCGATGTGTCAGGAAGCAGCACTAAAACTTAAATAAGCTCTAAAAAAAGATCAATAGCTGAAGATTGAAACTGTAAAAGAAGGAATGTGGTCAAATGTAAACAAAGTGAAACGGCATGCCTCCAGTTTTACTCCCAGGTTTGAATTTCTGATTAATGACTGCACGCTGGCCTAATCTTATATTTTATATAGAAGCAATAAAAGCTGCATGCGTTTTATCCCCCCCTCACACACCTTCACTCCGTTTCTCATCTCACTCAGCCCCACTTCAGAGTGCGTTCGTTTTATTTTCCATTTAAGTTTCTTCCCTCTTTATGCGTTCTCTCTTTCAGAGCTCAGGTGTCGCATCAAGCTGCACGATCAGCTGACATCTTGTTTTTATTCAACCATGCTGATGGAATTTTACAATTTCTCTCTTTGATTTGTGATTTATTTCAGACGTGGAAAAAAAATGCACACACAAACTCAAGGAAACCAAGCAATGGTTGTCACAAGAATTAGTAAATAAACACGGTCCTGGCCTGAATGTATCGTTTTCTCACAACCCTCTGCACCGTACAAACTAATTAAATACCAAAGTAGTACAAGAATTCAGAGCAGTTGTGTCCCCCCCTCCCACTGAAAGACTGTATTAACCTTTCCTCTGGTGTCAGTATATAATAAGTGCTGCTGCAGCAACATAATGGGATTTATCTCGGATAAAGTGCAGAGGTTTAGGTCCTAAATGGCACCAATAATGAAGCAGCAGGTCTCTCCGGTGTTTTCCTTTGTGAAAATATGCATGCTTGTGTTTTAATGGGTAAAGAACAGTGGAATGTTCAGACGCACCCAGCAGGCACCTCTTCACCTTTCTGCCAGAATAACCAAGTCTGAAACAGGACGTTAAAGAAAGGGGGGAAATACTTGAAAACAGGAGCACGAGGTGGATCCGTTTTTTTTTCATTCAGCCTTTATTTAAACAGATAAATCACATTGAGCCTCGAGGACTCATTTACAAGAGAGATATCCTGACGCATGCTCAATAATCCAGGTAGAAAAATCTAAAAAAGTTAAATCTGGTCCTCTGGACATTCAAAAAACAAAACGAAGCCAAACAACAACAACAAAAAAATGTAGAAACGTTTCGTCTCTCATCCGAAACACTTCCTCAGTCTGAGGAGCTGTATTCAGCTCAGTCTCTTAAATAGCACCTTCTCAGAGTGGATCAACCAGTTTTGCTGCTGACAACCAAAACCAGCTGATCACATGCTCAAGAAGGACCATCAGCCTAACAATGGATCATTAGCACACTGATGGCTGTTTACTGTTCACAGAGGGCTGAGTGATACTAGCAATCACAGCATTGTAAGAGGGGGACAGTTGAACCCGGAGGCCTCCACCCCTGTTTAATGATGGACGATTTCTTTTCACAAAGATGGCCTCCTTTACTCCTCTCTCAAATCATCGTTCCTCTCTATCCAGGATGTGAACATCTTCATCCCTGAAAAAGTGGCCGCTGACCTGGAGATGAGTGTAGACCACAGAGTCCTGGCCTGATGATGTTGATCTTCTGTGCTGGTCCATCCTTTTGGCCAGTGGCTGTTTAGTTTCCCCGATGTAAGACTGATCACAGCCCTCCTGACACTGAACACACAACATTACTCTGTTTGTGCCGGGGGACTGGATCTTTGGGATGAACCAGTCTTTGCCGTAATGTATTTTGGGGTTTAAAAGCCACTGGGACGTTATGTTTAGAAAATAAACGTCTCAGTTTCTCTGATACTCCCTCAACATATGGAATGACCACTGGTCTGGGTCTGGGTTCCTCCTTTTCACCTGTTGGCTGACTGGAGTCCTGCTTGGGTTTCTTTTCTGCTTTCAGGAAGGCCCAGTTAGGATATCCACATTGCTCTAGAGCCTGTTTTGTGTAGGATTTCTCCTTCTGCCTGGCTCCTGAGCTAGTGGGGACGCTGTCTGCTCTGTGGTACAGAGTCCTGATGACTCCTAACTTGTGCTCCAAAGGGTGATGGGAGTCAAACTGCAAATACTGGTCTGTGTGGGTGGGTTTGCGGTACACCTCAGTTTGCAAATGTCCTCTATCAGAGACTGAGACCTCACAGTCCAAGAAAGCCAACCTGCCATTTTTTTACATCTTCTCGTGTGAACTTGATGTATTTATCCACTCTGAGAAGGTGCTATTTAAGAGACTGAGCTGAATACAGCACCTCAGACTGAGGAAGTCTCTTGGACGAGAGACGAAACGTTTCTACTTTTTTTTTGCTTTGTTTTGTTTTTTGGTTTTTTTTTGAATGTCCAGAGGACCAGATTTAACTTTTTTGGATTTTTTTACCTGGATTATTGAGCATGCATCAGGATAAGGTTTTAAATAGTTTTTTTCTTGCCACAGTTAGACTGATGGAAAAACAAAACTATTGAACAGGTGCAACAATAACCCAACACTACCTTCACTTGTCATGTAACATGGGAAGGTGTAGATTTTTAATTAAATTCAACCTTTATTTATACAGGTTAGTCTCGTTGAGCCTCGAGGACGCATTTACAAAAGACCTGTTTTAAACAATGAACACAGATGACAACAGTAGACGATCAGAAAAAAGCATATTAAGTGAAAAGTAAATTGAAGAAATTGTATATAAAAAATAAAAAATAAATAAAAAACAGCTACAGCTATTCTTCCCGGTTGTGACAACGTAGCACATTAACATCATATGTGGAAGATGTCTAAATTTCAGCTAAATCTCAGGCTTTGGTTGTCCCATGCAAAAGCGCCACATAAACAGCTGACGTTGGGGAGTAATTTATTGATTATACGTGGTCCTTAGGTAAAACTAATCCCGTGTGAATAGGGCTTTAGTTTGGGCTTGGTGAGAGGCGGTTTAGTGTCCCTGATGACACCGATAACGCAATGATCATTCATCTCATCTGCAAAAACACCCAACCCAGGAAATTTATGAGGCATATTTGTCAAAAAGAGGTGTAATATGGACAACCTTTTAGGGCATCTTTTGTTTGGTCTGGTGGGGGTGTCAATGATTTGAGTGAGACTGGGTGACAAACAATATTACCACTCTGTACAGTGTAGATAAATTCTACTTTATTCTTTTTTTTAAAAAATTGTATTATTTATTGTGGTTTAGTGGTTTGATTATGACCCAGAGAGCTCTGCACAAAAATTTTTATGTGCCTGGATTGCTGGTCTTTTACACAAATGGCAAATGAAGTACTTTGTACTACTTGTCTTGAAATATTTGCATAAACTATTAAAAAGATCTTTTGCTAAGGTTTTTGAGACATTTTAATTTGGTTTTCTTTATTTCTGTCAAAAGGTCCTTCCTAGGTGGAGCAGAAAAGACTTATTTAGTCCACCATGCCTTGTGGGGCCTGCTGGATCCCCTCTTCTGCTCTGGCTGGTCAAAAGAATGTCACAACCACAGAGCAGGACAGCAAAATTACACACAGGTTGATAATGAAAAGACCTTCAGCAGATAAGCTTATTTTTCTGTGGATTCCCTCAGAGGACAAGACAAAACCCACACAAGTATAGACGAGGCCTAAATATAGCAAAAGAGGGTAAAGGGAGCAGCTTATGTGTTGGCTTTAGTTTTACAATCTAAATTAATATACAAATGATTAGTTAAATGCACTATAGGAGGACAGGTGGTCTTAATCTTTGGTTCATGAACAAGAATTGAAATTTAGTTTCAATATTAAGATGGGGAAAAAAAAATCAACATGTACTAAGTTTCTGTGAGATTTGAGAAAACCTAGCCCGTCAAACACTAAACGTATCCTCCAGTGTATGCTGTGAGCGCCCAGAGAGCCAACACTTCAACAGCTTAAATGCAGTGAAGTTTTGACACAGGCTAAAGCCTGGGCAGTCTCCTCCCTGCAGTCTTACGGCATCTTCCATCGAGGTGAGGAGGCTCCCTGAGCAGCACCAACAGAGCAGCCCTGCTGCATGTGGCTGTAAGCATGCATTGCGCTCAAACTCACCGTATTCTTTGTTGGGGGAAGTTGATTTTTCTTAAAACTACCTAGCAGTCCTGTGGTAATGACAGGGAAGCCAGCTGGCTAGAGACCTCAACAATAAACAACACAACACTGTCTGGCTCAGAGAAACAGTTTCCTCAGAGCCAAGCTTCCCTCCCCAGCGATGATGAATATGGTCCGTCTCCTGCAGTCATATTTTTCTGTTGGCTGTGGTGGGTTTTTTGGCTGCAGGGCCGGATATTGATAAAGCTGGAACAGGATTTTCCTGCTCTGTATAATGTAGCTATCGCTCAGCGGTCTGAGGGATGCTGTGTGCAGGAATATAGATATCCAACCTGCAGCTTTGACACACCAGGTGACGGAGGTTTGCGTGTAAACATGGAGGCCTGAGCTGTATAATTGCTGCTGTCCCTGTCCCTGCAGCTGTCCCTGCACAGACGTGTGTGACAGATAACCACGCTTACGACACTGATTTAGAGACCGGTTCACTCTGTTGCTTGAGCTTTTTAGCCATTTAAACCCAGTGTGTACGCCACACTCCATTTCAGCTGGCGGTAATGAGCTGTGGCTGAACCCTACTGCGTGCACGTGTATGCGTGTGTGTGTATATAAATGCATCCTGCAGTGAGGTCTGTAGTGTAAAGCGTGTCGAGCCACCCAGCACAGCTCAGCTCAGAGGCGCATCACTGTGGCGCATGTTTATCAGTCAGAGGAAGACTTCGGAGCGCTCCCGCTGGGCTCCAATAAGTTCATAAAGAGTTGATGCAAATAAACAGTCAAGCACTACTAAACAAATGCACTTAGAAAGATGCAAACAACGTGCTGGACTGCCCTTAGTATTGAAAACATGCATTTTTAAGCCAGAGGTTTTGTTTATATATATATATATATATATATATATATATATATATATATATATATATATATATTTATATATATATATTATGGCGAGGCTGCAGTAACTTGGAGGTCAGTGCCGTGGTCTGGTAATCCTGAGGTTGCAGGTTTGAGACCAGATTGCTTCAGGAAGAGCATCTGGCATAAAACAATTGCCAAATCTTTCATGCAAGTTCGTTTGCTGTGGTAACCCATGGAGTAGGGAGCAGCCGAAATAACCTTATTTTTATGGTATTAAGCTGCTTTTTCAGTCAAAAACAGGGAAGCGCTAAAAGGCTGAACACCCCCTCATGCTGGATTACGACCCATAGTAGGTAGCTTGATTGTGGAAGTTCATAAAACCTCATTCAGTATGAAGGCAATCATTTTTCATTCAACCTTTATTTACACAGGTTAGTGTCATTGAGCCAAGAGGACTCGGCAAGAGATCCCTGTTTTAAACAAAGAACACAGAAGAGGTACAAACAATAACAATCATTAAAAAAAACGTATAAACTGAAGAGTAAATGGAATAAAATAAAAACACAAACAGTTACATTATAAAGCGACGTAGATGCTTAAAGACACTTGGAGAGGTCAAGGTCGAGCACTTCAGATCTTTTTGCAAAATATTCCAGGAAACAGGAGCGGAGTAGGAGAAGGCCCTTTTGCCTAGTTCAGTTCTCACTGAGGGGTCACTGCAGGTAATAATGTCCTGAGAGCGCACGCTGCAGCTGCACTGACGAAGTGACATGTAGGAGGAGTATGAAGGCAGCAAACCAATAAGTGATTTAAAGATGAAAATATACCAGTGAGAGTCTGCGTGAAGTTAATGATGTCCATTTAACCAGTGAATACAGGGTGCAATGGTGGGTATGATAGTTACAGCCAGTTATGAATCTTAGCGCACCATGATAGACAGTATGCAACATCTGCAAGGAGCTGGCAGGAGCATTCAAGTAAATGATGTCACCATAGTCAATGGAGGGGAGGAATGTGGCATTTACAAGGCGTTTCCTAGCATTCAGAGTTGAACAGGATCCGTTTCCAAAAAAGAAACTCAGTTTTACTTACAGTTTTTTTTTTAAAAGTTTTTGACATGAGGCAGATGAGAGAGATGCAAATCCACCAAAATACCCATATACACTGCCTGGCCCCCCCAAAATAAGTCGCCACCTGGATTTAACGAAGCAACCACGTACAAGTCTTCTATTGGATAATTACTGCCTGGGTGATTATCTTTCAGCTGGAAACAAGTTATTTAACCCCAACTGGTGCCATGAGTTGCTTCTCATTTCTTAAACAACCATGTTGAAAGACACATCGTGTTGTCGTGGAAAAGATGTCAGTCTGTTTGAGAAGGGTCAAATCAATGCAAGATCTTGGTGAAAAATTAATGCAACACTGGATGGAAATAGATCTTGTGACATTGCAGAAGCTTATCGAAACAATGTCACAGTGAATTCATGCCGTAATCAAACTAAAGGCAATCCAACAAAATATTAGCGAGTGATCCTTTTTATTGGTGGCAACATTTTTGGGGGCCAGGCAGTGTATATAATATGATGCTGCTACAATCTCAACTCACATTCCTATGATTTTACATATCTGTGAAATGTTCCGTGTTTTTACAAAGTAAGAATGTTCCCACAACATTTCCAAATATGTACAGTGGTCCCTCGTTTATCGGGGGCGTTCGGGACCACGCCCACCCACCATAAGTGGAAAAACCGCCAAGTAGGGATACAATAGTCCCAAGTTCAAGTTCAGTTCAATTTCAGTAAACTTTGTCATGACATGTGCCTTCCCACACTCTTGCAATGTTCTAAACAATGTTTCTAAACTCTTAACACTGATTTCAGCTCTCTGCTACGCTGCACTCAGCCACCTGCAAGCAGTCTTAGCCACACCCACTTCCCAGCTCTGCAGGAGAAACAGCTGATCAGCTTTAGCAAGAAGTTTATCCTGCAGTAAGGGCTGCACAAAGGCAGGAGGACATTTTTTTCTGCAGCTCTGGGCTGCACAAAGATGCAGCAGGTGCTAAATAATTTAAAGTAATTCATTTAAAATAAAAATTCCACGCCGATTGTGCAGCTCATCCATCAATCAGCCAATTGGGTGTCATGTCCAATCTTATTTTGAAAAACCGTGATAGAGCGAGTCCACAATAAACGAATTGCGAAGTAGCGAGGGACTACTGTACCATGCAACACACTGGTGCGACTCTTGGACCACGTCCAAATGAAGCAACATAGCAAATGCACAAGGTGACCAACAAGAGAATCAAACCATCACAGACAAAAGAAAATTGCCCCCGTCTTCCTCAGAGTTGGGAATCAAAGCCTGCAGGATCTGCTTTAAGAAAGCTGCCATCTTGTATTATTGAAACCAGAGTTTGCATTTAAGGATGTGTGGCTTTAGAACAGGTCTCTCTCGTAAATGAGTCCCCAAGACTCAATGAGACTAACCTGTATAAATAAAGGTTGAATGAGTGAATGAAAAGTCCAGTCTACACTCTGCATGCAATCATTGTGTCACATGACTTATTCATTATGTATCATAAGTCATAAGCTCTCAGAAATCGGTTTCTCAGAACACACCATTGGTTGGTTCTCCAACTATCTCTCAGACCGGAAGCAATGTGTTCAACATAATGGTACTTCCTCCAGTTATTTAACAGTCAACAATGGTGTACCACAAGGCTCAGTCTTAGGACCCACCCTCTTTACAATCTACATACATAATGTAGGTAAAAACATCCCTAATGCATCCATACATTTCTATGCTGATGACACAGTTGTTTATTGTCGAGGTAAAAATGTTGCTAAGGCTTTCCAGCTTTTGAAATCTGCATTCAACACCATCCAGACAGATTTGTTCCACCTCAAACTTGTCCTAAATACCGACAAAACCAAAGGGATGTTTTTTTCAAATAGGAAGTTGGTCCCAGCAGTTCTTCCTCTGATTTCATCCTCAAATGGTGTCCCCATTGAGTTTGTTTATTCCTATAAATATTTGGGTATCTTGGTCGACTCACATCTTTCTTTTAAGCTCCATGTGGAAAACTTGGTAAAGAAACTGAAAGTTAAACTGGGTTTCATTTTCAGAAACAGATCCGGTCTAACCCTGAATGCTAGAAAACGCCTGTATCTGTGACTTTCCTTCCCTCAATTGATTATGGTGACATTATTTACATGAACGCTCCTACAAGAACCCTGCAGATGTTGGATGCTGTTTATCACGGTGCACTAAGATTCATAACTGGCTGATTATCGTACCCACCACTGCACCCTGTATTCACTGGTTAACTGGACATCATTAACTTCACGCAGACTCTCTCACTGGTACATTTTCATCTTTAAATTACTTCTTGGTCTGCTGCCTTCATACATCTCTTCCTACATGTCTCTGCGTGAGTGCAGCTACAGCGTGCGCTCTCAGGACATTATTACCTGCAGTGTTCCCTCAATGAGGACTGAACTCGGCAAAAGGACCTTCTCCTACTCCGCTCCTGTTTCCTGGAATGTCTTGCAAAAAGATCTGAAGCTCTCGACCTTGACCTCTCTAAGTGGCTTTAAGAATCTGTTGGACTCCTGGCAGGGACCAATGCAGACATGTTCCTGTTTTTATTTTTCTACATTTGCCTTTGAATCTAGCTGTTTTTTGTTAATTTTTTTTTTTAGCCTTCCTATTTGTTAAAAAATAAAAAAAGTTTGACTTTTTATAACTGTTTATTGTTGTCGCTGTTGTCCATTGTTGTCGTCATTCTTTGTTGAAATCAGGTCTCTCTTGTAAATGAGTCCTCGAGGCTCAATGGGATTTATCTGTCTAAATAAAGGTTGATTGAATTAAAATTAAGCCTAAAAATAGTTAATTACAGCTTAATGTCTTAGAAAAACAAATATTTGAACACACAGCAGCAAAGTAAGAACTACAGGTTATGTTCCATGTTTAAGTAGAGGGGATGGGTCTAAAACATTCTTTAGGACTAGTCTGTTGGGACACAAGTACCACTCCGACTTTAACGTACAGGCTCCATTAATGGTGAAGGTGTGCACTATGTTGTATGACTTTGTCATGATTTGAGTATTTTTTTCTTTACCACAGGTTTTTGGGCTTCATCCATCAGTTCCAGCATTACTGTGAAGGAGGAGCAGCATGGCAGGATGCAGGTTAAGACATTTCTTGTGATAAACTTTGACTCCACCTTTCGTACTTTCTCATCCTGCAGGCTTGACCATATGGGGACAGCAAGTTCCTGTTTTGCAACCAAAAGGTGGCTGGGCATGAAGTGGTATTTATTGGTGGGTGGTGTGATCCTATTGGCTGTAGCAGGAGCACAGGGCGGGATTAACGTACTGCAGGCGCTACTAGCAAGATGTGTCTGTGATGGGAATTGATGGGACCTAAATACCTGCGTCTTTGTTGCTATAAAAAGGTCTAAAACTAAAGCTGCATTCAAATGTAACATGAAATAATGCATGACCAACATTTTCAGATTAAAAAGAAATATAAAGTACCTAAACTAAAGTTTAGACTTGTTAGATTCAAAAGAATACAGTTACAAACTTGAGTGGGTGTATTAAAAAAAAAAAAAAGTATAGCTAAAACCGGCCTTGAATTTGTCATCTAGGTGGTCCTATTATCTAACCCTGACATGAAAAATGTGGAAGTATAATTGCGTTGCAGCTAAACATCGGCAGCAAACTTATCAATAAAGTGCCAGTATTCAGCCTGCAGCTTCTACAGATTATCCGGGGCGTAATTGTTTAGAAGGGAAACGTGCTGATCATCAGTCATTATTAATCCATTCAGAAAACAGTGAGCTGGGCAGCAGAAATAAAATAAAAATAAAATAAAAAAACAGTGACTCGACTGCTGTCAAACAAGGAAAAAAATACAAAAGTTGATAGAGAAAACAGCTTAATGAACAAAATTAAAAAATTAAAAAATAAAGTTGCGGTGACAACCTTTTTTTTTCGCTTTTGCCAGTTCAATAAAAGTACATCAGGAACTATAACAATGATTAATAAATAATCATTATTAATAAGGACAAAAACATTGTGAAACTTATGGTCTCTTAGATTAAAGTTAACTATAAACCACCCCGTCAGGAGTCAAGTTTAGCAAAAGTAGCTACCACGTATGGCACATTATGCACCTGGCGACAAACTGTCACAGAAATCTATAAAAATTAACCCAAAGAAGCAAAGACCTTGTGTAACCTTTGACCTTGATCTGACACATTGACCTGGGCATGCAAAGATTATGCAACACATTTTCTAGTGGAAGCAGAAATGTGTAGCAAGTTTCATTAAATTATCTTGAGAGGATCAGAAGTTGCTGCCCAGACAAGAACAAGTTTATGGAAAACATGCGGACGATGACTATTCCATAAGATGTCCATGTTTTGATGGGCATACAATAAATAAAAAAAATAAAAAAATAAAGAGGTCAGTGCAAAACTTTGTTTCAATCCATCCATCCATCCATTATCTTCTGTTTGTTCTGAAGTCGGGTCGTGAGGGCAGCAGCTTGATCAGGGAGGGCCAGACATTTCTCTCCACAGCCATCTCTTCCAGCTCTTCTGGGAGGACTCCAAGGTGGTCCCAGGCCAATCGAGAGACATAGTCTCTCCAGTGTGTTCTGGGTCTTCCCCGGGGTCTCATTCCAGTCAGACATGCCTGAAGCACCGCCCTAGGGAGACGCCCAGGAAGCATCTTTACCAGATGAACCACCTCAACTGGCTCCTTTCGATGTGGAGGAGCAGCGGTTCTACTCCGAGTCTCTCCTGGATTACTGAACTTCCCAACCTATCTCCAAGGGAGAGTCCAACTACCCTGCAGAGGAAACTCAGTTCAACCGCCTGTATCCATGATCTCATTCTTTCAGTCACTACCCAGAGTTTGTGATCATAAGTGAGGGTAGGAACGTAGACTGATCGGTAAACAGAGACCTTTGCCTTACAGCTCAGTTCCCTCTTCACCATAACGGACCGGCACAGAGTAAGCAATACTGCAGAGTGACGCTGCATCAATACATCAATCTTGCACTTCATTCTTCACTCAAAATGTCAACAAAACCCAGAGATGCTTGAACTCCTCCACTGGAGGCAGAGCCTCACCCTCGACCCAAGGAGAGCAATCCACCCTTTTCCGACTGAGGACCATGGCCTCAGATTTGGAGGTGCTGATTCTCATCCCAGCTGCTTCACGCTTGGCTGTGAACCACTCCAGTGAGAGCTGAAGATCACGGCACGATGACGCCAACTGGACCACATCATTTGCAAAAAGCAGAGATGGAATCCTGAGGCCACCAAACTGGAATCCCTCCACCCCCTGGCTGCACCGAGAAATTCTGTCCATAAAAGTTTCAAACCAGTGGTCCATAAACCACAGATTATAGTTAGTCACATTCATTTCCCAGTCCTGACCACAACTTTACCATCCACCCTGTGTCATGAGTACTATGTAAATTGGTTTTAAACATTTTTTAAGATAAGAGCGTTAACATTCCGACATAAAAACCCAGAAACCACTAAGACAAATAGACAAAAAAATAATGTTTAATTTAAGCTAAACGTAAACCCACTTTAAAGTGGTAATCAAAAGGTAAAGTCGCAGCCAAAACCCAAAGTTCACGACACATCGGTAACGAGATGAAGTGACCACCGGATGCTACGAACATGAAGAAAAACACAGGAATGCACTAAATGGTAAATGGACTGTACTTGTATAGTGCTTTTCTATCTTATCAAGATACTCAACGTTCTTTACATCACAATCTGTGCCTCATGCACCCATTCATACAGCACTCTACTAGATCTACACAAAGAATAATCAGAGCTTTATCACGTTCATACACCGATGGGACACACATCGGAGGCAATGAGGGGTTCAGTATCTTACCCAGGGACACTTCAGCATGTGACTGCTGGTGAAATTGAACCCCCAACTCTTGCACTGAAGGATAACTGCTCTAACCACTCATCCACAGCCGCACTAAGACAGTCTGGCTATAGACAAATGAAAAATCTATCAAACAACAAACTCAGAAGGTGGTGATGAATAACCAGATTCAAGAAAACGGGTGAGGAAGCACAAAAATCAGAAGCTTTTAAAACAAAAGTAAAAATCTGATTACATAAAAGGCTCATTTATGAAAAAGAGAGTTAAAACTGTGGTAAGACTAACACATATAATGCAACTTTCGTGTAGTTGAAACCAAGTTTAAAAAAATAAAATCCAAACCAAGAAAAACAAACCATCTTCTGTAGAACCAGAGAAAAATGGTCGGGATGGTAGTAGGCCTTTAACTCCAGTCACTCTGTCCTTTAATGACAGACATGTAGCTCGAACGCAGCACAGCGGTGACCGTGGACCAGATAAATATTTAATCACATATTACCCTTAATGATGAACTGGCTGCTCGCTGATGAGCTAATGAGACGTACGGCATAACGAGCTGTTAGCCACAATCTCCCCGTTCACCACGTCTCTGCCCTGATCAGTCAGACTAAAACCATTACATTATGCATGAAAGGGAGCGCTGAGAAGCTGCAAATTGCTCCAAAAAAGACATGTTGCCTTAGAAAAGGCTAGATTTATGCCACTTAATGGTGCCCGTGTTATCTTCGGTCACTCTTTGAAAGAGTAATACGAGGAAATGGAGGGAAAGACTGAGAGATGTGGACTTAGATACATTATTCAATTAAAGGGTGCACACAAAAAGCCCTTTGAGTAAATATGTTTTATGAAAACTGGCAAAAATGTAAAACTGACAAGAAATCTGAATTCTTTGTACTTTATATGTAAGCTATGAATCTCAAAGCATCTCCTACAGATTTTTTTTAATGACATCCAGGTTTTGCAAAAACACTTGACAGGTGTCTTCTGTTCACCCATTCACATACACCCAAATACATTCTACTACATATTTGCACTCTTCATAATTCACTTTCTCACTCACTAACAGACAGACTAGGGAAATGAGGGGTACAGCGTCTAACCCAACCACACCTCAGCACAGTGTGCAGGACCCCAGATCCCCTCTTTGGAAGACAACCTCCCTAAACACTGGACTGAAGTCATGCTTGATAACCAAACTGATAAGTTACAAGACAAGGATAGAATAAACCAGGAACCAACAGTACACATGCTCACTGGTTTACTTCATTTTCTTTATTTTCCCAGCTATAGAGGTTATGAATATAACCAGTACTCCCTGAGGGAGGGAAACAAGGTACAACACATATGTATTGGTTAGGTCTCGCGGTGCGCAATCCCCATATACATGTGTTGCACTGAGTGTACTGACCGAAAGGAAACCTTCTGAGCTGATTACTGAAATAAGATGGGTGCTAGGTAGATACTTTATTAATCCCAAGAGACACTTGGCAATCCACCAGCAGCTACAGACACATAACGTGACAAGACCAACATGAAACATAACATGATGCAGGAATCAACTTATACAGTAAGTCTACCTTGAAGCCCTTAAAATGCACCTATCACTGAGTTCCTCCTGTTGCTAACGAGATGTTTTAAAGTCAAATGGCCAGAGCGAAAATAGAGTTCCTCAGTCAATTTGTGGACCAATATTGTGACAGCAGTCTAGGACTGAACAGACTCTTCTGCATGTTGAAGATGCAGCACAGAGGGTGAATAAATGAACGAATGATAGGAGGAACTCAAAGGAGGGGTGAGTCATGTCTTCTTTAATCCAGGACACTACAAGGACAACAAACGTTTCATCTTCTATCCAAAAGACTTCATCAGTGGGATGAGGTCACTTCATTTTATGGCGAGTTGTTTGCTAGTCAACAGTAAGAATACCAGAGAATCCAAAACCTTTGAAACACCCCCCAAGAAAAAGTCACTTCCTTTTAGCGTTGCACAAAAAGGCACAGTTACCGGATGTTAGAACTTTGGGATAAATTTATGTGTATGCCTGCCAATTATTCTACACAAATTTGTCTATTTCTTATAAACAAACAGAAAATGGCCTGACTAATTGATCCAATTATCAGTCTACAACTAGTCAAGAGTAAACAAACCAACCCCTCAGCTCTGTACAACAAAATGTTTCATTGTTAAAAGTCAGATTAATGTGTTTCTTAAGTTTAGATAATCCCTGGGAGCCAAAAGTCCAGGAAATGGACGTTTCTCAACAGTTTGTTAAGCCAATGACAATTTAGCACAATTTTAAAGCTCATCTTTTCTGAGTCCCAACATGACCATGAAATCTGACTAGGGCATTGGTAAATAAATGAGCAGAGCATTTATTTATAAAAAGGTCTATTTTTCTTTCTGCAGACGTTGGTGCTGTCAACATTCATGCTTTAGACCGATTTCCCGTTTATACGAACTGAACGACTGGAGACGTCACCGCCGTCGGCAACAAATTGTTTTATTAAGTGGATTGACATTCTGCTTTCAGAAAACCGGTAAGAACAAGGAGCACTCTGTGCAAAGCCTCAGAGGAGAGCTTCAAAGAGCAAAACTAATACGGCACGTTTTAGATAGCAGATGAGCCAAGGGGCTGAGAAAGTCCAGAAGAAGATAAATACGTTATTTTCCATAATGTGAAGCATGCAAAGGAACTCTGGTGAGTCACAGAACCAATATATGGCTTGAAATAAACATTCAGGGTTCTGTTTAAGAGAGCACGGTGACGGCCAGGTGCATGTTCAACAAACTTTTAGCTACAGAGCTCATGTTGTGTTACCACCTACTGAGGCACTCGTTCCAACTGGATGCAACTGGTTCCAACCAAAAACTCAAACATCTGGTTCACAGGTGTCTGTGAAGTAATAGAAGATAACACTGACAGAAATGTGATGTTGAACATGTAAAACCTTAAATTGTTGAGCTAATGGCATAAACCGTAAAAATCAACAGTTTATCATTCAAACTGGTCACGTTTTAAAAGGACATTTCATAAAACCTGATTTAGAATAACCAACAATGTACACAATAAAGGCTTTGTGCAAAATGCATTAAATTAAATTGCAAATAAAACAATTTCACCTTAATGTTTTTCCATTATTTGATGCGTGCGATGAGGGTGACGCACACTTCAGAATCAGAATAAGCTTTATTATCATTGCACCAAAGTACAGCGAGATTATATTCCATACAGTCGTCTGAAAGATGGGCAGAGTGAACTTGACTGCAGCTCTTAGTAGCGCGGCCCTTATTCTTTAGATAGAAAAGGGCAAAGACCATGAGGAAAGGGTAGTGGTATTAAAAAAGATCTCTTCACACCTTGTCCTTATCAGGACATGATTTAAGACATCAAAACACTTTACCAGCAAACACATTTATAGACCCATTACATATACATTTGACGACAAGACTTGTCCACGAAGCACTTCCAGATAGCACCATAGTCCTGATAAGACGTTGGTGTCATCCGCTACAGCTCTGATAAGCGTTCACAGAAGTTCTCGGGGGGGTGGGGTGGATAGAGCAGAGCCTTTTTGGTTTACACATATCCCAGGAGAAATTTGACAAGTGGGCCAGTTACAAGGCCAAACGTAGTTGTCAGATTCAGATAAGCCACGGTTGTTTTTGTGCAGGCAGACCGTTATTTCTCGTCAGCCTCGAGTTCTGCTGGTACTTTCAATATCCAAAATGGCCAGATTTGTGGGCTTTCCACTGGTCTGTGCTTATTAGCTTCCTCCAAGGTCGATCCCAACATGCTGGCTAGTTCCAAAGCCGCAAGTGGCCTACGATTCTCATAAATCACTTCCATCTTACGGCTGAGCTCGTAAATCAGCTGAGTCTGAGAGCTCGAAGCACGAACTGATCCTTCACATAAGGTCGGCAGCTTTGCCGTGGCCGAAGCCGCTGTCGCCGTCTTCCTTAATATCCGACGGTGCCAAAAAGCAGAAACCCTGCTATACACTTTCAGTGTTTGTTGCTGTTTATGTCGGTGCTGCTGTAATTCTCTTGAACAGCAAGTGTCGCTAACGAGGAAACACCACAGTGGAACAGGAACTGTAGCCAAATTAAGAGTTGTCCACTGAAAGAAGTAAATACAGAAGAGCTATATGTGACACACAAATGTAACTCTGACCTGTTTAACAGCCAGCATCAAAGTTTAAACCACAGACTGGTTCTGGGTTTGGACGTAGAGGCAGGATGGGAGGGAGTTTCCATGGTTACCACGGCGGCTGTCATCTTTAATCCTGTGACCTTTTACGCGCTCCAGATCAATAACAACGAGGTATGGTCTCCAAGGTAAACAAACGAATAGGAAGATGGCTGACAGAAGTAATTGCTGACATTTGCCTCGCAGATTTCTTGGAAAGTCAGTCGAGCTGTTCCCTTCAAATCCAGTCGAGTAGAAAAATAGACTTTTCCTCTCCATCTACTTCAGTACAATAAAAGAAAGCAAACTTTTTAAAATGACCTATGTCCTTTTTTTTTTTAAGAAATGCTACATGAGAAGGGCAAAGAGACCAATCCTTTATTCCAAAATATTTGAGATGGAGCTCACGCTTGTTAAAACTCCTCTCACAGTCCGCCTTAAAGAAAGCGAGGCAGACCCTTGGCACGAGAAAGGGTTGCCTTGGTGTTGCTCTGTTTGAAGCTGCAGACTCCCAATTTATTTTCCATCCAAAGCTGCTGAGCAAAGTCTTTTAAAGACAGAGTTAAGGATGCAAATGCTGGTCAAACAAGAGTGATGGGGGGAAAATTGAGATAAAGTTGCTCATAGGTAACTTAAACAGCAGAATGAACGCTTCGCTTGCTTTGTAAGCCGAGAAAGTTTATTTGAATTCTTTCTGCACGCGTTTGCTTTGAATCAGAAGATGTTATGAACTCTGGTTGAGTTGTCACAAATTAGATGGAAACGAAGCCAGAGCATTCTGTTTTTAAAAGTTGAAGTTACACAGAATTAAAATAAACAAGATATTTTCATCACCTTAGGCCCAAAAATTAATTTATAACAATCAAATGACAAATCCAAAGCCTTAAATCTGCAGTCCAAAACTCAACGATAAGTGTCTGGAAATAGCCTATGTCGTTAAAACTTTTTGTGAAACTTCGTATTTGCACAAACAGTGTTTTCTCCAACACTTGTGCTCTGGTAACAAGAACCGGTTACATATTACTTATGAGAAAGTAAGTGATCATATCTGTTTCCAACATATCTCATCAATCAGTGGACAATTTAAAAAGGAAATTATCAGAAAATCATTGGACGTACATCTAAAATAGATCAACTTCAACCAAAATAAAGATGGCTGCCTTAACCAACTGACACTAGAAAACACAAAAATGGCTGTAATGTCTTCAAATGTAAAAAAAAATTGAGTTAGAACTTGTGTGGTAGTGGTTGACAGTTCTTCCCATCACGTGCTCTGAGTGATAGCTGCTTCAGAATCAGAATCAGTTTATTATCGCCATGTCAATGAACGAGGTTCACAAACTAGGAATTTGCTTTGACATAAGGTGCGAATAGTAATAAAGTAAAATAAAGTAAAAATAAAGTAAAAATTAAGTAAAAATGAGAACATTACACAAGACATAAGCCTGTGTACACCCACAAATAAAGTAAAATTAAAACCATAACATAACCATATGTACACCCATACAATAGAAAACAATAAAAAAGCTTCGAAAACAGTACAGATGGAGTATTCAGTTATAATACAGATGTACAGATGCTTGATGAAACTCAAACTCACTGAAGGTACTTCTACAGCCAATTTACTAGGTGTCAATCTGATTCAAGATGGCTGCCATGGCTAATCAACTTTAGAAAACACACAAATGGTAATGGATCCATCATGTTAAAGATACTGAGCCATTCTTGTGTGTGGTAGTAGTTCAGTTGCTACTCATTGAATAAAACCTGTGCTTACTGACTGGGTCAACTTGTTTGTCTATTAGCTGGTGAAGATTCTGTCGTCCAGGACACGTTGAAATCCAAAAAAGATTAAAACCAAAAACTGGACTTCTATTCTATAGCTGAAAATGTTTCGCTTCTCATCCGAGTTTTCTCAGTTTAAAGAACAGAGAGAGGAGTTCAAGTTATTGTTGGAAAAGATGGAAAAACTTTACCCTTATGTTGCTGGAGTATCTGAGAAACTCAGAAGGATTTTCTCCAAGACAATCCCAGTGCATCCCAGCACATTTCAAACATAGGACTCTCAGACAGAGGCTGGTCCACCCTAAGGACAAAGCACCCCAACACACAGAGTGGTGTGATGTATGCAGTCCAGTGCAGCGACGAATGTCCAGATCTCTATATTGGAGAAACCGAACAGCTTCTTCACAGACGCACGGCTCAACACAGGAGAGCTGCTCTCCAGGACAAGACTCAGTGGTTCACCTACACCTCAAGGATAAGAGACACTCTTTAGGACCTAAATGGTAAATGGACTGTACTTCTATAGCGCCTTTCTATCTTATTTCAAGATACTCAAAGCGCTTCACACTACAATCTGTGCCTCATTTACCCATTCATACAGCACTCTACTAGATCTCTACAAAGCTAATGGAACAAATCATTCTAAAGAGACTAATCAGAGCTTTATCACATTCAAACACCGATGGGACACACATCGGAGGCTATGAGGGGTTCAGTGTCTTGCCCAGGGACACTTCAGCATGTGACTGCTGGTGGATTCGAACCCCCAACTCTCGCATTGGAGGACGGCTGCTCTAACCACTCAGCCACAGCCGCCCCACACAAAATGTGCACATTCTGGACCAAGAAGACAGATGGTTTGAGAGAGGGGTGGAGGAAGCTAATTAAGTAAAAAGAGAGAAACAGTCTTTGAACACGAGGAGGTCTCAGATTTCAACTTTCAAAAACCGATGATGCAGCTTTAGGTCTGACACCCAGTCACTTTCACACTCATCAAGACCTTTATTCATGGGACCAGAGTAGCCCATCTATGCCAGACTAACAAAGACCCTAACTATTGCATGGAGGATGGAATGTGACAAAATGAAATAAATAAAAACACAATGAAATAAATAATTTAATGTCATTAAATAAATAAACAATTAAATTATTAATACACATTTAATTAATTTATCTCCTGATACATTTATTTATTATACGATTTATTCAATTTAATTTTGTCACATTCCACCCCCGTGTGTCACCATGAAATTACGTTAACTGTCAGTCTCACTCATCAAACTCAGTGGGCGGGGCTAATGCTGAGCATGTGAAATTCTAAATTGTTAAATAAACCATAAGTGTTTATAAGTTCATATAATATTTTTTTAGCTTGCACACAGGCCGGGGTTTGTGATCCACGCTGCTGCATTGGACCGTAGGTTCGACTCTGTGGAGCGTCTTCGTTTGAATCTGATGCTTCTCGTAAAAGCGCGGCGTCTTCTTTACATCCCTGGTATGAAAAAAGGTTTCATCCAAATACACAAACACAGTTACAGTTTCCTTAAGTTTCAGAACATGTTTTCTGACCTGTGGATCAATCTGTGGTTGACTTGTCTTCGCTTGCTGTGAGGAGCAGCCAATCAGGCGTCAGGGTTAGGGTTAGTCCCGCCCACCGAGTTTGACGAGGATGACAGTTAACTTAATTTCATGATGTCACTGGAGGGTGGAAGGTGACAAAATTAAATAAATAAATAAATCATGAATAATTTAAAAGATACATTTCATTATTTAACGGTGTATTTAATAATTTAATTGTATATTTAATGATGCATTTAATAATTAAATGACACATTTAATTGTTTTGTATTTATTTATTTCATTTAGTCACATTCCGTCCTCCATACCATTGTGAGGAGTGAGAGAGCAATCTGCATGTGTCAATCTGCAATATGCAAGTTAACAGAACAGCTCAGCTTTATAACTTGAACCCCTCTCTCTGTTCTTTGAACTGAGAAAACTCGGATGAGAAGCGAAACGTCTTCAGCTACAAAATAGAAGTCCAGTTGTTTTTGCTTTTAATCTTTTTTTTTTTTTTTTTTGGAGCTAATAGCCAAATATCACAGTCGGAAGAAACGTTTAAAACTTTGACAACATTCATTATGAATCACTGAGGAGAATTAAAAAAATAACCTGAAGCACGATGACGGCAACATGGCTACAGCGAACACCGATCTAAAACGTGCACATGACGCCTCCTCTTTCCCCGATCGCTCATTTTCACGTCTCATGCTACATTACTCTCCATCTCGCTTATCACGGGTTCATATTTTAAATGCTAGCATGAGCATTACCATGGCAACTGCCATTACATCTTTGAGCTGCCTTCATCTCGTCAAATACGAGTTTTTATTTTTTTCCTCCATGCATTCGTTTCTTCTTTGGCAATTACCCTTATACAGTAAATTGTGCGGACGCGGACACATTAAGACCACGGGTACTGCGCACGCACAAAAGCTACGAGCTCCGTGCGAGTCCGAGCGGCCGGCAGCAGCCAGAAAAGCGAGCTGGAGCATGAAAGTTGGTTTGATTGTAGAAAGTGGAGTCTGAGGATGGAGAGTTTAATACCTAATTTCAATTTCAGCGGCGAGCCAGGGGCTCAGCGGGGCGCTGGAGACGTGGCAGAAAGAAGAGGCCACGAGAGAAGCAGAGTGGCGTGCTACAGAGGAGGGTCAAGCTGCTGTTCTGTTCCACTCCTGAGCCCCTTCTCAGCGAGGGGGAAGCAGAGCTAAAACTGGGTCCGGAGCCGGCTAAAGGAAACACTCATGCAATTAAATCTGGAGTTTAGAGAAAGGTTAAGTGACTAAAGAGCTGATTGGATGAAAAGGACTCAAACTAAAGTAAATGTCATTCTTTTTAAAGGACTTTTTTCCACCCAGGCCAACTTGTCACCATAACACTATCAGTATTTATTTTAATACAGCTGCGTTTTTCATTACAGGAAGGCTGTTTTATCAAGAGTGGCTAAAATTAATCTTACCTGCAGCAGAAAACTCGTTTGGAATCCACGGTGGAGTCTGGCGCACTCACGAGTCAACTTCTTCCATAAAAACATGTCAGACTTCTACGTTTCCTAAAATTTGAGCCAAATACGTTAATAAATAATCACATCCTGTCACTAATGCGTGACAAGTTTGTTTCCATCGTTACTTCATCTCACCTGGAAAACTTCTGCATGAACTGAGGCTGCCAACTGGAATCAGCTGCGGCTCGTTATCCTCAGGTCCACACCCAGAACTGATCTGGGATCAGAAGACGCCAGGATCTGTGCATGCACGGCAGCAAGTGTTGGATGAATGCAGGACAGTCGGCGCTGCAGGGTTCAGGCTGTGGAGTGGAATTTAAAAAGAAAAACCTGGCACGTCTCCCTCTACCTTTAAAGGCAGAGTTTTTAACAAATGTCGTCAGAGTTGTAGATGTTTTGATATTTGTACATGACGTCAATTTTAATGTGAAATCTGAGATGTGACGGCGAACACTACCAAGTTTAGCTCAGTGTGTAAAAACTGAGTTAAACAAAGGTTTGAAAGCTCAATCATCCAGGCAAACACATCTCACACACAAAACAGTTAAATCATGTAACTGGACAGTTTCTTTGTTGGGAGAAACTTGTTTTTCATCTGAAAGACTTTGTCAGTCTGAGGCCACTAAGATCTGTCTTATAAATAGCACCTCATTGACCCGTTCGGCTCCAGGGGGAAAACTTTGGATGTTCTTTAACTGCTGGACCCGGTTCTGGAGAACGGTCTGGGAGGGCAGCTGCTGCGGTCGTTATCATCATCAAGCTGATAGCAGGGCCTGCTAGCGTTGCTAACACTGCTAGCGCTAGCCTCCATCTGCCTGCATGGACCGAACTCTATGGACCCGTTTGGTTCTGCGGGAAAACCTTGGATGTAAAGTATTTTTGAATTGAAAAATTAGTGCCATCTACCTCTGATTGAGTACTGTGAGCCCGAACATGCTTTGTAAGCTTGTTGAACTAGAGCGACATTTTCGTCACCGGTGACCTGCATGAAAAAACATCAGAATCCATCCAGTTAAAAATCTATAACTTTTTGGCTATGTCAGACTACAAATTTAGAATGAAATGTCCCTAGGGGAGGATGTAGAACACTATGCCTCGAAGGAGTCTCATGCACACCGTGAACACACACTGACGAGTGGGCCGTGACGCAGGGATTATCTTGTACCTACTAATGTTGATCATGCTGAGGTGTCCATCTTAAACTGGGGTAACTCAAAAAGTTAATCCAGAATAGTTGTACATCCACTGATTGTTTTCTGAGTTTCCATTAATTGGTTCATGAGATATTTCGTTAACAGACTTGATATTAATAACATGTGATCAGTAAGCGCTTAAAGTATGTATTGGAGATTACTCTCAGCTACCAACACAGAATTTAAGCTCAAAACCTGTAAAATGATCTGAGTTACAGCCATATCTGGTCATTTTCTGTGTTTTTAACAGATGATTATGAGGACTTCCAAAATATGAGACTTTACACTACGTTAAAAATGAAATACAACGTTTGAGGAGCATAAAGTGAGTGAGAAAAGTGAGTGAAGACGTGTGGACATAAATTGGTCGAACCCTGAGCAAACCAGCTGGATACCTGAACCAATCGGACTTTGAAGTGTGGAAATCTGACGTCCAAATGAATGCTGTTAATCTGGCGGGCTGAGCGCAACACACTAGCGGAGAGAACGTACTGTGAAATCTTGTTTTCTACAATTTGCTCTCTGTTCAACAGACTCTCCCTGTAACCCCCCTCCTTTCTCCGTGAATCCTCGGCTAATATTATCTCCCTCCCACCTTCCTCTTCTTGCCTCAGTCTCACTTCATGCATGCCAAGCTTTGGTTGTCTCCCTGCTTACGTTTCCCCTGCTTGTGTTTTTCTGAGTTTGAAACGACACAGGCAGGGTCTCAGCGGGGGGGGGGGTCTGGAAGTTATGAAATCTCAGCTTCTTTTTAAAATCTCCTCCCCGTCGTCATCCGGAATTTACAGAGAAGACAGAAATGTGATTTTCATTTATGCAGTTGCACATAAATTATTAATAGCACCCCCTGTTCAGAAGATAACACTTCAATGTGACATTATAGGACAAGTTAAACTCTTTCTAGTGTCAGATGTGTCTGTTTGTTCATACAGCTTAATTTGGAGGGTTTTTTTTTTTTTTACATAAAGTGTGCTTTATTGCTAGAATCATCCTGATCTTTTTTACCCGATTTCTCTTCTATCGGTCGGGTTGCTGAGACAAGCCCATGAGGGAAACTTTTACAGCTCTCCTTAATGACACTCTTGAGCTCCTACTAAGGGATTCCAGGGTGTTCTGTAAGTTCTGGGACCGCCTCAATCTCCTTCTAGTAAGATATGCCTAAACCACCACAGCTAACTCCTTTCAACACAGAGGAACAGTGACTGCACTCTGAGCTCCTCACCTTACCTTCAAGGCTTAGCTTGGCTAGGAATGTGCGATATGGCATACAATTCATATCACGATATGTATTGTGAAGGGTGGCGATAACAATATATATCGCAATATGTTTTTGGTATAAAACTTAATAGGAATTTTAAAAAGCATAAGGTGTCCTTTTGCCATCATATATTTTGAATTAAAAAAATTTCACTACTAGGTCTAGAGAGTTTTTAAATAATAAACATATCAAGTATTAGGCTTCTTGCTTGTAGTGCAAAACAGTGCAAAAGATCAAATATAGTTTTAGTCATATGTTTTAAACAAAATAATATGTTGTTAGCTTAACAGTTTCCAATCTTCTCACTTGAGAAATGAACAGAGCAGCAACTGAAAACACATCACACTCCAACCCTCTAGTGGGCGACGCCTTCAGCTTTAGACACAGCATTACTGCGGTTAGTCGGTAGAAGACAGATCTCTATCGTAGGATAAATTTCTATCGTTTCTACCGTATACTGTTTATATTGCGCATTCCTAAGCTTGGCTACTCCATATCAGAATGAAGCAACGCCCTCTTTAATATGGACAAGACAACAATCCCATTCCAGCCAACCATCACCTGATAACAAGACTCCCAGATACACAAACTCTTTTGCTTGATGCAAAACCCCCTTTCACAAAACACTAATGGCATTTTTGCATTGTTACGTCTACCTGACCTGGATTCGGTGTATTTGCATTTGGATTTATGGCCCGATTCCTGCAACCCTGGCTTAGCAAATCTGACTCAGCTTATTTCTTGTGTATGGAAAATAAAAAATGCTTTTAAAAAGGACAGAGGTATGGTAGAATATTCAGTAAATCAGTTTTTGAATCTAAACCTTAACATTAAGTTTGACTTAAGTTACCTGCATCATGAAGGACCCCACTCACCCAGCACACACACATTTTGCCCTGCTCCCCTCAGGACGGAGGTTGAGGAGCATTAAGTGTAGAACCACTAGACTGAGGAACAGCTTCTACCCTGAGGCTGTTAGACTCATGAATCTCTAACCAGGATAACCACTGTGAAAAATCACATGTTGCTGCTGATCTGTTTCATGTTGCTGTGTTCATGCGTGCTCATCTGCTCACACAGACTCATGTTCGTGCTGCTGTTCGAGGTAATGTTTTTATGCTATTAGTGCTTAGTGTATTTTTAGTTGATGTTTTTCTTAGTTCATATCTTCGATCTTATTACTGTTTTTCTTTTACATTTTATTGTTGGATGTAACTGGGACATAATCTCGTTCCACCACATGAGATGCGAATGACAAATAAATCTCTCTGACTCTGACATTCGTGATGTTTTTGTCAAAATGTTCAAAAAGTTTGGATTTGAAAAATAAATCTGGTGTACCTTTCCTTGCATAATAAAAAAATGAATATATTCACGATAAAAATGTGGAAAATACAAATATTATTTATGATTATGTTTAAATGGTTTAACCAAACACTGACACTTGATTTTGCTGCAAATTTTAAACAAAAATTTTAAAAAGTAATAGCTCGGATTAATTATATGAATTATTATTAAACTTCCCTTTTACACTTAAAGGTTTTATCTCATAATAAACGACTGTAATATTAATAAAGGAGGATTAAATCTATTCTCAACCATGGACAATCCATCCACAATGCAAAATTCATGTTTAATTAGCACAAATCTCGTTATCTTATTTAAAGCCAACAAATAATATTTTTAAACCATAGTAAAATTGGATTGAAAATAAGAGTATAGCTCTAAATAAATTAAAAAGTCATGTTTTAACAAGTTTCTTGGTAATATTTCTAAAGAACGAGTCATAACAATCAAAGTAGGCAGTTCATATTTATTTTTTGCACGTCCCAAATTCCAAACATCTTTTTGATTATAGTCACGTTATCAACCGAGGTGGATTTTCTAAATGACTCAGTCTCAGCTGGGATAATTACGGTGCAGAACTTGGTCTAAATAAATCCTTTCAAATCTTAAACATTATCGTAAATAAAGAAAAAGATCCAATGATGCACAACTTATTTCGACTTTAAAGTGTAAACGCTCATTCCAACACATTTGAGTTACATTTACGGCACAGACTGTCAGTTAAAAGTTAGTTTAGTTTCATCTGCTTCAATAACTGGGGACGCACGCACCTCCTGCTGGTTTTTATTTTATTTTTTATTTTATTTGTTCCACAACTGAGCGCCTTTGAATGCGGTGATGCAAAACTAACATTCAGTTTGCAATCATTGGAAACAAAAACAAAGAGGTGCTTCTTATTAATGCAGTTAAAAAAGGTGCGTCATTTTTCATGTGCCAAGCAGCAGGCTGAACGTTCACAAGTAAACGTTTATCACCTGTGGCTAAAAGCCCAAAACTTCTGCACATCCTGCACCGGTGCACGTTGACCAGACATCAGTCCTCCTCCTACAGACTGCGTTTGACTCTTCTAGCAGCAGTTTGGGCACAGCTAACTCATATTTAGCTAAATGTGTGAAAATTTATGAAGCACTCTCTCTATTGTGATCCATTGTTCTTCTCTACATTTTTCAGCATCTTTCTCGTTCCACAACGTTTGTGCTATTTCAACAAATCTTAAAACGTTCAGCTCGTTCAGGAGAAGGGTGCCATCTATGACTTTTGGGATTGGTGCAACTTTAGCTTTTTGAAATATTTAGCTTTTTCTGTCATTTTTTTCCTCGTAGAAAATGAATTGAGCTCATTTTACATCCTTCACATCTTTAGATGTGTTTACACTTTTACTGCTCCTTTCACATTTTGTTCTGCTTCAGCTTCCTTGTGCAAATTTAAACTTTTTCAGCTTATTTCAGCTGTTTTGTGCTTCTTCCAACTTCTTTCTGCTAATTTAAGCATTTTGTGCCCCTTTCAGTTTATTTATGCAAGTTTGTTTCTGCTATTTTAGCTACTATTTAGCAGTTTTTATGCTAATTTTAGCATTTTCAGCTAACAACATTTTTTGCATTCCTTTCAACTTTTTTGAGACTAATTTAGCAAAAATGTACTCTCTCCACTTTCTTCTGGTAATTTAAGCTTCTTTCTGCCTTTTAGCTTTTATTCAGCTGTTTGCAAATGTTTGCTTTTCAGATAATTTCCACTTTTCTGTGCCCATTTCTGCTTATTTCAGCAAACATTCTTTCTGCGTTCTTCTGCTAACTTAACCCTTTTCTACATTTCAGCTACTTTTTTTTTTTTTTAGCATTTTTTTAAAGCTAATTTCAGCTGTTTTCAAGTTTTTTTTAATGGTGATTTCAGCTACTTTCAGCCTACTTAACTTATGTTAATTTCAGCTTGTTATGCTCTTTTCAGCTTTTTTCCTGATAATTTCTGCTTTTGCTGCCATTTCAGCTACTTTTTAAATGTTTTTGTGTTAAATATAGCTTTTTAAGCCGGTTTCACATTTATTAACCCGTTTCTGCTTCTTCCACTTCCTTTTAGTAGTTTTAAATTTCTTTCTGCCCTTTCAGCTTTTTTTGTTGCTATTTTTAGTCTTTTTTAAGCTAATTTCCTATTTTTTGTGCTAATTTCTGCTCATTTAAACCTAATTCAACAGTTACGCAATCTTTCTGCTTTCTTCTGCTAACTAAGGCTTGTTTTTCCATTTCAGCTACATGTGTTTTGTTAATTTCAGCTGTTTTTCAGCAAGTTCTTCAGCAATAAGCACTCAATGAATTTTCTCAGGAAATGCAATTTCTCTAGTTAAAAAACTAGCTTAGCTAACACAAACGCCAAACAAAAAAATAGCAGAAGCTAATGCTAAAATGCTAACAGCTATTTGTAACGCTCTTTTTGAATTGTACCTTTCTTTTGCCTATTCTTAGTTCAATAAAATAAAATAAAAAAGACGACTGTCAGGCTGCGTCACACACTTTTGTTTCCTCCCAATAGGAACTGCATTGACCAATCACGTCACGTGTACATGTAGTAAGCCAATCGCGTGCCTAACAGACCCATCAAGACACGCCCACAACAGAGAGGAACAAACTTGAGAATTTTGTTAGCCGACTTAAAGTTGCCGAAACCTCATTTAGCAGAAGCTAATTCTGCTAACGGTTTCCAAAGTGAGCAAAAATGCTAATCCGCAAAACAAATAATGTATTCCTCTATTAGCGGATTAGTGGAACTGTGCCCACCACTGTTCAGCAGTTTCAACGATTCAGAGCAAAATAATCGGTTCAATCAGACGGTTTCTGCTATTTGTACATTTTTAACTTCCTAAAATGTACAAATATTTAATTTTTTGAGTATCGTTGAAATAAAGGGAATTTTGTTTATTAGCTCTTCAGTTGTTGTTGTGCTAAATTAATTTCTTTACTTACAGTTTTGATAACATTAGCTAGTGGCTATAGTTTTGCAGCACTTAGCTTTTGGCTACTGATAGGTTTTTAGCTACTGTTGTTCTTGTTTCACCTTTTTAAATACGGTTTTCAGGAGTGACGATTTTAGCTACTTTAGTGCACATTTTAGCTTCTGTTCTGCTCGTTCCAGTTTTAAGCACCTTCGAGAAATTTTAGCAGTTAATCGACATTGTTTCACAGAAATTTTTTTTTCTACTTTTAGCTCATTTTAGAGTTTGCATTTTAATTTAGCTAATTTTTAGATTTAGCTACAATTGCTTTACTATTTATAAATTTTAGCTATGGTTCAGATCATTTTAGCCATTTGTAATTCTTTTAGCTTTCAGCTACTACCGTTTGGCTAACTTTAATCATTATCTGTGTTTGCTTATTTTAGATTTGAGCTATTACATTGTTGCTATTTTTAGCTTTTTAGCTGCTATTTTGCTAGTTTTAGCTTCTTTTGTGCAGTTAAGTTTCAGTCAATGTTATGCTGATTTTAACTTAAGGTTTTGTTGGTTTCAGGTTAACACCAGCTTTACTAATCTCAGCTTTTATCCGCTTGATCTATTTAAAAAAAGTATGGTTTTAGCTTTTTAACATATTTCAACTCTCAGTCGACCATCAGAGCTGTAGTTTTACAGAAAATACTACTTTTTTTTTGTTTTACTTTAGATAACTGGTAAACAGCAAGTTTCACGTTACTGCATCCGATGTTCATGAAGAAGCAATATGTCACTTAAAACAAATAAAAACCTGCTTAAAAAAAGCCGTCTCGCAGAAAAGCTTAAGGAAAAATCATGAAAAACACATTAGTCCTCTTCAATTAGCCAGGCGTGACGGTATTCAAACACGAGGCTTTTATGCTCGAGTAACGAATCAATTCAGTCTATAAAAGTCTCCTTTACAACACATTTACATCATTACCGAAACATCACAGTACACATTTGAATTAGTGCTCCTTTGTCACAGCCAACTAAGCTCTTTACTAAAAAACAACACACGCACTGTTGGCTTAAAACTTTAACAGCTGCTTGGTAATGTTCAGTGGGAGCCGTGTAAACAGCAAGGACGTATGGGGGGGCGGGTACTTCAGGGTCGCCATACTTACCGCTGATGGGCTTCGATTGTCCATTAAGGGCAGGAGACAAGAGCAAATACGGTAAAACGTAGTGGAGTGGATGACAACGAACAAGAGAATGGGTCAGAAATAACCACTACTTACACCCCCACTCCAGTGAACAGCAAAATGTAAAACAGTTACGGGCAGAAAGACGGCTGAATTAAAGCTGATGGAACAAAACTACCGGTATACTTTTGAGTAAAAGCAGAGATTTTAAAATGATGTATTAAAGTTAAGAGGTTTTTTTTGTGTGTGTATTGTATAAAAACACGCAGAAAAAGAAAAAAGAGAATTGACCCTTTTTTCATCAAGTTCATTTAGCTGTCAAAATATTTAAATATGAAATATAAACCAAGCATGCCTTTAAAGAACGCAACACCAACGGCCTTTTACGACAGATCTCATGAAATGTGCTGGTGCTCAGAGAATGTGTTGGGGATGACTGAGTTTTAGCTCTACGTCTGTAAAATCTTGTAAATGAGTCCTCGAGGCTCAGTGGGATTAACCTGTCTAAGTAAAGGTTGAATGAAAAGAAAACCCTGACTGACTTAAAGCCACTTTTACTATAATAAGTTGGGGCAGCCCTCAGGTCGATTCAGACTAGAAAACACATCATCACTCTGGCTCTGAGGGACCCGGACGGATAATTAAAACTCATTTTAGCTGATTTAAACTGAACCAGGTTGGAGTGGGTGGGGGAAGTCAGGTAAACACAAAAAAAGGTATTAAAAAACAAACAAAAAAAACAAGACTAGTGTTTGCTAGCTTTTTCCTGCTTGCTCTAGATGAAGGCGAACGATTTTCCCTCCCACTCCTTCTTCCCCCCTGCTTCTGTTCTTTGTCTTGTGCCCCTTTCCCTTTCCCGTCCCTTCCCGAGGAGATCTGTGGACCTGTATCAGAGATGAGCCGGCTGATAGACACCGCACCATCTCTTATCAGGACTATGGAACCATCTGGGAGTGTCCACGGACAAACTCACTGCCTTCGTTGGCCTTCCTCGTGCAGATATGATGTCATCAGTATGTTGCTGTTTCTGTGCCGAGGCTTTTTTTGCAACTTTCACACTGTGTCCCATCTAGGACACACCTCCACTTCCCTCGCGTTTCTATTTTATTATCTAAACAAAAAGGGCAGCGCCTCCCATGAGGCCGCAGCCCCAGACACCTCCATCTTCCCATGTCTGTGTGTTTTACTTGGACGGGCTGTTCTGAAATGTAATTTTGTTGTGCTTTGGTGCAATGACAATAAAGCTGTTTCTGATTCTGATAAGCCACCGTGGCTTTTTGTTACCGAAGATCAAAAACGTATCAGAGATGAAGATTTATAAGACATGTCAGTGCTAAAAAGTTACAACATGCAGCAATTTAGAGAAGACTCGTCAACTTGGGTTGTTTCTAGTACAATACCCCAAAGTGCACATCCCAGAGGAAAAAAAGAGATTAATTCTGAAGAAAACTGATGATTACTCGTCTCAGATTAAAAATAAAAACAGTTTAACAGATGTACAGCAGATGTTGCCCAGATCTAGTCAGTGAAATTTCCTACTACTGCACCAAAACCAAGAGTCAGTATCATGGAAGTCGAAGGCAAAAGGCAGAAATACTGTTTTTGCCCGTGTCTATGCCAGTCAATGGGACTCAAAATGGCCGTCACAGCTAATCATCTTCAGTAAACACAAACATGGCTCCAACTTGGCCAGTTTTACAGATTGAGCTAAAATTTGACGTGGCAGTAGCTGAGACTTATACCCAACACATACTCTGAGCTCCAACTGATAATGCTATTTTTTTTGTTTACATTGTTATTGACTACTGGAATCAACTCTGCTAGCAAAATATCTCATCAACCACTGGATGGAGTTCAAGAAACCTTCAGGCAATATTCATCGCCTATACATTTAAAATTAATTACATTTTAAAATGAACAATTAAGATGGATGCCACAGTCTAATTAAACATTTAAAAATGACTAAAGTTTCATACATTGAGGAAAGAGTTGGTGTGGTAGTAGCTGAGCACTACTCCAACACACACCGACAGATCGAGTAATATTGCACATATTTTTTAAATTTGATTAAAACAGCTGTCATTATCATCTTACATGAAAGGCAGCGAGTGATATAATAGGTTTTTATTTAAGATCTGATTTAGACTTTTGTCTTCGCCGCAAAGCAAAGATGGGGAATTGGAAAGTCCATTGGTTAAGTAAAGACTTTTTAATTTTGGTGTTTGAGGAAACTACGCTTTCTAGTTTTTATATTACTTCAATGTACAGTTTCCTCAAATTATTGGGGAGGCCTGTGGGGTGGCAGAAGATTAATCTATGGTGGACAAGGCCACCATTGGCCACCCCCTGGCTCCGTCATTGCACCTGGTGGTGGATAAAGTTGCTCCTTCCTCCAGGATCTGTCACCGTAAATTGCCTAAAACAAAATAAATACCTACCTCTATTCTTCTACACTAACTCTTACTCACTTCAATAGTTTGTGCCAAAAAACATTAAAGTTTACTTGCATTCCTGTTCAATTTCTGTCCAGAAAAGCACGCATCTCAAAAGCGACAAAACATTCACTATTTAAACCCCTCAGCAATGGGGGGGGGGGGGGCATTGACGTATCTCTGGTATTTAAAGTCGTTTGCAGTTAATAGAAGTTGTTGGTTTGTGTGCCCTGAAGCTGCTCGCTGTCGTCTAATGGCTTCACTAGTCCAACAGGAAAGCAAACTGTTAAAATACCCAGAATCCAACACAAACACACAGATACTCTGGCAAACAGCAGTTGTATGTTAGCTTTCAACGGTTGTTGGATTAGTCTTTCTGCTTGTTGCTGCACACAGTCCTGATACGCAAACCCCTGAGCGACGCAGTGCCCACAGAGAAAATAAATCAACTACGTAACATTTAAAGCAAACAGCACCGACCCACAAATTGTTTTATCCACACACAACTCATTGGTAGATCCAACTTGGCAGGTTGCATCAACCCAAACATGCAACTGCAAGTTGTCTCTTGAAGGTGGTTGCCAAATGTTAGATGACCTACAGCAGTGATGATCAACTGGCGGCCCATGGGCCAAATCTGACTAACGATTGGGGGAGTGCCAGCACTCGTTCACAACTTACTGTGGGATAAAAATGTGAAACGTTTTGAGAGTGAAATGAGAGTTTGCACGTCTCTCAAATTTTAAAGCAACCCAAAACCATCAGACAAAAAAAAAGTTTTTAATCAATTTCACAACGTTTTAATTAGAGCCCAACCGATATATCGGTAGAGCCGATATTTTAGGCCGATACAGGCGTTTGGGGACATATCGCTATTGGTGATAACTGCCCCATTATGTGCAGATACTGGGAACAAGCCGTGTCCTTACTTGCAAATAGCCTAACTGTACAATGTATCCAGCAGAGGGCGCATGCGGACTACTTTCAAGTGATGGCCGTTCACTTTAAGTTTCACTTTCAGCACAGCCGAAGCAGCGAGCAATACTGTGTAACGTATTTTGCTGAACAGAGCATGGTACATTTATTTTAACTGATCTGTAAAATAAAACAATAAATTCTCTTCAATACTCAAACCCGCTTGTCATCAGCTACGTGCCTCTCGTTATCAAGCTAACGTTTAGATAACCTAGCATAGGCTATTGCCTTGTAAAACTATAATACATTTAATGTAGAGGTAAAATCTATGAGCGCTAGCAACGTTATCTTTGTCGTCCTCAAGGCAACGCATCGTTTGTCTGAAATTACTTCTCTACAAAGACAAAAACCTAAAATAACTCTGCTGTGGTCACTACTAATGAGACCGTCACCATATGTGACGGATTGTTTAAACAATGAACAGGGAGGATGTTTCTTTGTTTAATTTATATTTATGGAACACTTGATAACTAGGGTTAATAGTGGAGGATAGAAAATGTGAATGCACGTTAGGAAGACTTCAAGTGTTAAAAGTAGCCGTTTACTTAGATTCTTGGGGGTAGACAAAGATAAAAAATTTCAGCCATATATCGGTTATCCTTTCCCTCCCAGTATCGGTATTGGTGATAGTCAAAATGCCCATATTGGTCGGGCTCTGGTTTTAATTGACCAATTTGTAGTTATAATAATAAATTACTTCTTCTGGTGACATAATTTGTACAATAATTATGTCAAACACAAATTGTCAAAAAATTTCTTGTAGTTTGTTTCGGATGTTCTCGTTTCCCTTTTGTAATACTTTTTAAAAAACAACTTTTTTTAATCATAGTTTTTGTCAATATTATGTCTTCTCAGTCAACATTCCTACACAGCGAGTTCAAAATAGATAAACTTTCCATTGAAATAAAAACAAGGTAATGCACAAAAATAAGAGTCTACCTGTATTTGTGGGTGACAACATAAAATAATCACTTGTGGAGATTATGAGCACGTGTCATGTATAAACCGTAACGCTGAAAAACAAACATTTAGTTAATAGAAGAAATTCCATTGTCCCTCAGACACCAAATGCTTTACACGATGCTGGGCAGCTGTAAGGCTTCACAAGCATTCATTTTTAGGCATTATCATCATCATCATCTTTATTATTGGATTTATTGTTTACATTGAAAGCCAGCAGAGTCTGCTTGGAAAATTCTAGCCGCCGAGCAAAATGTGCTGCTGACCTCTGACCTACAGTAATGGCTAGCAAAACATTTTTGGAGCGCAATACATTACTCGGCAATAACCTCAGCAAAAAGCAGTGCCGTTATTTGTACCTTTTTAATGACTACCAAACATATTTTCTTTCTCTGTGCGTTGTGTGCACAGCATCGTCACTGTATGACATATTCCTCCCTAATGACTAACGGTTATTATAAGGAGATAGAAGAACTATTAAGCATTTTTAATGGTGGAAACACAAAATCAAACCTTAAAGCACATAGTGCAGCAAGCCTCACTTCCTCACACACTATGGCGACTTGCCAGGTGGCATGTTGTCACAGTGCAAGGTTTTGGCGTGCTAAAGGCGATGCAGCATGGCAGCCTGTAAAGTGTCATTTCACAGCAGAAATGATGAGACGGAGCAAACCGGCGATGAAGACTCCCTCAAGTACATCGTTATATAATCAGGAAAGCATTCCCACCATAGACAAGAATACAGACGCACATATAAAGTACACACAACATTAAGTCCTTGACATGTTTAGCGAAGCATTAAAGTAAAGCATTTGTATCGTATCTTTTTAGTTTAACCCCCATACCAATTCAAACAGGCCCGATGAGAGCATTTCCCATTAATGTGTGAATGAATCTTCAGAACTGAACTGGTTAAGCTGCCAAATGAAAAGCAGGAAGAACATTAGCGCACGCACTATTTAATGACATTTCCTGGGAGTGTCATTGCTAACTGTTCTGTCTTTATCTCCGCAGAGTCACTTAAGGTTCAGTCATGGAGGGTCAGCTGTTTTCGCTAACACAGCAACTTAGTGGACCACTTAAAAGAAAAGACGTCCACACTTATGCAAACAGACACCGTACATACATATACATCTCGATATATTAGAGTAGAGCATTGGTAATTAAGTTTTGAACAGTTTTAAGACAGAAATTTTACATTTTTTTAAACAACAGAAATTGTGGAATTAATGGAATGAGAGCACTTACATTGGGATAGTTTATTAAGGTTGAGCATAGCCATGTATTAGTAAAATAAAAAATAAGTAAGAAAGTTCATGTATCTCGGGGTTTTGCTCACGAGTGAGGGAAGAATGGAGCGTGAGGTTGATAGATGGATTAATGCAGCGTCTGCAGTATTGTGGACTCTGTGCCGGTCTGTTGTGGTGAAGAGGGAGATGCTGAAAGGCAAAGCTCTCCGTTTACCAAGTCAGTCTACGTTCCTACCCTCACCTATGATCATGAACTCTGGGTAGTGACAAAACAAATGAGATGGCAGATACAAGAGGTTGAAATGAGCTTCCTCTGCAGGGTAGCTGGACTCCCCCTTAGAGATGGGGTGAGAAGTTCAGTTATCAGGAGAGACTTGAAGCAGAACCGCTACTCTTCAATGTGAAGAGGAGCCAGTTGAGGTGGGTCGGACATCTGCTAAGGATGCTCCCTGGGCACCTACCTAGGAAGGTGCTTCGGGCATCATTGACTGGGAGGAGACCCCGGGGAAGACCCAGGACAGGCTGGAGAGACTACGTCTCTTGGTTGGCCTGGGAACGCCTTGGAGTCCTCTCAGAAGAGCCAGAAGAGGTGGCTGTGGAAAGAGATGTCTGGACCTCTCTGCTCAAGCTGCTGCCCCCACGACCCAACACCAGAACAAGCGGAAGATTATGGATGCATGGTACGAAAACTAAAATCATACTTAGATAGACATATACGTTTATAGGTCTGGTACCATCAGGTATACAGAGCCTTTTCTCCTCCTGCATTTAGTAACGCAGTATAGTTAGTCGTAGAGACGTTATTCTTAAGCAAAGGGTGCAGCAAGACCATCGCACCACACTAGAGACTGAATTCTAAAGTTTGAGCGTTGACAGTGAATCGCTTACACTGTGCCTCAAAGAAACCCTTAGCATGGTTGGCTGTCAAACCTTGTTAAATCATTAGAACTGGACTCCAAGACCTCACACTTTAGGATAGAAGCATTCAGACTGTTCAGGGGTAGTTTGGCTCAGACAAGAGTTTGATTGAAGCAGCTGGACAATCTACATTAAAAAGGTCAACTGTTCTTGGACGGGGGACCAAAAGACAAGTCACCCAGTCAACAGGAGGACAGGCCCTGCATGGGAACTCCGAGTTACTCTTAATTCCTCTAGAGCAGTGATCTTCAAACCTTTTTATTTATGAGTACCACCTGAGAAATCATAAGTTTGTCTTAATACCACCATTATGACAAACTTCCTCTGCCCCACAAATTTAGGAAAACTTTAATCAAACTTTCTACGTTTTGCACATTTCCTTACCAGCAGGTCCAAATATTCAATTATTCTTTATTGCATCCCCCCATGCCAAATAATTTTTGTTTTATGCCAAGATTGTTATTCATCTCATCTTGCTGGCCATATGCTTTCTAGCTTCACATCACTGTTCAGCTAATGATGGTTAATTAGATTGATATTTAATTTGTTTATTGTTGAGACCAAATTGTTTGTGTACAACCAGTTGTACTTGTACCACATTTTAATAATCACGGCTCTAGCTATTCATGTTTTATCATTTCGGAGTTCCACCAGAACCCAAAAAGATCTAATCTGAGAACCTCACTAAATGATTTAATCCGTAATAGTTTAACATACCCTTCTGTCTCTTTATTTAAATTTAAATATATTCATGTAATACAACATTTCCACTTCTAACAATGAGCCAGCTGACAAGATATTCAGCAAAAAGTCTGTGCAGTAGTAGCTGAGCTCCAACAGTGCCACCCTTACAACTGAATAACATTTGGCAATAGTCAATATTAATTTCTTCAAAGAATATCGATTTAATTTACATCCTAAAATCATTCATTCATTTACTTAAGGTTTTTCAGCGATTTGTGCTTTTTGGCAAATATATGTTTATTTTAAAGCAAATGCAACACTAATCAAATTCAAAACAATTCCTAAGTAGTCGAATACTTAAATACACGTACTGCCTTGGCCTGTCAACACACTATTGTACAGCAATGAAGCAATCTGTAGCAATGGCCCAGACAAGTGAAGACCTTCTTCTAACACATGACCTTTATTTGTGACCTTGACCTTAGATCTGGGGTGACAAAACGTGCATGCAACACTGTGTCTAGCGATGATGCATTACGTTTCATTAAATGATCTCGAGTGGATCAGAAGTTACAGTCCAGACAGGAGAAAGTTTACAGATGTACCAAGACTATACCCTAATTCGCCAGCCTCTCGACGGGCGTACAAAAATGTAAATAATCTATTAGGCCACCAGTCTCATTGAAAATATATAATCCTGAAAAGTAAATGGTAACTAGACTGTCTTTATATAGCACCTTTCTATCTTATCAAGAAACTCAAAGCGCTTTACAACACAATCTGTGCCTCATTGACCCATTCATACAACACCAGCTCTACAAAGCTAATCGAACAAATCAATCTAAAGAGAATAATCAGCGCTTTAGATCACGTCCATGCACCAATGGGACACACATCAGAGACAATGAGAGGTTCAGTGTCTTGCCCAGGGACACTTCAACATGTGACTGCTGGTGGAATCGAACCCCAAACTTTCCCATTGGAGGATGACCGCTCTAAGCACTGCTGGATAACCAAACTGCTCGGTTTCTTTACATAAAAACTCAATTCAGCTATCCCACTCCACAGGTAAAGTATTGTAAAATATGAAGGCTCTTTTTTGAAAAGGAGCAACACTTAATGTCACTATTCAACAAATATGGCAGATGGTGTTTAGTTTATTCACATAAAGCCTGTCAGAGGCCGTCGCCGTCACTCTGCTCAGTGAGGCACAACTGCAGTCTGTTGAAGGCACATTACACAGAGGCTGATCGCAGCAGAGTTCAAGCACGGCGCAGAACGGCTTACGCCCGTTTCTTAGAAACTTTTGAAACTACTGACATGTGATGCATCAACTTAATAAGTTTAGCACTTGCTGAATTTTGGAAAAGCATGCTCCATTGGCATGCAACTACTCAAAGAACAGCTATATCAGCACTGTAGCAGGCTCATAATCCTTGCCAGTGCATTCTGCAGTTGAAGAGGATAAAACTGTCAAGACCGAGGAACTGGAAGAAAAAGGTCAGACTCAACCTTTCTTAATATATGGACTATACCCAGTTCGGTGATTACAGATGCAAAACTCACAAAATGTTAAACTTATTGAGTGAACTGTACCCAACATCTACAGCTGGACTACAGCTGGAAAAGAATGATGCCCTAAATACAAAATACAGACATCGACTTTATTAAGTCCACCTGTTCAATTGCTTGTTAACACCAACTAATGAGCCAATCACATGGCAACAACTGAACACCTTTAGGCATCTAGATGTATTAAAGATGACTTGCTGAAGTTCAAACAAAGCATCAGAATGGTCAAGAAAAGGGATTTTTCCACTTTGAAAGTGGCTTTCTTATTGTTCTATTTCAGAAACTCTCTTGGTTTTACAGAGAATGGTACGAAAAAGAGAAAATACCCAGTAAGCATCAATGCCTTGTTGATGTCAGAGGAGAATGGCAGACTGGTTCGAGGGGACGGAAAGGCATCAGCAGCCTAAATAGCCACTTGTTCCATCAAGTTAAGAATACCAGCTCTGACCATGTCCAACCTTGAAGCATAATGGATACAGCAGCTGAAGACCACTGAGAGCTACTCCTGTCAGCTAAATCTATTGGCTGGTCTGATGAGTCATAATTTACTGGACTCCAACAATCTCCATGGTCACCAGATCTCAATCTAATCGACTACTTTTGGAATTTTGTAAAACTAGAAAGTCACACAATGGACAGGCCAATGCTCTTATATCAATATGGACTAAAATCCCTAAATTCAATTTAGTTTCTTTATTTAGCGCCATGTCCCAACAGAAGTGGTCTCAGGGCACTGAATAGAAGCATTCACATACATTATAAAAGCTAATTAGTATAAGTTATTTATCTGAAGAAGTCAGCAGATTATGTTGAATCTTCACTTTGTCGCAGTCTCCCATCCTAAGCAAGCCCAAAGGCAACTGTGGAAAGGAAAAACTCCCCTTTAACAGGAAAAAAAACCCCAGCAGAACCAGGCTCAGGACAAGCGGCCATCTGCTTCAACCGGCTGAGAGGACAGGAAGGAGAAACAGACACAGAATGGCAGGTCCAGGTGTACTTTCTATAGTATGAAACACATGTTGAGGTTAGAAATAATTACAAATACAAACAGGTAGCGTAGAGCAAATAAAGACAGCAGCAGAGTGAGGAAATTTATCAAAAAGGAAAGTCGGATTCCTATGTTATCGGCTATTAAGGAAGACGGTGGCAGCAGTTTCGGCCATAGCAAACTGCAGAGTGTGTGTTTTTATACCGTCTCTCATATTTTCTTCCTTTTTCTCATCTAAGCAAAAATATTATTCTGAGGAAGAATAAGAGGGCTGCGCTAATTAGCAGCAGCTTTGTGCACTACGCCCTTTTGGAAGACTGTACGTACATGTTCTCGTTGTATCTCGGTGCAATGATAATAAAGCTTATTCTGAAGGTTTGGTTCATGCTTTGAGTACTCAAAATCAGCTGATTTACAAGCTAAACCATAAGATGGCAGCAACTTGTGAGAATCGCAGGCCACCTGTCGCTTCTGGGACTCGCCAGCATGTTGGAGACAACCTTGGAGGGGGCTCATAAGCACGGACCAGTGGAATGCCCACAAATCTGGTCATTTTGGATCTTGAAAGTACCAGCAGGACTCAAGGCTGACAAGAAAAAAACATTCTGCCAGAAAAAAAATCAACAATTGTGGCTTATCTGAATCTGACTCCCCCGGTTGGCCTCAAAAGCAGGCCAACATCAAATTTCTCCTGGGACATGGGCAAACTAAGGAAAAGCTTCATCTATGGCCAACCGAACTTCTGTGAAGGCTTATCAGAACTGTGCTGGCTGACCAACATCTTATCAGGACTATGGTCTATCTTGAGGTGCTTCATGGAATGCATATGTAATGTGTTTATAAATGTGCAGAGCTTTTTGATGTCGTAAATTGTGTCCTGATAGGACAAGGTGAGAAGAGATCTTTTGTTGTAATGCCACTATCCTATCCTCATGGCTTTTTCCCCTTTTCTATCTAAAAAAGTATTCTGAAAAAGGATAAGGGGCCACGCTCCAGTAGCAACAGCAACGTGCACTCCGCTCATCTTTCGTATGACTGTATGAACATAATTTCACTGTATTTCGGTACAATAATATTAAAGCTTATTCTGATTAAGCCTAATCTTAAAACTGGACAATGTGTCAGCCTCACAGACAGAAACTGGAAGTTGGTTCCACAAGAGAGGAGCCTGAGAACTGAAAAACCTTTCTCCAATTCTGCTTTTGGAAACCCTAGGAACCACAAGTAAGCCTGCAGTCTGACAGTGAAGTGCTCTGTTAGGAAAATATGGAACAATAAAATCTGTACTATAAGATGGAGCTAGGTTGTTGAGGGCTTTGTAGGTTAGAAGGAAGATTTTGAATTTGATTCTGAATTTGACAGGGAGCCAATGGAGAGAAGCTAAAACTGGAGAGATACAATCTCTCCTATCAATTCCCATTAAAACTCTGGCAGCAGCATTTTGGATTAAATGAAGACTCTTTAAAGTATTTGGACATCCAGATACTAAAAAGAAATGTTTACAGCATCTTGTTAAATCTAAAATACAAACAATTAGGCCATTTATGATGTCCAGCCCAGTATTAGCAACATGTACCAACAAAGTACAGAGTCTATGCTTTACCTGTACTTATAAAATAAGCCTGTCTGAAATGACTCAGAGGGTTGGGATTTTTCAAGCAGAGCTAATATCTGTCTGAACATGGCCAGTGGAGAGATGGATTTGGAGCGACACGCGTCTAAAGACCTGTCGATTCAGTTTCTGCGATGCTGTCAGGCCTGATGAGAAGACACACTGTAGATCTGATGGTTCAGCTTCGTATGATGAGTAATCAGCCATAAAAGAACGGTCCCTGAACTTTCAGGTGAAGTAATCTAAATATTCATTTTTTTTACTGATGTTAAGAGGCTCCAACTTGCTAAAGGTTAAGCAGGCGCCGTGTCAAAGTTTCTGAAAAATGTCTGCACGGCGTCTGATTCAAGGAATCAAACAAAAGATTTCCAAATACGACTCAAGAAGTTAAAGGAATTAAAAGGGACAGATCAGCTCCTTGTAGAACGAGTTCAAGTAAAGTGCATTCTTTAAAAAAACTTCAAATTTAATCAGCAGGAAGGGAAAAAAAATCTGTCCCACATCTATAGACCAGAGTGAGGAGCTTTTTCAGCTGCCAAGAGTGAGTAGCTGATAAATCCCAATTACCCTACTTTCCCCAGCTAACAAAAATAAATCCTTGTACGTATTTTTCCCTGCGTAATGGCCAACTGTACAGGGTGTCCACTTGTAACAGAGTAAATGTCCATTTACTGGGAATATTCAATCCTAATTAGTGCTCCAGTAAAAGTATTGATTCCCTGCACAATGACATTGTCCCAGAAAGAGTAACCTTCAACTCAAACATCAACCTCACAAGTTGGAGGCTCCGTTCAGCGGCAGGTCAGTGAAAAACCCAAAACTTAACATCCAACTAAGATGAAACCAGCGTTCCTTCAAGGAATGCATATCGTCTGACATCTTGAACAACAAGATTTAAACAAAAAATTAACGAGATCTGTTCGTGCTTTTTCCCCACACCAAACTTTAGCTGAACAGCTGCAAATATTAACTCTGTTGTAGCCATTTCTGTGAACTTTATGCCTAGATGTAGTCACACCAAAATGGAAGTCCTCATTTATCTTTTAAGTTATCAGGCTCACAATGTGCACAGATGGACGGTATTTCCATTTCGCCCTCTTCACTCTATCCAAAACTTTATCTTGGACTAAAAACCCATATATGATACTAAGAAATAACTTGAATGTTACCAAGTTACACATATTAATTTTAATTCAAAATGTTACTTGATAGAAGGTAAATTTACATTAAAAAATCATTAACTCAAGTTAGTTCCTTCCATTCTTCCTTGATTCCATCCTTAATTCCTTCCTTCCATCCTTCAATAATTCCTTAATTACTTCCCTTCCATCCTTCCACAATTCCTTTCTTCCATAATTATTTCCATCCTTCGTTCTTTCCTTAATTCCTTCCTTCCTTTCTTAATTCCTTCATTCTATCCTTCCTTCCACAATTCCTTCCTTCCTTCCTTCTGTTCCTTCCATCCTTCCTTATCTCCTTCTTTCCATAATTCCTTAATTTATTTCTTCCATCCTTCTTTAATTCATTCTTTCCATAATTCCTTAATTACTTCCTTCCTTCATTCTATCCTTCCTTCCTTCCTTCCTTCATTCTATCCTTCCTTTCATCCTTCCTTCCTTCATTCTATCCTTCCTTTCATCCTTCCTTCCATAATTCCTTCCTTCCATCCTTCAATAATTCCTTAATTACTTCCCTTCCATCCTTCCACAATTCCTTTCTTCCATAATTCTTTCCATCCTTCCTTCTTTCCTTAATTCCTTC
>NC_056519.1:5859764-5863772 GCF_014905685.2 Nematolebias whitei | reverse complement strand
TTCTTTAATTCATTCTTTCCATAATTCCTTAATTACTTCCTTCCTTCCATCCTTCCTCAAATCCTTAATTCCATAATTCCTTCCTTCCATCCTTCCTAACCACCTTACCTTCTTTCTTCTAACCCCTCCTCCCTCTCTCCTTCCTTCCTTCCTTCCTTCCTTCCTGACTGTATCTTCTGACTCACCGACTGCATTGGAGTGTCCGGACATTAGCACCAACGTGCACTTTACGAGCCTTTCTTCTAACATTTCAGAGGCGGCACGTCAGAAAACCTTAGAAAAAAACGTGCGTCATCGTGGAGTGGAACAAAAATAAATCTTCAGCGTATCACAAACATCACTATTTGATTTAATGAGCATAAACATGGGGAAAGATGAAAGTGTAAACATGTTTTACATCAATTAGTTATTTACTGTTTTTAGTTAACCTCCGGCGTTACCTGGTAATTTGTAGAAAAAGAACTGGCTTTTTATTATAATTTACATTTATTAGAACGGTGATGTTTTTTAATGTCTGAGTGAGGAAATAAATAATAAAGCTGTTAAAAATAAAAGAAGCCTCATGATTTCTGTGCGCCACAAATCTTTTATTTTTTTATTAAGGACACAAGTCACGTCTTAAACATGATTATAACTACAAAATATATCGGAGAACACAGCAGCTCTCATGTATTCTGTTCGCATTGGTCAAGTTTAATTAGTTTTTATTTTTAAGAGGCTACAGATAATTGTGTTAATTTTAATCTAAAATAACTTGAGTGGTACAATTAGATGACAAAACACCAACTAAAATCTTAAAACTTCTCGAAATATAACATTTTGTGAATGAAAAACAAACTAGAGAAAATGCATTTCCTGCTAAAATGAACTGTGAATGCTTATTGCTGAAAAACAGCTGAAATGTAGCTGAAATAGAAGAACAAGCAGAAGAAAGCAGAAAGAACACAAATTTGCTGAATTAGGTTTGATTTAGCAAAAATGAGCACAAATATTAGCCAAAAAAACCCCGCTGAAAAGTAGCTAAAAAGGCAGAAAGAAGCTTAGCGTACCAGAAGGAAGTGGAGAGCACATTTTTGCTAAATTAAGCTGAAAAAAGTTTAAATGAGCATAAAAAATATGGAATTAGCTGAAAAGGCTAAAATGATCAAACGCCTAAATACTAGCTGAAATAATTAAAACTAGCAAAAATATGCTGAAAGGAGCATAACATGCTGAAATTAGCAGAAGGAAGTTACTTACGCAGAAAGTAGCAGAAATTACCATGAAAAACTTGAATTTACTGTGAAAACAGCTAAAATTAACTAAAAATGCTAAAAAAAAAAAAAAAAAGTAGCTGAAAAAGTAGAAGATTAATTAAGCAAAGAAAGCAGAAAGAATACGTTTTCCCAAATATGCTGAAAGAAGAAGAATGGGCACAAAACAGTTGCAATTATCTGAAAAATAAAAGCTGAAATTAGCATAAAAAGCGCTGAAAAGTAGCTGAAAAGCAGAAATAAGCTTAACATAGCAGAAGGATGTGTTGGATAATTTTAGCCTTTTCAGCTAATTCCATATTTTTTGTACTCAATTTAACTTTTTTCAGCTTAATTCAGCAAAAATGTGCTCTCTCCAAATACTAGCCGAAATAACTAAAACTAGCAAAAATATGCTGAAAGGAGCATAACATGAGAAATTAGCAGAAGGAAGTTACTTAAGCTGAAAGTAGCAGAAATTACCACTAAAAACTTGAATTTACTCTGAAAACAGCTAAAATTAACTAAAAATGCTAAAAAAAAAAAGTAGCTGAAAAGGTAGAAGATTAATTAAGCAAAGAAAGCAGAAAGAATACATGTTTACCCAAAAATGCTGAAAGAAGAAGAAATGAGCACAAAACAGTGGCAATTATCTGAAATATAAATGCTGAAATTAGCAGAAAAACAGCAGAAAAGTAGCTAAAAAAGCAAAAAGAAGCTTAAATTACCAGACGGAAGTGGAGAGAGAGAGCACATTTTAGCTGTATTAGGCTGAAAAAAGTTGAAATGAGTGCAAAAAACGTGACATAGGGTGAAAAAGCTAAAATTTGCGTAAAACAGCTAAACAGTAGCTGTAAGTTATATAACAAGCTGAAATTAGCAGAAATAAGTTAGAAGAAGCACAAAAATGTTGTAGTTAGCCAAAAAAAAGTTTAAATTTGCACAAGGGAGCTGAAAAAAGCTGAAGCAGAACAAAATGTGAAAGGAACAGTAAAAGGTTGTAAACAGATCTAAAGATTTGAAAGATGGAAATGAACTCGGTTCATTTTCTATGAGAAAAAAGTGGCAGAAAAGGCTAAATAGTTCAAAAAGCTAAAGTTGCACCAGTACCAAAAGTCCCAGCACCTTTCTGAACGGGCTGAACGTTTTGATAAACGATTTGTTGAAATTAAAAAAAAATTGATGAATGAGAAAGATGCTGAAAAATGGATCACAGTAGCATCAAAGCTTCATAAACATTCACACAATAATTATGATAGTTTGCTGTAGCGTCGGTATTAAACTTAGAGAAAGTAGAGACACAGCCGTTTGTATTTTTTAAAACAAAATTAAAGTTTTTCCAGTCTGTCAAAAACAATCTCTCTTCAGAACTATAATATTTGTTGTCTTCAGCAGAACGTTTATGCTGAAACAGATTTGTGAGGATCTTTGCGGTGTATCTAAAATCCTCAGTTTGTTCTTTATCCTTTGCCATGACTGTAAAGCTGTTTTCTCATAAAACAAACGGAATCGAGGGATTGATCTCAGACGCAAAATTCTATAAAAATGCATTTAAGTTGTTCTCGGTGCCGGCGTGATGAACACGACTGGACACAGCTGGATTACAGGCGTGCAAACTGACAACAGTACGGTGTATACATTAAAGAAAAAAAACATTTTTAAAGGATGTCAAAATAAAAGAAATGATGTTTAGTGACAAGCTGTTGTGTGTGTGTGTGTGAGTGTGTGTTGCAGGCACCTTCCTGCGACCACTGTTGCTTTTAACGTGTTTGTAATTTCCCACGAAGTGACTGGAGTCCTCGGTGACCGCCGCTCCGTAATTGGCTGCCTGTGCGAACACCAGTCAGCCTAACGAGCGCTGCAGGGGGCGTGGCTGCCTGAGCGCGCACGTGAACAGGTGCGCACATCGACGTGAGTCCAGACCCGCTCTTGTTCTTCTGCCTTCCTTCCTTCATGAATACAAACAGACACAGAAAGACGTGCGCTCTGGAGGGGGGAGTTGCACTAACGGGCTCCTCTGCCACGTCTTCCAGGGATCAGACGTGTGTACCTGCCCCTCGTGCGCTCCGTTACCAGCCACGCTCGCTGACGCATGCACGATAAGTGCACAGAGCTCCATCAATTCTGGAAACTCGTCGTACGGAACGTAAATCGGGGGTCCCTCCATCCAGATGTGCACCGGAGCGCTGAAAGGCAGCATCTCGACCCCTCCGCAACTGGACATTGAACACACCACGAGGCCACAGTCGTTTTTCATACATGGGATTTATTTACACTTTCTATTTACAGATATTTGTTTCTTTTTTTAATTCAAGAACTACTCCTGCCACACAGTCTAGTTTTTATTAGATTTCTCTCTCAGAGCTCCGAGGCTAAATCCACGGCTGTTGTTTCGTTTTCTTCCGTTTGGTTTTCATTCGTCCAGAAGAAGACGGGCTGCAAGAGTAACTTTCAGAAACCGGCCTGAAAAATGCTCTGAAGAATGTTTGCATGTGAGTGTGCATTTGTTTGTAGCTGACTGATTAACAGCACGTGGAAGGGAAATTACTGCATATAAAATATAAAAAAAAAGGTTTTATTAGATGATCTGAAGAGGCCTTGAAACGTTTTTATACCCACAACTCACAGACACACATTCTGAGTCTAAATCTAGATCAAACCTCCAACATTAGCTGCTTCCCCGTCAGAATTTGTAGCAAAACAAGTCTGTGCATTAAAGCAAATCGCCTTTAGAAGCAGGAAAAACACTCAGCGTTTGCATACCCCTGCCCCCCCC
>NC_056519.1:5847281-5859364 GCF_014905685.2 Nematolebias whitei | reverse complement strand
CATTTATAGACGTGAAAGATTTTGAATTCAGTTTCAAATGTCAAAAATCAACTTTTTTAAATCTGCGCTGCCACTTTAAGAAAGCTGCTGAGGAGCGGTTTATTTTTTATTTTTTTTGTCCTCTTAGAGTTGCCGTAGCTTCTGGATTTTAAACAATTTGCAGTAAAGCTGATTTTACTTTTTTTTTTTTTTAAAGAATATCCATCTGTAATAGCTAAAGTTATTGAAACGTGTAGACTTTAAAATGTTTGATTTGTGTGTAGACTCCCTGCTAACACAATGCTAGTTTTTTTTAGCTTTTCTATGGCATTCTCCATGTTAAGTTAGCATCTATGCTAATTGTCAATCAGCAAGGTTGTATAAAAATATATAAATCAGTGTTTAAGATCAATGTGTGTAGTTCTCTGTATTTCATGGTGTTTATGCTGATATAGTGTGGTATAACCAGCTGCCGTCTGGTGTTTGCTCACAAATCTGACAACTGCAGATAATCCAGATGCATAAAAATCATTTTATAATCACAACTGAATCATGACGGAATCAATTCGTCAAGTGCCAAATGTTATTTTTAAGCCCGTACAACTGGTGAAAATAATACACCGTTTTTTTCCGGACTATAAAACACTTAAACTCCTTTAAATTTCTCAAAAGTCGACAGTGAGCCTTATAATCCGGTGCACCTTATGCATTAATCCTGGTTGTGCTTACTGACCTCGAACTGATGTTATGTGGTTATCGTTAATGAGTTGAATAAAGTTGAACTTATCCGTTTTGTTTCGCTTAATGCGCCTTATAGTCCGAAGAATACGGCAAACTGGGATCTGAATTTGGTTTGTAAATGAAGCTAAATGTCCCAGTCAACATATTCCCCAACTTGAACCCTGAAAAAAACACAAAACGGTCTTCAACTAGACAAAGCAAACTGTAAAATGTATGACGCTTAAAGAATTAGCTCTGATTGCGTCACTGACTGGTTCAAACAGTCGTTTTCTTTCATGGGAAAAACACACTGACTAATTAATGTACCTTGTGTTGGCGCAGATGAAGATGTTTACACCTTTTAGCACTTCAAACTCCTTTAAACGCCGCTGCTCGTGGACGCAGCGTCAACGCTCGACAGGCCTGCTGCAAAGGGACGGGGGGACAGGTTTAGCAAACGACCATGTAAATGCACAGAGAAAAAAATAAACGTTTTATGTTGATCGGTGGTCAGAAACAACTGGAATGGCGTCTCCAGTCAGGCACAACTTAATGTAAACATTTGAAGTGGTAAAAAAATAATTTCTAAGTGATGATTTACAAAAAAAAAAGCTGACTGAACAAATATGTAGATTGTATAAAAACAAAAAGAAGAACACAGGAAGGAAACGGGCTGTGCAGTTTTAAATTAGGTGCAGTTTTTTTCTCGTAGAGAGCATGGGAGACAAGCGTGTTAAAAAAATCCCAGAGTGTGATCAAAGACCGACGGCGCTCGGTGAAAAAGGAACACAACACCCTCCTCCTCCCCTTCACACGCCCACGCTCACCGTCTCTGCCGGCCCAGGTGACAATAATGGATCCTGGCAGCGTCGCTGCAGGACGCTCCGGATGTTAACCGCTTTTGGTCATGTCACGAATGTCTGATTATCAATTTGAATCGATATCGATTTGGTCGAGGATGTTTATATTTCCGGTTTGATTCAGTAGAAGAGTAAATATCCAAAAGGCTGACTGGGTGGGAAATGACTTTTAGGGAAAGATGTAAAGAATTAGAGCAACTGTCATAATTATATTTTTGTTAATGAACACCAAATGTAGTGAAACGCTAAGAGGCTTTTCAGATAGTTGGTTTTTTTTTTGGGTGTGTGGAGGGGGATTTCCTTCCACCCATCCCTCTATCACGAGAAAGAAGGTGTCCCACATTGTCACAGTGTCCAAGCGTGTGTTTTTGCCATCGTACTTTATTTTGAAAGGATTATGAAGTGGAAATTATGGTCGCAGGTGAGCTCAGCTTTTCTTTCTACTGGAGCCTTTGTTTCGCAAAAGTTTTATTTTCAGTATAAGTAAATATCCAAAAGGCTAACTGGGGGAGAAATTACTTTTAGGAAATGGTAGTGATTTATGGGAAATTTGAAGAATTAGGGCAACTGTCATAATTATATTTTTGTTTATGAACATCAGACGCTTTTCCAGATTTTTTAAAATTTTGTTATTTTTATTCTTGGTGTGTGTGTGTCTGTAATACCTACCACCCATCGTGGGAGAGAAGGTGTCCCAAGCGTATGTTTCTGCTACCATTCTTTATTTTGAAAGGATTATGAAGTGGAAATTATGGTTGTGAGTGAAATCAGCCTTCTTTTCTACTGGAGCTTTTGTTTCGTAAAAGTTTTTTATTTGTTAAACTGCACTGGAAAGACAGCGACTGGACAGCGAGCGGGTGTGTGTTTATGCGTTTGCTTTTGGGGGTGGGGGGGTTGAGGTATCAAATATTTAAAGTATAATTACTAATTCAATGGTTCCCAACCATGGTCCTTGAGGAACACCATCCTGCACATTTTAGTCATTTCCCTGCTTTGACACACCTGATTTGAATGAATGGGTGATTAACAGGAGTCTACAGAACTTGAGGAAGTAATTAAATCTCTGACTCAGATGTGTTGGAGTGGGGAAACATCTAACCATGCAGGGTGGTGTTCCTCAAGGACCATGGTTGGGAACCATTGTAGGGTTCTTGCTTACGAGGGTTGTTCTTAATTCATAGTTGGATGCTGTATTTACTTTTTATTTTTTATTTGAACAAACAATGCTAAAATTAAAACAGAAAATCATTCGAAACCCAGTGTTAATTTAAAAATATAATTGTGTAACTTTACGTAAGTTAACATTTTATTCGTGGTGGGATTTTTTGACCGAATTTGTAGAAACTAAAATGTTTTGCAGAAGTGCAGAGATTTTAAGACCAGAGCTGGTTACACACTTAATTAACCAAATCAGTCTCAAATCACCATCTGGACAAGATGACCTCATACAAGGAATAAATACGGTTTCTACGGCTTCCTTGTGTTTTCTTGAACAGAAAGAGTCTTAGACAACTCTGACTGGATTACTGTCAGCCTCAATATGACTTTTCCTAAACGCTGAACCTCCAGAACAGCATCAGAACCATCACGAATACAACGAGACCCTCAGAATATGAGGGTTCATGTGATTGCTGCACTTCTGTGAAAATGGAAGCTGAAAACCAGAATAAAAAGGAAGTGGTGAGAGAACGCCAAAAGAAACCCGAGTGTCGCTTTTATTAAATCAGGCAAAAATAATAAATCTGGTTTCTGAAAAGTTGGTTTCACTTTTTTAATCAGTTTTGCAACTTAGAATGTGGATCGTCGGGTGTGTAAGAGACGAAAATGTCAGAGATTTGAGGTAGTCAATATATTTAGAGGAGTTTTTAAAAGTATTTTAAACGCAGGTGACCGAAGTGGGGCAACTTTCACGCATGATGGCTTATTAACCGGTTTAATGTCATACGAGACTTTGACCGGCAGCCTCCTGCCACTGTCTGCTTTCCACTCAAACGCTGCCGTGTTGCTGTGATGTGGGAGGATGAAAGGGAGACTGATTTGTTGAGCGCACGCTTTGAGAAAGAAGTGGGAGGAAAACGCTTCCCTTCATAAAATCCTTAAAAAAAAAAAAAAAAGTACCACCAAGTACCACCCCTCACAAAGCAAGAAGCGGGAGAGGTCACGTTCCTCCGAGCTCCATCTTTTGATGTAAGCTTTTACGAGAAGGTTACAAACAAACAGAATCTTACCTGTTTTGCATGCCTCTTTTGGAGAGATAAAATGTGGAGCTAAGACCAAAGCGGATCGTCTTCAAAGATGTTGCTGGAACTGCTGTGCAATGAATGCCAAACCGACAGCAGCAGAAATGTTTATTATTATAAGTGAACAGCTTTTACTGAAATCCTCAAAGGATAGTCATCAACTGATTCACTTTTAGAGCAACTGGCGGGCCGGGGGCCAAATCAGGCCCACGGGTGAGCTCAGTTCGGCCCACCAATGGGTTCATTTTTAAATAAAACTAGATTTTAAACTATAAAACAAACTTATTGACCATAACTGCTGGATGTTCGGCCCCTGAGCTTGGCTTTCAGTAACTGCAATTTAGTTGAAGCCAACCAAATGCAAGATGGGTGTCACAGCCAACTGGCCTTAGGAGACACAAAAATGGCTACAGCCTGGCTAATTTGACACATACTGACCAAATACTTGGTGTGGTAATAGTGGAGTCATCCCCAACACACATGGTCCAAGCTCAACACAGTGTGTAGTATTTTAGTCAACCCAATTTCAAGATGACTAACCGCCCAACTTAGCCAATCGTATAATTACCTTTAACTCAAGCTAAAATTTGTTTAGTACAAGCAGAGTCTTTCTCATTATATACACAAACAAATCCCATAATAATGCTATGACCAAAACAGTTTGGCCTTTCTCGTCATATTAGTTTAAATCTCTCGCATTGGGTGATGTGTATTCTTTCTTAAAAAGCGGGGCCTTTATTCATGTATAATCCAAATATGATTTTTTTTTTTTTTTAAGATTGGAGTTTTTAAGATGTCCATAATCCACTTTGGTCATGCTCACGGTCAGATTTGCCATTAACTGGTCTATGAGAGTACAAATATACATTTTTTTTCCCACAATGAAGTTATTGCAGGAGCCATCTCCAACAGGTAAGATATTAATCGTTCATAACGTTTCCACAAAACCTCACTTCAACTACGCCTTTCAGGTCACGGGGTCAACAAGCGACCAGCATTTGAATCATCCAAAAGAAAAGCCTTTTCTACCGACGTTCTTCTAAAGTGTAAAAAAAAAAAAAAAAAAAAGTCACATTTTTGCCTTAAACAAAAAACAACATATTGGAAGGTTAGTGTAAAATGAAGAAAGGATCCCCGGGCGGCGCTGAGCAACAGCTCATAGTCCTGCATCAGGCTTGGGGCCGCTCCTCTGAGACGCTAACGTCCAAATCGCCAACGAGAAACCTTCAATCATGAAGGTTTAGGATCCGTTTCTGCATCCAGGAGTGCACATCTCAGAGCTGCTAGAACGCTACACTGCATGTCCTGTCACTGGCTGATTTCAATCTCTTAGTAGCTGAAAGGCCCACAGAAATCTGGGCGAAGAAGAGGTTAAGAAAATGGGGAGGGGGGGGTCCTTTCACGTGGACGCCTGTGAGTCCAGCAGACGCCTGTGGGACAGAAAAGGAGGCGGAGCCACACTCATCATCTCTTGTAGTGGTTGGGCGCGTCAGCAAAGGCGAACTTCAACCTGTAGGCTTCGGCCAGCAGCACGCTCACTTCCTCATTGCCCCAGTGCATTGTGGGGAGGTTTTGTAGGAGGATCATCAAGCCCTGGATCAGAAGAGAGAACAAATATTCAGCCGGCAGACAAAAAGCAAAGCGTAGAAACAAAATATAAAATCTTTGTCACACGTAAAAAGGAAGAGCAGGATTCTGGAGAAAGAAAAATATTGAATTAAGAAACGAGTGAAGATGAATCTGCAGATGATTAATATTAAAAGGACACGGTAAAGGAAAATGAATAATCCACAGAGAGTAGCTGCTGAATTTTTACATTGTGGAGTTACATTTAAACAAAAGTTAACTTTTTAATTTCAACAGCAAAAACATTTAAATCAGGAGGATTGATTCCTCTGTAGGTGACAAAGATGTTTGGAATTAAGATGATAAAAAAAAAAAAAAAACAAGTACTGTACTTTTTGCTGTATAAGTCGCACCTTTTTTGCATAAATTAGCATGCACTGTGACTTATACAGCGAATCGACGTATTTGTATTTTTTTTTCCATATTTATAAACAAATTTTTGGCTGAGATCTGACGATTTCATTCATTCTGACATGGAAAATATTGAACACTACCATTTTCAGCCACTAGAGGGCCCTCGACTAATATAGCAAGCCAAGTGTCTTATTGTTATGTGCCAAGCACATTGGCCTTATCGTTTTGTCCTTTTGGACAGGTCTTGATTTGGTTAATCAGCCTTAAATTGTGTTGTGGCCTTTACCACCCGCCCATAAATAGGCTGGTTCCAGGGAGCTCTCGCTCTCAGGCTCCCTCTGTTTTTTGGCCCTTCCTCTCCTTTGTCCTGGAGCTGTAGCCTGCTGTCGGTGCTCCCAGCCACCTCAGGTAATTTTTGTTAACTTTTTGTAGTGTTTTGGCCTGGTGGGACTGGTAGCTCTGTTTTCGTTCTTTCTTTTGTAATAGGTGTTTTTTAAGGGTTTTTGTAGGTTAGTCTGGTATCAGCAGAGGCTTCGACTGCCCAGTATAGGGTTGGCCCACTGCTGTACCTTTTTGTTTTGTTTGGCCAGCTCCCCAGGTCCATCTTTAAGTTGATACTTTGGGTTTTTGTGTCCCTTTTTTTGCTGGACATGGGGATTGGGGTTCTTTCTTTTTTGTTGTCGTCTGCAGGAAGCTGTTTTAATAAAATTAATGTTCGAATCCTTATTTGTGAGTCCCGTGTCCTCCTTTTTAATGCGTTATGCTCATGGTGGACGTAACAATGAGACACTTGGCTTGCCATACCAAGCCACTTTCGTCTCGCTCTGGAACTCCTGGAACAAACGTCAAATCATCTGCATTTCGCCGCGTCGCCCAGGTGAAATGCAGCTGATTTGACCATTAAAGTGCATTTATTAAGGAAAAGTTAAACTGAGACACACCTTTGCTATAATGTCGAGCAAATAAATAATTATTTTTAAGTGTTAATCTTGTTAAATTCTTGTTAAAGTCCTCACGTGCATGCTCCCGCAGCCGCCATTTGGCAGCCAATCGATTTTTGGCACAACACCGGCCCACATTTCTGTGTTGTCAGTGGTGACGTGTAATAGATGCGACATATTTATGTTTTTTTTCCCACTTTATAAGACATATTTGGACTGATGCGACTTATACACCGGAGCGACATGTACGGTGGAAAACACGGTAAGATGATTATTTAAAGAAGTTAATAATTTAATATAGAAGCACATGTTATAGTAGATATGAAGTTGATTAAAATGAAGGCATCTGAAAACTAATATTAGTTTGTGTGGACAACTTGTGAAACACCAACCTGTCTGTGGTTAATCTAGAAGCCACACAACTCTGATTACAATCTGAAAAAAGGCTTTCATATTTGAAGTTACTGAAAAAGTAGAAATGTTCATTTTCCTTCAGCTTGTGCATTTGAGTGATGCAGATGTCACTGACGCAATTTTAATTACAGCTGAGACAAAAAGACAAAAGCTTAAAAAAAAAGGCCAGCTGAGAAAAAACAAAGCAGGAAAAGAAGGAATAAAGTGTCAAGTACAATCCTGAGAGCTTCAGCCTCTCCCCAGATTCCTGTTCTGTACATTACTCGGTAAGTTAGGAGATGGACAACAACAACACACACACCCTCACACACAGACGCGAGTTCAATCTAGCCAACTAATGCCTCTCTCTGGAAAGGGAATGAGGCTGGTTAGCGGTAAGACAGAGTGAAAATGCGTGTGTGTATGGGCACGCTGTGGGTTGGTGTCCCAGAAGCTCTCATCATCAAGGCTGAAATCATTGCCGTGACAACAGGGTTTACAACCAATCACAGTGTTGATAATCTCACCAAAAGACGAATCCCGCTGGGACTTTGGTGTCTGCGCTTCACCAACTGCAAACAGTTTGCTGGCTGAAAGGATGCGACCCGTCTGCAAACTGCTCGTTTCATTCTTCTGCTCGTTCTACACGAGGTAAAATATTTAAACCGTCTTGGTTTAATCCAACAAAATTAAGTCAGGTCCTTTGGACAGATAAAAATAAAAAATGAAATGTATATATTTTTTTTATTTATTGAAATGTTAAAAAAGGACCATCAACCTAACAATTGGTTGTTGGGTTGTTAGTGCCTTGAAGGTCACTTGATATTCACAGAGGGCTGAGTGTTGCAATAACAACATTGTAAGACGGGGACAGCTGGACATGGAGGCCTCTGACTGTTTAATGATGGACGAGTTATTTTCACAAAGATGGCCTCCTTCACTCCTCTCTCAAACCATCCTTCCTCTCTGTCCAGGACGTGAACATCTTCATCCCTGAACGAGTGACCGCTGGCCTGGAGATGATGATCTTATGTGCTGGGCCATTAATTGCCTCAGAAATTATAGCGATAAACGATAATATTGTTCGAAATTTAACAATAATTAGTAATTATTGTCAAATTTAAGAAGAAATGTTTGTTAATTTGTTTTGAGTGTAGGACCTTTTTTGACCACTGGATGGATAGTGAGGGAACGAGCAGCGTGTCTAAGAAAACTGCGAGGGAGGTCCCTTGACGTGACATGGGCAGTATCTAATTCCTTTTCTTCAGTTCTCAAAACGGTGGACGCTCCGTGTGGTTTGAGCTCTTTAGCATAGCATTTTTCACACAAAGCTTTTAATTAAAAAACAACAACAACAAAAACAGTAAAGTTCTCAGCTTCTTTTTGCAGAAAAAACAACTTTTTACACGAAGGCACGGGTTTCAACCGTGAATTTTGGCGCTTCGACAAGATGGAAGTTTTTTCCCCCGAGGTCGACCTGTTAGCTTAGCTCGTAGCTTAGCTTCTCAGCTTAGCTGCTTTAAACGATCCAAAACGTGATTTTGGATTGTTACAACAGATTTTAAAGAAAAAAGAGAAAGGGAGGGGTCAGTGAAGAGCACCGGAGTTGAGCCTTTTGTCATCCAGTGTCTTCAGTAGAAAGAGAGACACGAAGAAACGATAAAGCCGATAAATGAACGTGATTAATTGATTTATTGTTTATTGCGACAGGCCTAGCTGTTCCATCCTTTTGGCCAGTGGCTGTTTAGTTTCCCCGATGGTAAACTGATCATCCTCCTGACATTGAACAGCATGCACAATATTAATATTTGTGCTGGGAGACTGGATCTTTTGGATGGACTAGTCTTTGCAGTAATGCGTGTTTGGGTTTGAAAGCCTCTGGGACGTCATACTTAGAAACATCACGCAGCCCATCTGTGAATAGCAAGCGGGTATCAGGGCAGCAACGAGCCATTATTAGGCCGATGTTCCTCCATTATCATGTGAACAGCTAGTTCTCGATGTCAACAACAAACTGGTTGATCCACTATGAGAACATGACTGGTCCAGATGAAATGATTTAACCTTTGTTGTTGTTATCTACCTGGATGGTTGAGCTTACAAATCTTTTTTTCCCACTATGAGAAGGTGCCATTTATAAACCTGAGTTTATTGCAGCTCCTCAGACTGAAAGTTTTTTGCATACAAGACGAAAGGTTAACAAGTTTTTTTTTTATCCATCCAGTTGACCTGACTAATAACTTTGTTAGATTTTCTACCTGGATTATTGAGCACGCATCGAGACATCTTGGTTTAAACTCTTATTTTATGACCAAGTCAAAGTGGTTTTTCTTGCATCCAGTGGCTCAGAGAGTCAACCAACCCATATTCTGAAGCAGAGCTTTTCATTACAGTATCAGTTTACCCTCCTACGTATTAAAACTAAAGGTGTTTGGCTCCCATTAATTTGTTCCTTCCACACTTGTTTTTAATGAGCCGGTGAGACGACCCCGGTGACATTTAGACAAAAAAGAATTTGTATTCCGCTCCGGGGTGGAAAAGTACACATTGTCTTCAACTAATTACTGCAAAACTGCTATCGAAGTCACATTTCACACGTCAGACTTCGCTTCACTCCCTTCTGCTGAATAAATTAGAAGTGAACCCAACTAAATCAATTTTTTGAGACAGACTTTCTTCTAAGGTTTATTATTTTTCCAAGCTAAGCAAAGAGAGTGGCTGTTGCGTTCTTTATTGGCTGATTTTTATGAGCCCGAGGCCTTTAAAACCCTGTTGGAGTACTTAAAAATATTCAGGTTGTGAGAGAGCACTGATAAAAATGCTAACAAATGCAGCCTCTAGTGTCTTCAAACATAAAATGGGATTTTCATTTTACCATTTAAAGATCCAATCCCGTATTAATTCTACAAGTAAGAAACACTGTAATGGTTGCTCCTTTGAGGAAGAAGTTCTGCACCTTGAGTTCGAAAAATTGCCCATGTGACGTCCCTCTTGAGTTCAGAAAGCCGAAGGCCTCTAAAGTGCTTTCACTCTGGGGAGGACGGAGCAGGAGCGAGGCCTGATCAGAATTCAGCTCGGCTTTCTCTCATCTGTATTCAATGGAGCAGCACCATCAGCTCTCCCCTTTCATCACTCACCCTCTTGCGAACATTTGAAATCCACCACATCTGCTCACAGACAACAGACTTGGTGCGAGCAGGAGTGGCTCTGTGTGTTGCGGGGCTTTGTAAGCGATCGCGTTTGCTTGTGTGAAAACAACCACGTGCTTAAAAGGAAATTAATTAAACACTGTTATAAGATTTGAACAGCAGAGTCCCTGCTGAATATCTTTAAGGCTCCTTAAAGAGAGAATAATTCATCAGTAAGTGGTTAATTTAACTGGAAAAAGGAGAAAAGTTTCAAGAGAAAATTATTTTAAAGAGGGGGGAAAAAAACGCCTTCGGAAAATAATTCCAGCAGCTACTAATTCAACCAGGTCCTATGAACATGCGTATAGCAAGTATCGCCCCTGTGGTCCTGTAAGCCTGGGGCAAGACTGCACGAGCACCCCCCTACTGGACTCACTGCTGCAGGCTCTTACAGTAAAAGGAAAGTCCTGCATGGAGCAGCATTATCATGTCCTGAAGACATGGCTCCATCAGAGATATGGTTGTAGAAGTATCAGACCCTGAACGTTGAGCTGCTGCCAACTGCAGCCCAGTTAGGAGAAAATAAGGATAAGGGATAAGGTTTATTTACTGTCGTTCTCATCACATGTGGCACATTTGGTGGGACAAAATTGTGTACACAGGGTCCCAGTTACATACAGCAAAAGTATAATTGTAAAGAAAAACAGTAGTAAGATCCAAGATATGAACTATGAAATTCACTAAACTAAGAATACGCCAAGCACTAACAGTACAAAAACAATACGCCGAACAAAAGCCCATTAGAACATTTAAATATAGTAGAGCTGTAGCTTTACAGCTTTAGCTGTAGCTCATTATTTCATGTGTCTTTTTCTGTATAATTAGGAATGCTACTTGATGCCTCAAATTTCACCCTGGGATTAATAAAGTATCCACTGGTATCCACCCACCTACCCACCCACCCACCAGTATCCACCCACCCACCTACCTACTAACCTAAACACCTACCCATCCACTGGTATCCATCCATCTACCCACCCACCAGTATCCATCTATCCATCCATCCACCCACCCACCCACTGGTATCCATCTACCTATTTATCCACCCACAGGGAAACCATCCACCTATCAACCCACGGTATGTATCTACTCACCAGTATCCATCTACCTACCTATCTACGCACCCACTGGTATCCATCTATCTAGCTAGCTAGCTCCCTACCGGTATCTACCTACTGGTATCTCCCTATCGACCAATCTATCAATCTATCTAATGTTGCAGAGAGATCAGTCGGTTTATTTAGTTATTGGGAACGGTTGTATCACAGGAAATAACCATGAAAACGGTAGTCAAAAGCTTTATAGAAGAAAAAAAAAAATGGAGAAAAATCTGTCAAATACCCAAGAATTGTTACTGTCACAAATGATGAATGGGAAAAAAAATCCCACCTGAAACACGCTGTCAAAAAAGTATTATACACTTTCAAGAACCAATCTCAGCCCATATTGCATTATTGACAATGACAGGCGTGAAGGAGAGAAACTCTTTTTGAAGACTTGTGCAACGCAAAATGTGTTTTAAGTTCTTCATTTTACTGCAACATAAAGCTCCGGATTTACATAGTTTTTAAAAACAAAAAGTATCTTCGATGGCACTCAAGTCTGAGTTTAGAAAAAAAAAATGCAGGAATGGTTATAAGAAAGCTTCCATACATATGGATATATGCTTAAAAACCAATACGTAAAGGGGAAAAAAACAAAGCAAAGTATGTTTTTTGTTAATTTTTTTATTTTTATTTTTGAAGACCATTATTCTTTTCATATATATATATATATATATAT
>NC_056519.1:5819416-5847181 GCF_014905685.2 Nematolebias whitei | reverse complement strand
CTGTTGATTTTATTTCTAAGTTTGATCATAAATTGAAGAGTGAGCATGTCTCAAGTTCAAGTCAGGATGAAAAGATGCTAAAGGTTATCGTTAATGTTTGAATTTTAACGTTTTGAAAAAATTGCATATTTGATGCAATGCAATGGGTGGATTGCTCTCTTCTATTTGAGGGTGAGGTTCTGCCTCAAGTCGAGTTCAAGTATCTTGGGGTTTTGTTCATGAGTGAGGGAAGAATGGAGCATGAGATTAACAGATGAATTGGTGCAGCTTCTGCAGTATTGTGGACTCTGTTCCGGTCCGTTGTAGTGAAGAAGGCGCTGAGCTTAAAAGTAAAGCACTCTGGACAATAGGTGAGGGTAGGAACGTAGACTGATCGGTAAACAATCTCTGGGTAGTGACCGAAAGAACAAGATTGTGGATACAGGAGGTTGAAATGAGTTTCCTCTGCAGGGTAGATGGACTCTTCCTTAGAGATAGGGCAAGAAGTTGAGTTATCAGGAAGACTCCGAAGAGAACTGCTGCTCCTCCACATCGAGAGGAGCCAGTTGAGGTGGTTCAGACATATGGTAAGGATGCTTCCTGGGCGCCTCCCTAGGGAGGTGCTTCGGGCATGTCCGACTGGGAGGAAATCCAGGACACGCTTGAGAGACTAAGTCTCTCAGTTGGCCTGGGAATGACTTGGGGTCCTCCCAGAAGAGCTAGAAGAGGTGGCTGTGGAGAGAGATGTCTGGGCCTCCCTACTCAAGCTGCTGCCCCTGCGACCCAAGTTCAGAACAAGCGGAGGGAGGGAGGGAGGATGGATGGATGGAATGTATGTTTAATCCTGAGTGGCATTATTGAGTCAATGATCTTAATATTTTAATGTCTGAGAAAAATGGCAAACTGACAACGGTCTTGGGGTGGTATCTACTGGTCTGCAAATGTTGGATACTAGTTTGGGACTCAAAATAAACAAAAGATGATTAAAAAAAAAAGTACATTTTTAGTTGCGGTCTCACAGAAATCTGTGTTTACAACCAAGCAAACTTTGAGCTGTGTGACTAGCAGCCGATTTTTGAGAATCATGACCTATTTTGTTTAGGTCAAGTATTTTAAGCTTTGCATACAATATTTTATTTTCATTCTCAGCTTGCTTTGTACCCACCATTGCACCCAAACTTTACAGTATTATCTAATGAGCTTTGACGTGGTTTTTAGACCTGGACGTTGGGAGTTTTATTTCAAATGTTTTATAACACGGGAGAACTAAGCAACAGCTTCTCCTACAATCATGGAAACTAAATTAAAAAGAGACTGAGAAGGGTTAAAGTCTCCCGTAACAACACAGAGGTTTGAGAGAAATTTGAGAAGAAAGTGAGTTGCCAAGACTCAGAAGGAAATTGGGAACCATTGTGAACACTGGAACATTTTGGAGACGCCCTTGTGAATGCACTTTGCCAGTTAGTCACAAACGGTCACAGCTCAGTAAAATATTGACTTTAGGCCACTGTCATGCAAACAAACTTATATTTCTGGATAGATGGCTTCATGGAGCAGCAGCAAACCAATCATTATTTTAGTAACACTGATGCTTAAATGTCAGCTTGGGTCTTCATTTAATTTACTTTTCGTGGTAGACTTTTTTTTTTCAATTCAAGAAAACCATATAAATGTTCCCCACGTGGCCTTTATTTAACCTCCACAGAGGTGACTAAGTAAGTATTAAACTTACCTTGCATTTCTGTCTTTCTGAATCAACCACAAGAGCTAATTGCTATGCTACATGAAGATCAACCTCTGCATAATCAAGTGCTGCTTCGAGTGTTACAGCCAAAAGAACACACACACACAAACACACAAGTGCACTTATGCATCCTTCTTCACACAAGTACACATCTATAGTGACTGAGAAGCTTCATTAAGAGCATATTTCTGCATCGTAACCATCTGCTGGCTCTTGCATCCGTTGGGCTAACGACTTTAATACAGTTTAATTGCATACATTTCACTGTCGGGGGGGAATGCCTAACCCACTCCATTCCACACAGGTGGCAGCAGTCTATGCCAAGAGGCCAGGAATGAGACAGAATGACCAGAAAAGAGAGCATCAAAAGTGTTTTTCTAAACAGAAATGGAAAAAAGTAACATAAAAAAAAAAGGTACAAACATTGTCGCATGTTCGTTATCCATCTTTTATGAAGAAATCAGTAAAGGAGATGATACGGCAAATTGGATGCACAAGCGAGACACAAAATGGAGCGATTTGTGTCTGTTACAACTGCATGTGTGGGTGCTTGTGGTTATTCAGGCATTCATATTCATTTATCCCACAATGCCAACAAAGACACTGATTCATCATTGCTGTATACAGAAGTCTAGGGGAAAAAAGGCAATTAGCTCTCCATCCTACATGCTTGGCAAGGCTTAAAGTTGTTAATGGCTATTGATATGGAGGAGAAAACAGATCGTCAATAGCTGAGGCCTTTTCTTTGGAATAAAATAGAATAAAATAATGGCTGCACAGACATCAAGGCCACTGTCAAGTGAGAATTACACTCCATATTAACAATTAGTTTTAAATGGTATCTGACAAGGGTATGCTAATTTAACACTACAGATGCAAGGAAAACAAGCAATAACACTGAATATAGCAACGTTTGTTGCGATAAACCTACGTTTTCCATACTATTCTCTAGGGGTTTAATCAGTTTGCCGACATGAACAAATTATTTTTCAATTTGAAAATATAAAAAATAAATTATGTTAATGATGACACGATGAGGAATGCAAAAGGTGGAAGTGTGGAAGTGAAGCGCCCAGATTGTTTATGGTGTGTATACAAGAAAGGGAGAATGAGGCTGACAGACTTGCAAACGAGACCTTCTGCACTGAAAACCAGTGTTTAGAAGTACATAGGTGTCTTCAAAGTCAAAAGGACAAATTACATCGACAAGGGTCACAATACATGCAAGTTGGGCACATGCTGCACCAGGAGGAGGACAAAGACAAACAGTGGTAGCTACTAGCTGCCGCTGCTACAAAGAACCGTTGATTGAGCGATGCCGAAGTTTCCACCTGAACTGGAAAAGTCAAAGCTAATCACAAAGTTTACTACAACTTTTATTGCAGTGTATCTGCATTCAGCAGCTGAACTGAAAACTAAACATGGTTAACACTTTGGAACCACAATAGAACATGAACATCAATGCCACTCCTACACTAATGGTCCAAAAATCTAAATCATGGAAACACTGATGAAAGTGGGTAAGCTCAATCTCACAAGTGATGCATAGACATTCCATCATTCATCCATCCATCCATCTATTATCTTCCGCTTATTCCGAAGTCAGGTCGCAGGGCAGCAGCTTGAGCAGGGAAGCCCAGACATATATTTCCATAGCCACCTCTTCCAGCACTTCTGGAAGGATTCTGAGGCATTCCCAGGCCAACCGAGAGACATAGTCTCTCCAGCGTGTCCTGGGTCTTCCCCGGGGTCTCCTCCCAGTTGGACATGCCCAAAGCACCTCCCTAGGGAGGCGCCCAGGAAGCATCCTTACCAGATGCACGAACTACCTCAACTGGGTCCTCTCGACTTCTCACCCTATCTTTAAGGGACAGTTCAGCTACCCTGTGGAGGAAACTCATTTCAACCAATAATCCATCATTAAACAGGGGTGGAGGCCTCCGTGTTCAACTGTCCCCCTCTTACAATGCTGTTATTGCTAGTATCACTCAGCCCTCTGTGAATAGTAAACAGCCATCAGTGTGCTAATGATCCATTGTTAGGCTGATGGTCCTTCTTGAGCATGTGAGCAGCTGGTTTTGGTTGTCAGCAGCAAACTGGTTGATCCACTCTGAGAAGGTGCTATTTAAGACTGAGCTGAATACAGCACCTCAGACTGAGGAAGTCTTTTGGATGAAAGACGAAATGTTTCTACATTTTTTTGTTGTTGTTGTTTTGCTTTGTTTTTTGAATGTCCAGAGGACCAGATTTAACATTTTTAGATCATTTCAACCGCCTGCATCCGCAATATCATTCTTTCTGTCACTACCCAGAGTTCATGACCACAGGTGAGGGTATGTAGACTGACCGATAAACAGAGAGCTTTGTCTTACAGCTCAGCTCTCTCTCTTCACCACAATGGACTGGTACAGAGTCCACAATACTCCAGATACTTCACCAATCCGTCTGTCAATCTCACACTCCATTCGTACCTCACTTGTGAACAAAACCCTGAGATACTTGAACTCCTCCACTTGAGGCAGAACCTCACTCTCGACCTGAAGAGAGCAATCCACCCTTTTTCGGTTAAGGACCATGGCCTAAGATTTGGAGATGCCGATTCTTATCCCAGCAGCTTCACACTCGGCTGCGAACCGCCCCAGTGAGAACTGAAGATCATGGCACGATGATGCCAACAGGACCACATCATTTGCAAAGAACAGAGATGGAATTCTGAGGTCACCGAACCGGAAACCGTCCGCCCGCTGGCTGCACTGAGAAATTCTGTCCATCAAAGTTATGAACAGAATCTGTGACAACGGGCAGCCCTGGAGGAGTCCAACTCCCACCCTGAAGGAGTCTGACTTACTACTGGCAATGAGAACCAAACATCCTATCGTAAAGTCCCTAAAGACTCCCACCCCAATTATGGATCCACCAATATTTAATTCTGTTTATGGGCATCAACAGCAAGTAGGGTCCATCCAAATGACCAAATATGTATTTGGTGTGCAGAGCATGAATGCATGGCACTTGGGAAAAAAAGCCCACATTATAATGTACAGTAGTTCAAGCAGTTCTTTTTTGTGCCCGCTGACATTTTGATAATTATTTTTGTTTTATGTATCGTGCAACTCTATATACACAATTTAATATTATCTCTTTCTATAATACTTAGAAAGCCACTCATATTTGATGGTGAATTAGTGAATCAGTTAATAGTTTGAGACCAAGGAAGGAAAATGGGCATGGGGATGCAAGACTTAGGAATCATATTTCCAAGCAACAAGTTAGACAGAACTACATTATGTTTAAAGATTAGCTCTAAGAGCTGAAGCTTCAAATCAAGTCAGTGAAATATTTGTCTGGGTGAATTTATGAAGCGAATAAATTCATTCATGGTAATAGAGTTAAGGAAGAACACACATACAGATGTAGATAAAACAGCCCATTAAAGTCACTTTTTCTCTCAAATAAAAATGTATTTGCTTGCTGAATGGGCTAATGCCTAGTAAAGTGCTTACGATGTGTGCCAAAAGTTGCGTGAGGTGTGCTGCTGTCTTTTCTGCTGTGTCAACTACAGCTCCCAGAGGCAAGCAGCTAAAGCCCCTGGAGAAATTAATGGCTGAGAGATGACAGGTGCAATGCCCATATCAACAGGACACATTTGGGGCTAAAAATGGCAACTGTCTGGAGTATCTGTTGAATTTCTGTGACATGTTTCACTCTATCACCAACTTCCTACAACCAACGCATCTACATGAATGCTCACAGAGGAGTGGATGCACACGAACTGGCACCCAAACACTGCACAAACACTCCAGGCTGCTGTTGGTAGTGGTAATGGTGTTTCTCAATGCCCCAAGGTGTAATGGGCCCAGGCACTGCTCTGTTGGGGCCATTAGCTCGCTGTAGTTTATATAATTACACAAAATGGGCACTCTGGCAAACAGTGGGTGCTAATGTAGGAGTGTAGCACATGGAGGTAAGAGCTGACATGGTATGGCACAGCCAAGTTGCCTTGTAGAAAGGTTGGTGGCAAAAAAAAAAGAAGCTTGGAATATTATGTAGCTGGAGGGTTTTTTTTGCGACTGTTGTGCTGTCAAGTTAATGAAATGGGATGAGTTTTTTTTTTGTTACCACTAATAAGCACACGTTAAATAATGAAACAACTTTATGGGCTATATTATGACTTCTGAATCAGTTACACTGGTTTCTGAGTAAAACGAGGTACTGTAACGTCAATTGGTTTTTTCTGTGCTTTTTTGTGTGATGTGTTATATATTAAAAAAAAAATTATTCTTTCATAAATGTATAATCTTTATCAAAACAAACAAAAAAAAAGACAGAAATGCTAATGTAACCTTTGGTGATATAAATACTGTGAGAGTGAATAGGAATACAGCCTGTGAGAATGGCTGTTAGGAGTAGATGAAAGCTTTTAGCAGGTGTGGGTGTAAGTGTGGAAAAAAAAACGCTTTGATGGTTTTAACTAGTTAAAAAATAAAGATTAACCAATATTCTGCCATGAGGAAATATACATACGTTTTAAATCTCTACAGATAAATTTCAGTAGACACAAACTTTGCAGTTGGTATATTGTAAAAGTAACTTGTAGACAAATACTTTTTAAACTTTAGAAAAAAGGCTTCCAGCAGGACTAACAGTTTTCTGAGCTTCTTCTGTGTACTTCAGTAATTTTATACTCTGCTTAAACAGTTTAATGTTCAGCTTGTGCTTTGTTCACAAGCAGATCTTTCACAAGTTCTCAACCAGTTGATATATGACCATCTGCCTCCTTCTCGGTCACCTATTATCACCCTAAACTAGTTTTTTCCTCTCATACAGATTATGAAGTTCAGAATTGTATAAATTCATTGACTAAGTATGTACCATCTGAACTTGTTGAGCATTGTGCCAATTATTGCTAAGAAAAACTGGCAATATGAACTCTTATAAAGGAACCTTAACATGCAGAAGCACTCTGAACCTTGATGCTACGAACTCTAAAAAAAAAAAAAAAAAAGGAAAATTAAGGCTTGGCAGTTTAACTTTGCCCAGAATCGAGTTCAGAAAGGTTAATGCCCTCTTTAATCATCTGCTCTAGATTACTGGAAAAAAAAAAAAAACCTGAAGCACAAGAGGCTCACTTCTTGCTTTGACCGCATGTATTTGGAATTCAAAATTCAATATTTATGTCTCAGCTTATGACCTTGCACATTCCTCAAAGCTACTTTCTTCTTAAAAATCTATTTCTATCTCTCCTGATGCTGCTGAACTCTTTTTTCTATATGAGTAACTCAATATCTCTGTTTATCTCTGGCATTTATCTCTTAACTGAAAGGGGGGAGCAGTTAGCTTATAGGCACTTGGTATTCCATTATATTGAGTGGGGGGTGGGGGGGAGATTCATAAAACTTGCTGCTCTTTTGGCTGTTTTTTGTCTTTTGTGATACCCAAGCTAATCACTTAAGTTTGTTCAGTTAAAATCTGTTTGGACAAAGTCATCTTTGTATGGACTGATCAACAGTGCAACTCAGCTGTAAATCTAATACACACTTGATCCAAGTGCAAGCTTGGAAATATTTATCAACAAACACACTAATTTTACCACAACATGATTGATCACTCCCGACTTTCCAAGCAGCTTTGGTCATCAAAACTGATATAATAACTCGGTGTGCAAGCCTACGCAAGTTAGCCTGAAAGTGAACTTTTGTTGTCAGTGATGGAGAACATGTAGGCGGTGGAAAGAGAGCAATGAGAGAACCATGGCATGGAATAAAAGAAACAATGGGTTGGCATGTGAGATAATTACTTCCACTCTATTAAGTCATTTGGTTTGCTTACTATTTTCCTCCTCCACTCTTATTTTGCAACAAATAAAATCATATGGCACGTTGGGTGCAGCACTCAATCAGCACTGATTATTAAGTGTCATATATTGAGGGTGGCCTTGTCTCATTTTTAACACAACGGACTAGTGTCCTCCATCAGAGAAAGCTGTCAATGCTTGAGAGGCGCTTGATGCAACCCAAGTTTGAGAAACAAAGAAAGTAAAGTTTCATGATGAATGAACTAAAAGTATAGAATTAATCAAAGGCAATAACGACAGCTTCAAAAAGCTAAAGAAGATAGTGATATTGCTTGGTATTGCTCAAGTGCAAATGAAGGTAGCAAAAGTGTGATTAACAAATATTACACCTTGAAGGTGGCGAGTGCCACCACTTTCATTCATGAATTCCCCATTCTCATGTGGAATGCCTTTTGGATGTGGACGGTACTGCTGAAAAGCTTTGACTATGGCATAAAAAAGCCAATAACACAACATTAGAACTTTGCTGTGACACAAAGACTACAGTAGTCCCTCAATACTTCACGGTTCGACTTTTGCAGACTTACTCTTTCGCAGGTTTTTTAACGTAAGATTGTACATGAAACACGATTGGCGATGGGGAAAGACAGATCCCATCCCCTCCTTTCACTTTCTGAGGCTGTCTGTCACAGCAGAGGCGATGGGGAAAGACATACCCCACCCAGCCCCTCCTTTCTCTTTCTCTGCTGTGACAGACAGCCTCAGAAAGAGAAAGGATGGGACGCAGGGGGGCGGTGTCTGTCTTATACCCGAGTGAGCCACACTCAGCTACCCTCTCTCTATTAAAAACTGATTTACTCTTATTTATCCACCTAAGCATTTTCTCCGATATGCTACATTTGTTCATCTGCGCTCCCTCCTTTCTCTTTCTGAGGCTGTCTATCACAACAGAGAAAGAGAAAGGAGGGGGGCAGGGTCTGTCTTTCCCCATTGTGTCCCAGAGGCACACAACAGGCGGGCACGCAACAGACAGCCTTGGAAAAAGTAAGGCGGGGGCGAGGGTGTCTGTCTAATACCCAAGTAAGCTGCATGAGCAGCATGGCTTACTTAATATAATCAAGCGCGACCCAAACCAAGCCTTGGTGGCCAGCCCGCCCCCAGGGCTCAGTAACCGTAGCATCAGTCTGTCTGCTTTCTTTTACTGTGCTCTTTTACAGCATTTCGAGCATTTGGAACATTGTTAAGAACATTGCAAGAGTGTGGGAAGGGTTTATAAAGCCTTAGAATATATATAAATACTAAAATAAATATAATGTCCTTACTTTGTGGATTTTCATCTAGATTTATCGAGGGGGTGTCTGGAATGTAGCCCCTGCAATAAGTGAAAGACTAATGTATACCTTCCACCAAAAAGTCTTAACAGATCCATCCATCCATTATCTTTTCCTGCGTCTTTCTTTTTGGGTTGTGAGGGTCTCTAGTGCCCATATCCAGCAGTCACTGTGCGAGAGGCGAAGGACACCCTGACAGGTCTTCTGTTCATCACAGGGCAGCTAAACAGATTCTGACGAATTTTGCACAACAGATGAACGATCTACTTACAACCTCGAGTCAAAACACCTAAATTCCAACTGACACTTGCTGTCAAGTCAGAAATCCAAGCTTGTTTCCACTAAAGGATCCTCTTGACAACATTGCTCACAATTCTCTGCTGTATTTGTATTGGCAAAGTACAATATTGCAATTGACCAGATGCCCAGAATAAATCCTGAGCGTTCCAACTTTGAGCATTTGTCCTGGCGTCTTGACAGGGACACACTTTGTTCTGATAATGAGCTTGAATGAAACAAGTGCTATTCTTCCAGAAAAAAAAAAAAAAAAAAGTTCAAGGGGCGTTTATAAATTGCATCACCAAGCAAAGTAAAATTTTGACACTTGAAAATGAATGAATGCATTCATAAGCATGCAGTTTAGTGTCAGAAAAAAGTATGCATATGAGGATGTAGCAAACTCATTAACTTCAGCATCGTCAGACATGAGGAAAAAAACATATGCACACTCAGTGATGGATTCACCCAACTCAAGCACACTGAATGTATAAAATGAAAAAAAAATCCTGCTTACACTAGCCTGAAAATGGTAAAATAAAATAAAAAACTTCTGACAATATGAATTTGTGTTTCTTAAATACTGACTGGACAGTTACAATTATCAGTTTTACTCTACTACACCTCAAAGTACGTCATACGACATAAAGATCTATCTAAAACAAATAGGTATTTTCTTTCTCAGTGATTGAAAATAGAGCTAAAATTTTCAGACAAATTGTGTTTCTTTGAAGAACCTTTCTTTCCCTAACTGCCAAAGCAGCCTAACCAAAGACATTCTGCACACGCAACTGACCTGAGGACACCCGCTGACATTTAAGAAAGGCCCACGGTTTTTCATACACCATTAATTGAAGTGAGAGGAAATCTTTTTCTTCTTTCATTCTTCCACTTCTAACTCCTCTCACCACAGCTCCTGTAATATCTATAGTCACTTACATACGACTAATAGCCATGTAGGAACATAAGTACTTGGCCTCATGCTGAGGACAAAAAAGGCACCTTTAAAAGCAGTTCCAAGAACCACGAAACAATACAATAGGTTGCAGTTATACAAGCTTAAACTGTGCTTTATTGCATTTACAGCATAGACTCAAATGGACTTCATTGCTTGTCAGTTATTCAGAATTTTGTTTTTAAATGGCATTTAAGAACTTGCATAGCCATTGCTTTACCCATTCTTAGACGAGCACTTAAGAGACTTAGACCATCCACACTAGTCAACATACAACTTAATCAACACTTTTTGAATGGAAAAAGTAGAATAGTTCCTTTGGTCGGGATGAGTCTTCGTCTCGAGCAGGGAAATTTAAATATCCGCGAGTCTTGTTCATAAGTACATAAGGAGGATGGAGCAAAAGATGCATCAACAAATCAGGACTTGCCAACAGTAATGAAGCTGTTATTCTAATCTGTCAAGATAAAAAAAGGAGCTTTGCCTAAGTCCTTGATTTACTAGACTATGAACGTTTCAACCTTTCTCTGTGCTCATGAAATATGGATATGACTGAAATGATAAGATTATTGTTACAACTGGTTGAAATGAGCTTCCTTTTTAGGGTGGTTGTGCCCAGTTTTGGAGATAAGGTAAGGAGCTGGGTCATTCTGGAGGAGCTCAGAGTAAAGCTGCTGCTCCGCATCAAATGGAGTCAACCATGGTGATTCCGGCATCTGATTAGGATGCTTGCTGGTTGCCTTCACTTGCGTGTATATTTGGGCATTTCCTTCTAGTAGGAGAACCCAGAAAAGACGTAGAACCTGCTGGAAGGAGCCCAGAGTTGTTTTGGGATCCCCAAGGATGAGCTGGCGAGTGATCTGCTGCCTCTGTGACCAGACCTTGGAGGGATGGATAGACAGATGGTTCTATATCCCTGCTGAGAGGTTTGAAACTATGGTGGTGGCGGTGGTTGTTTTTCTTTAAGCTATTCCCCTTTTAGGGGTCACCACAGTGAGTAAACTTGTACGAAAGGCTTGGCAATAGTTTACGCTGGACGCCCTTCCTGATGCAACCTGGGCTCAAACCCTCAACCTCAGGACTACAACACTGTCACCATGCTAAACCATGGTGTACCACAGAAAATATACAGTCTTGAGATTTATTACTGGTTGGATTTGCATGGCAGACAGGAACAATGATGCTGTACAACAGCAGTTTGTAAAACTTGTTGTATAATCCATCATTATTTGATTCAATAAATATCAACAGCTCTTCCATGGCTTCCAGTGGTTATCCAGTTTGTGTTTAATTAATGTATAAATACATCACATTTTCTTCATCTTTTTTTCCCGCTGCTGTACATTTTATAAATAACTATTTGACATACCAACAAAGGTCCTGTAGTCTAAAAACGAATCTCAGAATGGAGACAATAAGTAATGCTTATCGAGAGCCTTAAGTAGCCAGATCAGTGGGGTCAGATACATACGGTAGTATTTAATAGGTTCCTACAGCAGTATTTATATAAGATGAACTTTCTAAAGACGTAGACATGGTGTGTATCACTATTGACACAGATGTACGAGTTTTTTGAGCCATTGGTTTCAAACTCAAGATAGATTGTCATCTACCCCTCAATTTCTAACTGCCGTTTCATTTTAATCGTTTATAAACATGATTATTTCATAAAGCCATTGGAACAAGAGTGCAAATCTTTTTTTTATTGTCATTTACACGGAGCCCTTTAGTGGCATGTTGAGAATCTGCAGGTTGTGAAAACTAATTGGAATGGCTCTGACTGTGCTGGCCTTTCCCAAAAACAGCGGAGCAAATCTATAATTGCGTAATAACTCTTTGCATGCCCATTACTGTGAGTAGTGTGTGGCTGAAAGCTGTGGACAATTCACGAATGTCTGAATTATAAGGCACAGCGTGAGGGAGAATTGTGCACGTCCATGTTTATGATGTTGTGTCTGAGAGAATGTGGTCTTGAGTGACAGAGAAAATGTGTGTGCATGTGTGCTAACTTATCCATGCTGTGCAGGCAGGAAAGTTACCAATAGTGTGCTAGCTGAGGTGGAACGGAGGAATGCAGATTGCTCAGGGGGGAGTGCTGTACTCCTCCTGCTTTTCATTTTGCAGCTTAACCAATCCAAGCCTACAACCAGGAGGTGAGATTCACAGCTACTCCCCTCACTGTGTTTGATAACAATGCATGAATTATGCTTTTTAAATTACTTTCTGCGTGCATTTTTTCAATTAAAAAACTATTAAAGTGAATCAATCATTCGTGTTCCCTCTTAGGACCCCGAGAATGTAACTCGCCAGCAGTTTGTTATACGCTGCTGCTTCCTGCATTCAACAGTTTTTATTCAAGTCAGTTATTTTAGCTGTGAGTGACAACGCTGCGGCAGCTCGGTAGGTTCAGACCTCTTTGTGTATTAAACAAAAAAGGTCTCAAAGATGCAGCTTTTTTTTTTTTTTTTTACATCTTTCATTTTGGTTTTGAGTTTTAACAATTTCAACTTTTTAAAATCAAATCCTTCCATGACTTTCAAAATCGTTTGAAACCCAGGGCTAAGAATTATTGCTCTAAGTCAGGCAAGTGCTTGTTGCCAACGTTCCGAGGCTCAAATCAATCAAAACAATAATTTACAGCTTTGGAACAAAACAAGCTGTTCTGTGTTAACTAGCTACAGCGGCTTTCCCTTAAGGCCTCGGCAAATTGGAGTTCAGTGTAATAATGAGCAGATTGATGAAAACTGGTAGGGGGCTTTTATTATACAGCTGGAAGTGTGCATGTATTCCCTCAAATTAAAATCAATTGCATTTGCTGTTACCTGCTAAAGATTTACTTAACAGCTGGTAATGTGCACAGACAGTTAAAAATAGAAGATATACGCCAAGAGAGAAGTAAGAAAGACAGGAAACAGGGTGACAAAAGAAGGTCTTAAGCTTCAGACACAAAGACGGGCAAAAACAGAAATACTAAGAGTAAAGAAAAGACACAGAGGAATATATAAAAACCAGAAGGCAGGCTTGAGAGGAGAGGGCTGCTGTGTGGGTTGCTGGATAAAGCACGAGGAGACGAGGTCTGTTCAACAGGCCCTTAAGAACCTGGCAGGCCCACGTTTAAACTCCGAGGCTCAGTGGATCAGAGAGAAATATCTCCCCAGAATTAAAGAACTAAAGCCGAGAAAAGAAGAAATCCTTACTTTCCTCCTACAATGCTAACATTAATCTGCCAGGAAAGTACATCGTGTGTTCATTTCTATTTGGCAGATGCGTTTCTGAATAGGGACACTTGTATTTTAAAGCTGGACAACAGAAATAACGTTTTAATTTGTTTCTGTAACTGAGATTGAACAAGGTCTAATTTAAGTCTATAAAGTAACTGTATACAGAAATTGGGAGTGGGTGATATACCATACCACTTTATTTAAAAAGCACTTAAAACGGCAACAAGGCCAACTAAAGTGCTGTACAGCAGAATAAACAAGCAAAGCACACAGCAAAACATAAAATAAAGTAAAATAAAAACATAGATACAAATGGAAGATAACTAAATGGCTAACACTGTAGAATACAGACAAGTCAAAAAACAAATCACAGTGTCAAAAGCCAGGGAATGAAAGTGGGTTTTTAAACAAGACTTAAAAACAGTGAGAGAGGGGTCTGCCTGACATGCAGTGGTAACTCATTCCACAGTCTTGGACCAGCAACAGAGAAAGCCCTGTCACCTCTGAGCTTACGACGGGTTCCTGGAACTGAAAGAAGCATCTTATTCACTGACCTCAGAGAGCTGTGGGACATATGGCTGCAGCAGATCAGTGAGATAAGAGGGGGCAAAACTGTTCAGTAATTTAAAAATATACAAAAGGATTTTGTACTGAATTCAAAAGTGAACTGAGAGCCAGTGCAGGGAGGCCAAAACTGGTGTAATGTGAACTATTTTGCCTGTACCGGTTAAAAATCGGGCTCAAGCATTTTGGACCAGTTGTAGTCGTGCACTGGAGGTCTGACTGATACCAAAAAGAAGCACATTGCAGTAATAGAGCCTGGATGTTTTGAACACATGCATTACTGTCTCAAGGCTATTTTTGGACAGTCACCTTAACTGGAAAAAAAAAAACAGGATTTAACAATCATGTTTACACGACTTAAGTTTCATAGAAGGGTCCATTATCACTCCCAGATTTGTGACTCTGTTTCTTTAATGGGGATAGAGAGGAAAGATTGATACTGTGGTTCTTGATCGTGCCATTAGAAGGAATCAACATGATTTCAGTCTTTTTCTCATTAAAGCGTAAGGAATTTAAAAACATCCAGTCCCTGATGTCAGCCAGGCAGTCAAGAAGAGGTTAAATAGAATGTGTACTGGTGTGCTTCAGAGGGAAGTAGATTTGACAGTCATCAGTGTAGAAATGAAAGGGTATGTTTATGGAAAATAGCACCTAGTGGCAGCAGGTATAAAGAAATGAGAAGAGGACCGAGGATGGACCCCTGCGGTACCCCCCACAGAAGAGTTGCTGATGATGACCTAAAATCCTTAATGTTGACACAAAAGGTTCTGTCAGAGAGGTAGGATCTAAACCACTTGAGGGCTGACCATGTGATGCCCATCCACTGCTCCAGCCTAGGAATGAGGATCTAGTGGTCGATGGTGTCAAACGCAGATGTAAGGTAGATACATTTAAAATGTTCCCGTTTTTTAATATGTATATATCATCTATTGCATAAAGCCTCAAAACATTGCAATATTAGCTTTAGGTCACACCACCAAGCCCTAAAATACCTACATGGATCTGGTCTAAACAGAACCAGAGAAGTCACACACAGCACATATAAATGGGACAACTGAAGCCCATCAAGGACGGGCAAAAGACAAAAACAAACAGTGAAAGCTCATTTGCTATGTTCTAGTTGAGGGAAAATGCCAGCATGGCATTTGGCTGTGTATTTATGTGCAAGTGTGTGCTTTCTTAATGTGTTTGTGAGCGACTGGAACAGCATCCTCGTGCCATATCCAGAAACATGCAGGAGTCATTGTGGAGTCCAGATGAGGCTCTGGACCATGTTCTGCTTCAATAAAAGTGAGCAAACTTTGCTGAAACCAAAGTGTGGTCTTTGTAGCAGCTGCAGTGCTTAAGAAAGAGTGATTTTCAGCCAATTAAAAGACTGGTAGTTCAATCTTGGATCCCCCCATCACATGTCAAAGTGCACTTGGGCAAGATTTTGAACTCCGTGTAACCTTTGGTCTGCATATTGGTGACTGTGACTTGTAGTTTCAGGGGCCGTCCGCATTGGAAAGTTTTATGTGAATTTGCAAAGGTTTAATTATTTCAACATTGCTTCTACACAGAAACCGTGTTTGAAGAGCCCCGAAGCATTTTCTTTTCTTTTTCAGGTCCCAGAGTGGATCAATCTTTTTACCTCATGTACCACCTACACATGTACTAATCAACACGTCTCCTGTCTTGTCTCTCAATTACTTGTTTAGATTAGAATGTTTAAATAAGTTAGATGTCTTTTTGCATTTATTATAGGTCTGTTTGTATTTATTGTACCGTTGTGTATCTGCACTGTGTGTTGTATTGTTTAGCACATTATGTTCTGTGTGCACTGTGATCCTGGAGAAACGCTGTTTCGTTTCAATATGTACTTGTACGTAGCTGAAATGACAATAAAACCTCTGACTGACTGTTGAATGCCACCATTGTGTTCTTGGGTTGACAGCCAAAACACAACCATTAAAAATGATAATATTATTGATCCATCTAATTGAATTCTCTAATTTAATCTAATCTACACCCTGAAGATGTTCTTTTCTTGTGTTTAGTTGTCAATACATTCCACAAACAGCATGCAAAGCTTTATGGCCATGCTCAATGCATCGTTTCCTTTTGTTGGCGTATTTTCACGACACAGCACCACATGGTATTTTGAATAGGTTTCTTTTTTGTTTTTATTGTTGTGCAGATTGAGACATTTCTACATATAGTGTCAGTTAGCAAGGATTTTTTTAATTAATATATAATTTTGGAAAAACTGAGTTTCTGAGAGACCAAGGCCTAAAAACGTGTAAAATGGTCAGTAAGACAACAAAAAAAAAAATATAAATGCCATCAAGCTTTCAAAAAGAAAATTTGACACAAATCTAATCTACCAAGTGAAAACCTACTGTATTTTCCGCCGTACATGTCGCACCACCATATAAGTCGCATCAGTCCAAATATGTATAATAAAGTAGAAGAAAACATAAATCAGTCGCTTCGCCGTATAAGTCGCATCTATTACACGTCACCGCTGACAACCTGGAAATGTGGGCCAGTGTTGTGCCAAAAATCGATTGGCTGCCAAATGGCAACCCCTGGAGCGTGCACAGGAGGACTTTAACAAGAATTTAACAAGATTAACAATTAAAAACAATTATTTGTTTGCCTGAAATTGTAATAAAGGTGTGTCTCAGTCCAACTTTTCCTTAATTAATGCACTTTGATGGTCAAATCAGCTGCATTTCAAAAGTATTTGCTGCCTCAGTGCTCTGAGAGAACGCAGAGGGAGGAAATCAGGAAGGAGGAACGCTGCGCATTTCTTGGAAATTTAACAAGTTAAGCACCTAAAACAATTATTTGTTTGCTCAACATTATAGCAAAGTTGCGTTTCAGTTGAACTTTTACTTAATAAATGTATTTCAATGGTCAAATCAGCTTCAGTTTGCCGGCGTGGCGCTGTGAAATGAAGCTGATTGGACAGTTTCTCCAGGCATGATCCCGGAGCTGGACGTAGATGGCAGACTATGGCAAGCCGATTGTGTCATTAATAGCTACTTTTACCTATTACATGACACAACAGCATGCTATACTACTCGAGTGCCATCTAGAGGCTGAAAATGGTAGTGTTCAATATTTTCAATATCAGAATGAATGAAAACGGTCATACCTCAGCCAAAATTTGGATTCTATATATGGGGGAAACAAACAAGTCACTTGGGTGTATAAGTCGCAGGGCATGCAAACTGTGCAAAAAACTGCAATTAGACCAAAAAATACAGTATTTATACTAATATCCAAAGTCAACTGAAACTATTTATGATATGTTAGAAGACATAACATAATGTGCCATAGCTTTTTGGGGCAATTTCCTGCCATTTTGTTAATATTCAATAGACAAGCTGATCTATGTGTGGCACAGTGTTACACCCTTGTGTCAGAGCAAGGATGCTTTATTCACTGCACAATATCTATATAACCCATAGGACATTACCAAGAATACTATGATACTTTAGGCTTTTCTATAATAGGTTGCTAATTAAATTTGTTTACAGTCTGTGGATCCAAACTGAAGTCACTGATTGAATGTGATCATTGGTGACATGTGCACCGTTTAAAGCTTCAAAACTATGAGCAGCAGGCTGTGCAATATTACAAAGTAGTAATTTATTAAAAATATTTAAAATTTTTGTTTCTAATTGATTAATACATTTTCTAAACATTGAATTTATGAACTGAAAAACATGTTGATTTTATAAATAAGTCATAGGCCGCCCTAATTACTAGAATCTGGCATTGGTAACAAACATTATCTTAATTAGTTGACCTTTAATTAGTCTGCAACGTTAACTTTTTATGTAAAATGTAGAGCTAATAATGATATGCATATAAAGGGATTTGTTATTAGATACTAGAGGTCAAGAGGTTTTTATTCTTTCTTATTTGTACAAAATATCTTTAATTACACATGTGCACACTAAATACACAAACTTTCATAAAGCTTTGTTGGAAAAGTTACTTTTTACAAATCTGATAAAATTACCTACAGCTAGTAATAGAACAGACTCAAATATATGAATTTTTGTGTTTGGATATTTTGGGAGAAGAGAGGAAAGAGCCCAAAACTAAGATGAAACCAAAACAAACGTCTTATCTCAAAACTCAGCCTCGTGTTTCAGTCAGATGAATCATGTTTAATTGACTAAAACACTGGTGTCAGACAAATTCCAATTTTATTTAAATTAAGGGGGTGATCAGTAATTTTTGTGAATTGTGTGTTGGATATCTAAAACACAGAACAGTTTCTTAATCAAGCAAGAAATATAGATTTCTACTGTCCTGATGCCTGCTCAATAATCCAGGTAGAAACATCTAACAAGGCTAAGTCAGGTCTTCTGGACGGATTCTTCTTGTTGAAACGTTTCGTCTTTTATCCAAAAGACTTCTTCAGTCTGAGGAGCCACAATAAACTCAGGCTGTTTTCACACCTGATAGTCCGGTAGACTCGGTTCGATTGGGGACCGATATTCAAAACATTTGTTTACATTTCAGCTGGTGCAGTTCGCATTCACACTGCACTGTCAGTCGAGCCAACCTGTTCCTCCCCTCGCCTGTGGTGGCGCTGCACCAAGAACTACTGAAGGTAAGAGAATTGTGTGTGTGTTTGCCCTGCACTGTAGATCACTTCATGCGTTTGGAGCGGTCTCCGGTCCGCTTGCATTCACAATGCATTCGAACCGCGCTAGAGTTCACTTCAACCGAACCGAGACCCAGGTTTTTAGGCGGACCAGAGTTCGCTTTTTTGGTCCGTATCAGCGTTCGATTGCACGTTTGCACATCACCAAATGAACCAGATTTTCTAGGCAAATGGACTAGAGTTTGATTAAAGCGGACTAAGGGCTGGTGTGAATGCACCCTCAGTTTTACAAATAGCACCTTCTCATAGTGGATCAACCAGTTTGCTGATGACAGCCAGAACTAACTGTTCAAATGATAAAGGAGGTTCATCAGCTTAATGATCAATCGTTAGTGCCCTGATGGCCACTTGCTATTTACAGAGGGCTGAGTGATACTAGATAATTATGAGGGGGCACAGTTGAACACGGAGGTCTCGGCCTCTGTTTAATGATGGACGGGTTCTTTTGGAACGAAGAAATCGAAAAATAGAAAATAACCCATTCATCATTAAACTGGGACAGAGGCCTCAGTGTTCAACTGTCCCCCTCTTACAATGCTGTTATGGCTAGTATCACTCTGTAAATAGCAAGTGGCCATCAGGGCACTAACGATCAGTTGTTGGGCTGAAGGTCCTCCCTTTGCATGTGAACAGCTAGTTCTGGCCGTCAGTAGCAAACTGGTTGATCCACTATGAGAAGGTGCTATTTATAAGAATGAGTTTATTGTGGCTCCTCAGACTAAGTTTGTTAGATAAAATATGAAACGTTTCAACAAGAATTCGTCCAGAGGACCCGACTTAACCTTGTTAGATAGATTTCTTCTGTGATTTTTATTTTTTTAAACGGCTACATAATGAAACAGCAATGTGGTATGATTTTTCTTTTATTTTAGATTAAGAATTATTTATTATTTTAGTTTTAATGACACGTTTTAACTATTTTTCCTATTTTAAGAGGAGGATGATATCATGAGGTCAAGTTGGAGACAGTAATTTATTCATTACATTCATTATTTGATCTAGATAGCTTATTGATGAAAGCAACTAAATCTGACACATGTTTAAAACAGTTTTTTTAACATGGTCTCTGGAGATTATTAATGCATAGAAATTCTTCCTGACCTGATATTTGTCACTTCAAGCCCAGCTCTGCTTTCATTCATCTGGGATGCATTTAACAGCGGTTTTGATTGTTGTCCATTTTGAAAAGTGTTTGTTTCCTTCAAATACCAAAAGAGAAAATTGTTTTTGGCTTTAATTAATCAAATGCAGTCCCGCTCTGGATATAATCACGTCTTTGGAAAAACCAGCATCAGCACGTACCAGTTGCAAGAAACCGCATGTGCCAAAACGCTCGTGTGCGGCGTACATAAACGAACTTTTCCTTTTCATTCCACTGCTGTGAAGTTTAATCTTTTCTCACTTTCATTGCCAACCTGATCCTCTCCTCTCTCTACGCCTCATCTTTTCAGTCTCATCTTTATGAGGATGGATTGTTTGCCCTTGGCTCACCACTTGGTAGTCTGTAAGGCAAGCCAGCCAATAAGTGGAATTATAGGGAGTGAGGAGGGACAAAAAGGCTTCCTAAATTTGTTCCTGCATGTATATTTGTGTGCTTTTAAGGTAGAGAGGTTAATAAAGCCTCGGTAAGTACTATAAATAAAAGAAATCAAAGCCTAAAATGCAGGCAGATGCTGTGAGAGCGTGCAGAGAAGCAAGGCAAAGGGAAAACAGAGGGCAATCGTAGAGTGAACACTGTCAGAGCACGCTCAAAGGAGCTTTTATATTGGAGGGAAAAGACATTTAGGCTTCAGTCGAGGTAAATAAAAACTTCAGCTCCACATAAAGTTCCCACATGTCCACTTTGTTGTGTTCGGTGAAGTGGGTCTTCTCGTCTGCCTGAAGAGTAAGTTATAACATTTTACAGAAAGGAACAAGTTTAAACCACATGAGAGAACGAGGAATTTGGACGTCTCCTCCTTTACTCTTTCATCTGTGCCGGATTCATGGTTTGGTTACATCTTGGCCTGTCACGATAAATTTTGCTGGGTGATTAATCGTCTCAGAAATTATTACGATAAACGATAAAATTGTTTGAAATTTGACAATAATTAGTAATTGTAAAATTTAAGAAGAAATGTTGGTTAATTTTTGTGTCTAGTACATTTTTTGACCACTGGAGATCAGTATAACACTGAGCAGAAGGATGGGTAGTGAGGGAGCGAGCAGCGTGTCTTTTTGAGAAAAATGGGAGGGAGGCCTCTTGACGTGACGTGGGCTGTCTCTCCTTTTTTTCAGTTCTCAAAATGGTGGACGCTCGTGTGATTTGAGCTCACTAGCATAGCATTTTTCACACAAAGCTTTTAGATGAAACCGTGAATTTTGGAACTTCGAGAACTTTGAGGTTTTTGCCAGAGGTCGGCCTGTTAGCTGAGCTCGTAGCTTAGCTTCTCAGCTTAGCTGCTTTTAACGATCCAAAAACTCCATTTTAGATGGTTAAAACTGATTTTAAAGAAAAGACAAAAGAGAAAGTGAGGGGGCAGTGAAGAACACCAGAGTTGAGCCTTTTGTCATCCAGTGTCTTCTGTAGAAAGAGAGAGATATGAAGAAACGATGAAGCCGATAAATGAAAATGAGGTCAATAATTTTCATTTATCATGCAATTAATTGATTTATTGTTTATCCTGACAGGCCTAGTTACACTACCGAGCAAAACGCAAAGAAAACGGCAACGACAAGATAAAATGTGGATCGGAAAAGTAAAATGGAACGCTAAAGAGGGGAAAGAAGGTGGAGGAGAGGTAAAGGTTAACAAGTTAAAGCAAAGTGGAAAACACAAGCGCTGCCAGAGAGCAGAGATTATGTTTGAGGGTGTTAATATTAGATTTTGTTGCTTCAGTTAAAGAAAGCAAGTCCCCCCTTCAGTGAGCTGGCAACCAAAGTCACCTTCTGGCAGCTGGCTACTGTCATCAGCGAATACACCCACAACAAGTCCTGAACTACACGGTTAATGACCAGGGAGGTGTGGAGAGGAACGGTGGCCGTGGACATGTACAGTCTGCTGTGATAACAAATTCATACCCGGTTCATCTACATAAATATAAAACCATCTACATCATAATCGCCATCTGTACTCCCCACCTGCTACGGAAACATGGATTACATACATTTTCATTGATCTTAAATTGCTTTAAAATTAACAACACCACCCAGCTTTCCCTACTTTTCTACACGGACCTTTTCACTTGGCTTTAACTCGGGTCCTGTACAAGAGTCCTGAGAGGTTGAGGGTTCTGCACAGAAACCTAGCTGTTCCTGGGACTGCTCCTCTGGATAATCTTGGCAATAAATGCAAACTTCAATCAGCGTTTGGGTTTTTAAAGAATTTAAACCTGCGTTAATTTAGGGTTAGGTTTTAGATCGTCACTTTTTCACGTTTAAGACAAGATGGGCTTCAGCTTATTCTCTACAGGTTTTTTCTTTCTTGTTTTGTATTAGTAATATATCGTTTTGTGCTTTAAATTTAATTTCACAGTAGGTGATGTGTAACGTGAGCGCCTTACCTGAAAATCTCGCTCTTCTAGAATCTCTTTTCTCCATCTCACCAAAAAAGCTGCACAGACGTAGAGATGGAAATGAGAAAAACCTTCTGGTTCAGCCTGGTGAGAGAAAGAGAGAGAGGCGGAAAAAAAGGTTTAACGTTTCCAAAACTTAATCTGTATTAATTACATCTATGTTTAATTATTCTACAGTTTAATTAGAAACTAGATATTACATTATGCTAAAAGAAATGTGTCTTTCACTTTGGAAGGAGGTGTAGGGGCTGCAGAAATGCTAAATATTTCATCAAAACACAAAAAAAACATGTTTGCACTTAATTTAAAAAAACTAATATAAATTATACTGACTTAGTCTAACTTTATTTATTTTACTAATTTAAAACGTATTACCAACATCAATTTTTTATTTGCTAGCTAGCATGCTACCAGAGGAAAACATTTTAAAACACTTACTATCAACCAAAATACTGTATAACAAAACCTCCAATGTGTATATATATATATATATATATATATATATATATATATATATATATATATATATATATATATATATTAAAGTTGCATTCAGTATCGATGGATGACAAGCTCAGTGGTATTTATAAAAGGCAACACTCCAACAGAATGAAAGTTATCATCACTGTTCGCTTTGAGTGAGTTCCCATACAACTGAACTATGGTAAAAGTTTAATGCTAAAAGTAAAAATATTAAAAAACAAGCAATAGTTTAGCTCGTCTAAAGCAGGTTCTGTAGAAAGAGCATCAATTATAATCTTGTTAAAGATAGCTCTTTGAATAATCCCAGTTTTGAAAAACACTTTATTGTGAAAAGATTAATGAGCTAACATCCCGAGTGTGGCAAAGGGTGGATTGGTGGCATTTTAAAGCAACTCAATGTAAAGTTCTTATAAAAAGAAACATTCAACAATAAATAAATAAATAAGGGCCTAGAAATGCATAATACAGCCCAGTATGTACTCGTTAAGTGCCACCTCTTGCATACACTGCCTGCCCCCCCCCAAAAAAGTTGCCACCTGGATTTAAAGAAGCAAATAGTACGAGCCTCCTATTGGATAATTCCTGCCTGGGTGATTATCTTTCAGCTGGCAACAAGTTATTTAACCACAACTGGTGCAATGAGTTGCTTCTCATTTCTTAAACAACCATGTTGAAAGACAAAAAGATGTCGGTCTGTTTGAGAAGGGTCAAATCATTGGCATCAAGCAGAGAAAACATCTAAGGAGATTGTAGAAACTACTAAAATTGGGTTAAGAACTGTCCAACGCATTATTAAAAACTGGAAGTATAGTGGGGACCCATCGTCTTTGAGGAAGAAATGCGGCCAGAAAGATATCCTGAATGATCTTGATAGACGATCACTTAAACGTTTGGTGAAATCAAATCAAAGAAAAACAACAGTAACACTCAGGGCTGTGTTTAATAGTGAAAGTAAGAGCATTTCCACACGCACAATGTGAAGAGAACTCAAGGGACTGGGACTAAACAGCTGCGTAGCCTTAAGAAAACCACTAATCAGTTAGGCTAACCAGAAAAAAAAGGTTTCAGTTTGCATAGGAGCATAAAGATTGGACTCTGGAGCAATGGAAGAAGGTCATGTGGCCTGATGAGTCCAGATTTACCCTGTTCCAAAGTGATGGGTGCATCAGGATAAGAAGAGAGGCAGGTGAAGTGATGCACCCATCATGCCTAGTGCACAACACTGGATGCAAATAGATCTTGTGACATTGCAGAAGCTTATCGAAACAATGCCACAGCGAATGCATGTCGTAATCAAAGCTAAAGACGGTCCAACGAAATATTAGTGTGATCTTTTTTTTTTTTTTTTGGTGGCGACTTTTTTCTTGGCCAGGCAGTGTAACTAGTACATTTGTACAAAGTACCGAGTACAGAACCAGCAAGTACCCAGTCTGCAGTGTTTCCCCTACCGTTATACAAGGAGGGCACCACACCCCGTCCAAAGAACTGAGCGCCCCGCTTACCGAACTGTCCTTCACCACTCCCCTTACTGCCGGAACTGACGTAGCGCTAAGCTAGCAGTGCTAAGCTAGCAGCGCTAAGCTAGCAGCGCAGTCGCGCATAATACAAAAAAAAATCTACTGACTTAAATCGTCGAAGAGATGAGCACGCTACCAAGGCCAGTGACCTAGTGGAAACAGTCTGTATATGTCTGGTTCATACCAAAAGTATTAGTTATTAGTTTCCTACTGGGTACTATTTTTTACGTACCCAGTAAATGCTCTAAAACTTGGTACATTCTCAGTACCTACCATTTACTCAGTGAATATTTGTCTGTATGGGAGCATACAATGTTGACAGTCTCAAACTGCCCTTCCCTATAGTCATGATCCCCATCAGGCTAACCATTAACTCATCAATCCCTAATTAGACTACTGGTATATCTCTGAGGTTATTTAAAGAGCTACTTACAACAGTATAAATACTAATTCTTCATTAATTTTCTACAGAAATCCACATCAGTAGTTCTGAACTTTTACCTAAAGATGAACAGCAAACTAATACAGCAAAGCATATGAGATACTGTTCTAGTTTGTGATAAGACCTGTGTACATTAACAACTCAGCAGCTTCTGTCCAATTACTCCAATGCAAAGGGGAGGGTAACTGAACAGAAACCGCTGTGAACAATTGAAAACAGCACAACTGTAGCCTGGACGCTTCAAACTTCTGGGGTAAATATGGCAGCAACATAACAGGTACCGTAATTAATTTGAAATTACAGCTACAGTGGCAGAAACAAAGCATTTGGAAGGAAAGAAATACGAGATATTTGACGTTATGATCAATCAGAGTGCAAGTCTGAGCTAAAACAGTATGTTGCTTTTGTTATCAGGAAGATTTAGAGCCATTTTCTGCATTTCAGTGTCGCCCAAATAAGCTTTTTTTTTTTAATTATTTTTATCACATTTCAAGCTCATGCTCACACAATGTATTTAATGATAAATGCATAAAAAGGAGAAAAGTGAGAAAAATGGAACACACTTTATTTCTCTACAACCCAGAAACGTACATTTCCAGGGCGATGCAGACAAAGAAAGATCCAAATCCCCTTTTCCTTTGCACCGCCTTTCATTTCAGGCCCTTGTTTCATTTTTTGCCCCCCTCACGTTTTTTTTTTTTTTTTTTTCCCCGACTCTGAAATGAGCAGGGGGAATTAAAGTGGAAGAAAGACAAAGGATGAGATGTTCCCCGTTCTATTCATTTCACTCCAGAGCCTCATCAGAAGGAGAATAATTACAGCCCTGTTGAATGCTAGTCACTTAGAAGCGAATGCCCATTTAACGGCAGGATAAATCTCAGTACGGGAGTGTGTCTGAAGGCAACCTGACACACTTGAAGGACTTTTAGTTACATGCATACATTTTCATTTCAAGTTCTAATGTGGTCATTAAAAATTCTGCGCTCTGATTGGCTGGACCGGAATATCCTGACACGTACAATCAGGTTATAAAACTGGCATTAAACTGCAGGTATAAACAAAAGCCCCCGTGAAGGAGCGTCGAGTTTTTGTTGTGTGTGTGTGTTTACAATGAAATACAAGTTAATAAAAAAAGTAAATAAGAAAAACAGAGAGATGTGAAGAGGTCACATGTAAGAGTGACTGAGTGAGATGGAGTTGGGGAAAACAAGGAGTGAGATGATGTAACCTTATCTCTTCTGGACAGACAGTTTTAATAACGCCGAGCAGCGAGAGACGCCGCTTTCTTCTGTTCTTCAGATTGACAGCAATCTGTGAAATTTCTCTTTGCGTGTTTTATAACTTGTCAGGGTCCTTTTTTTTTTATTTATTTTTCTCTCGTTCCACTGCTGCCATTCAAACCTTTTAATGTAGATGCTGCCTTGCAATGCCAACAAGAGACGCTGAGATTTGGAAATTTAATATTAGGATGGCTACGAATAAGAGCAAGATTAAAATTAAATGCTGCAAAAATTGTATATTCATTCAACCTTTATTTATATAGGTTAGTCTCATTGAGTCACGAGGACTCGTTTACAAGAGACCTGTTTTAAACAAAGAACTCAGGTGAGGTACTGACAACAGTGGACAATCATATAAAGCATATAAAACGAAAAGTAAATAAAATAAATTATGTAAAAACAAAACAAAAGATATATTATAAAGTGATGCAAAATACTAAAAACAGGAACGTCTGCAATGGTTTTTGCCATGAACTTAACAGTTTTTTTTTTTAAATTGGGGTCAAAGTCGACAACTTCAGATCTTTTTGCAAGTTATTCCAGGAAACAGGAGCAGAGTAAGAGCAGGCCCTTTTGCCAAGTTCGGTGCAAATTGAGGGGACACTGCAGGTAATTATGTCTTGAGCGTGCGCGCTGTAGCTGCACTGACTAAGTGACATGTAGGAGGAGATGTATGAAGGCAACAGACCAAAAAGTGATTTAAAAATGAAGATGTACCAGTGTGAGAGTCTGCGTGAAGTTAATGATGAGCAATTAACCAGTGAATACAGGGTGCAGCGATGGCTACAATAGTTACAACCAGTTATGAATCTTAGCGCACCGTCATAGACAGCATCCAACATCTGCAAGGTGTTTGCAGGAGCATTCATGTAAATAATGTCAACAATGGAGTCAACGGAGGGAAGGAAAGTCGCAGTTACAAGGTGTTTCTTAGCATTCAGAGTTAGGCAGGCTCTATTTCTGAAAAAGAAACCAAATTTAACATTCAGTTTCTTCACCAAGTTTTCGACATGAGAGAGATGCAAGTCTACCAAGATACCCAAGTATTTGTAAGAATCCATAAACTCAATAGGAACACCTTTCATAGATAAAACAGAAAGAAGTACTGCTGGTACTGACTTCCTGTTTGAAAACAACATCCCTTTGGTTTTATCAGCATTTAACACCAGTTTGAGACGGAACAAATCTGACTGGATGATGTTGAATGCAGATTGCAAGAGCTGAAACACCTTAACAACTGTTCTAGCTCGACAATAAATAACTGTCAGCATAGAAATCAGAGTCAGAGTCAGAGTCAAAGTTTCTTTATTGTCATTCGCACCTCATGTGGTACATGTGGTGGAGCGAAATTATGTACACGGGGTCCCAGTTACATCCAACAATAACATGTCTAAGAAAAACAGTAATAACATCTAAGATATGAACTAAGAAAAACATCAACTAAATATACACTAAGCACTCATAACATAAAACATTGAACATCAGCACAAACATGAACATGAGTCTGTGAGCAGATGAGCAAATGTAGGATGCATCAGGAATGATCTGATCTACATTACTTATGTAGATTGTAAAGAGGGTGGGTCTTAAGACTGAGCCTTGTGGTACACCATTATTAACCATTAAATAACTGGAAGTACCATTCTGTTGAACACATTGCCTCCAATCTGAGAGATAATTAGAGAACCAACCAATGGTGTGATCTGAAAAATCAATTTCTGAGAACTTATGACATAAGCTGTCATGGTCCACAGAGTCAAAAGCTTTAGACGGGTCTAAACAAAGTACACCACAATAATCATTAGCGTCCAATGCTTCATCATCATTAAAAACCTTCAGTGAAGCAGTCATTGTGTGGTGTTTCGTGAAACCAGATTGATGGGGAGGTAAGATGTTAAAAGAATCCATTTGTCTTGACTTGAGAGTTTATAAATTCTATTATATATATATATATATATA